>NC_090652.1:209664200-210021700 GCF_040937935.1 Hyperolius riggenbachi
AATTTCTGGTTGTACTTACTGTTACTACTTACTGTACTAGTAGGGACACTCAGTCACTGTTCATAGGCTAGCTCCTGCGTGTGCGTGCACTCACTCACTGTCTGTGTACACACACTCTATTTCCTTGTGATTATTACTACTGATTATTGTAACTTCTAGTTGTACTTACTGACTCTGTTACTACTTACTTACTGTACTAGACACTCACTCAGTCACCTCGCCCACCAACCCACTCCATTAAAGTACCCCACTTTTCACCCGCCCTTTTAAAACACTTTTGTGTTTACGCCCAAAACATCGAAGATGTCTGGAAGTGGCAGCCAGCGCGGTCTGGGCAAGGGGAAGGGCAGCAAGGGAATCAGGAGGAGAGGGAGCAGCATTGTGGCAAGCCGCGGGCGCGGCCGCGCCACCATGCACAGTTCCACAGCAGCAGCAGCGTCAGTGGCTAACATTCCTCCTATAGCCACTGGCCGTGGACGCCTTGGGCGCCGCCCAGCAGGAGCATCTGCAACTCACGCTGCAGAGACACAGCAGCAGCAGCGTGTAGCACCTACTCCGATTTTCCTCCAGCCGGGTCGGAAACGTCCCATTGAGGAAAAGGATGCAGACACTGTGGTGCAACTGATGACGGAGGATGAGCAGCCCGCCATCAGCTCTGCATCCGAGGCCTCCACCCTCACCACCACCACCACCACCCCTGATCGCAGCAGCCGCCCAGCAGGGCCTGGGGAGGAGGCCAGTTCACCGTCAGTCGCCGACCTGTCACTCAGCACTCTTTTGACCCCAGGCATGATGAGTCAATTGTCTGCTGTTGTTGGCGATTTGGAGGAGGAGATGCTGATGGGCACTTTGGGGGATGAGGGATTGGACAGCAAGACTGTGGCGACAGTCAAGCAGTCCATCCATGCATCAGGAGAGGAGTTTGGGGGGTCATCATCCCAGCAGGACATGTTTCAGGAGGGGGAGGATGATGATGACACGGTGACAGACAGAAACTGGGTGCCACCAGCTCCAGGGGATGTCGTCATCAGCAGCTCTGAGGAGTAGGAGGAGGATGCGCTTGTGGGCCTTGCAAGGAGGCGCATCATTGCAAGCATTGGCAGCAGTAGGCAGGTCCCCCAGCCTGCTGGTGTCTCAGGCTCAGCAGCAGCAGCAGCAGCATCTGCCAGTACCACCACCAGCCGCACCCAGGCCCCCCCCCCCCCAACCACCACAGAGAGACAGGCAGCAGCGGTTCCAGGCCGTAGGGGGTTGTTTTTGTCACCAATCTGGCGATTTTTCACCATGCCCACAGTGTACAGCAAGTACGCCACTTGCAACCACTGTCAGCGGAAGTTGAGCAGAGGTGCAGACCCCTTAAAGTTCAGCACCAGCTCGCTCATCAACCACCTTGCTGCGAAACATTTCCACCAGCATGAGGAGTTCCAGAGGCTGAAGGCATCTGGTGCTGGCAGTGGCACCACACCCATCACTGCACAGCCTTCAGCAGCAGCAGCAGCAACAGCAGCCACCCGCCCTCCTGCTCCTCCAGCAGCACCAGCAGGAGTGCGGAAACGCACTGCTCCTTCCCCCTCTGCAACTCCTGCCGCCGACACTGAGGCCTGTTCTGGCAGCCAGTCCTCAGTGGCCTCCTCTGCTGTGTCTGCTGATTCCCGTGCCAGCAAAAGGCCACGCCAGAGCCTTTTGAGCGAGTCCTTCCAGGGGGTGGTTAGGGCTCTGCCTCCCAGCAGCCGTCGCGTGCGGCAGCTGAACGGCTTGCTGGCACGGGCCATGTGCTCCCAACGCTCATACGTACACGCTCGTGCAGGAGGGGAGCGACATTCGTGCGCTGCTTGCTTGCGCAGCCCCAGATTGGCAGCTCCCCAGCAGACACTTCTTCGCCCGCAAGGCCATTCCTGCACTGCACCGCTTTGTGATGGCCAATGTGGAGTGAGGGCTGGAGCACGCGGTTGGTGAAAGGGTCCACGTCACCATGGACTCCTGGAGCAGCCGCTTCGGGACAGGCCGCTACCTGTCCTTCACTGTCCACTGGGTCAGCTTGGTGGAAGGGGGTGAGGATGGGAGAGCAGCAGCGGGCACAGCAGCAGCAGCAACACAGTGGGTGGTGCCACCCCGCAGGGTCGGGGGAACTGCAGCAGGTTCCTCCGATCCTCTGCCATCCTCCGGCACACCTGGCCAAACCCCCCGCCTCAGCAGCAGCGTGAAGGCCCACCACTGCCAAGCGCTGCTGCACTTGGTCAGCCTTGGGAAGACCAAGCTGACGGCAACCCATGTGTTGGCCAAACTCCAGGAGCAGGAGAGGATTTGGCTGACCCCCAGAGGCCTCAGAGTCGGAGAGGTGGTGGCCGACAATGGGGCCAATCTGGTTGCCGCAATAGACAGGGGAAACCTGACCCACATCCCCTGTCTTGCCCACGTGCTGAACCTGGTGGTGCAGAAGTTCTTGCGCACCTACCAAGGGATGGGCGAACTGCTGGAAACGGCAAGGAACGTTGTGCGTCACTTCCGGCGCTCGGCTGCAGCCTGTGCGAGCCTGGAAGACGTGCAAAAGGAGCTGGAGCTGCCACGCCATCGGCTGATCCTTGACGTTCCGACTCGCTGGAACTCCACCCTGGCAATGTTGGAGCGTCTGGTTGAACAGAAGCACGCTGTCAACCAGTACCTTGCCCAGGCCACTGTTTCCGCCGCTCAGAGAAGGGACAAGACCAGCAACATCCCATCCATCGTCCCCGATGATGACTGGAGGCACATGCAGCAGGTGTGCTTAGTCCTGGCTCCCTTTCTGCAGGCCACTAACATGGTGAGCAGGGACCATGCTATGGTCTGCGAGTGGGTGCCCCTGGTTTGTCTGCTGAACAGGGCCCTCGATGCTTTGCTGGAACAGGGAGCGGCAGCCTTGGACCAGCAGGAGCGGCAAGCAGCTGCACAGTCCACCTCTGAGGGGGAGGAGGAGGAGGACTTGGTGGAGGTCCCTGACCTTGCCGCTGATGAGGGGGATCAGCACAGCGCAGCTGAGTTGGTGCGGGGGTGGAGAGAGGATGAGGCGGCAGAGGAGGAGGATGAGGAGGACAGCACTGCCGTCGATGTGCCAGCAGACGTGGCCCGCCTCTTCCCAATGGCAGCGCACATGCTGACGTGCCTGCGCAGGGACCCCAGGGTGATCCAGATGAAGCAGAGGGAGGACATCTGGATCAGCATGATATTGGACCCGCGCCTCAAGGGGAAGTTGAGCCAGTTCCTGCCGCCTGCAGGAGGAGACCCAGCGCAACAAATAAGGAGCTTGCAGCAGGCCCTTGTTGAGCGCTTGGAGGAAGCCTTCCCCCAGCCTTCCACCCCCACTGTCCAGCCAGCACAGAGGCAGCAGCAGGTGCCTGCATCCAGCAGCAAGCGCCCCACAGACCTGCTGTCTCTCAGCCACGAGCTCTACAGGACTGTAGAGGCTCCGGCAGCAGTGACTAGAGAGGAGGTGCATGCAGCAGCATCCTCCTCTGGTCACAGACAGCGCCTGACCCGCATGGTGGCTGACTACATGGGGTCCTACAGCGGGCTTAACAGCGATGCCCCTGTTGATCCCATGGAGTATTGGGTCAAGCGCCTGGAGATCTGGAGCGAGCTGGCGCAGTACGCCCGGGAAGTGCTGTCCTGCCCCCCTTCCAGCGTGCTGTCCGAGCGCTGCTTCAGTGCAGCTGGTGGCGTGGTCACCGAGAAACGCTTACGTCTGTCTCACAAGTCTGTGGACAGACTGACGTTTCTCAAGATGAACCAGGCGTGGGTGGAAGGCGAGTTCCTGGCCCCTGTTGTTGGCGAGAGGGGGACATGAACTGGCTGCCGGAACTTAGAACCATCGTTAATGTGCCTTACCACCCTTTACCACCTCCTGGCTCCTGCTCACTAAGCCAGCCTGGTTCACTTTGACTATTACGTCGCCTGCAGCCACACATTTTACAACTATAGTGGGCTGCTGTGTACTGCCCTTCTGCTGTCTGTCTGTGTTTCCCACTGCCAGGGTACACAGATTTACATTCTGCTGCCACTCTGCCACCAGCTATTACGTCAAAAAATAGCTATATATCTGTGTAATTTGTTTTACAAACAAAACCAAAAAACCATAAAAAAAAAAAGGTTTAATTTTTCTGAGGTGCCCGGGTTGAAAACTGTGTTGTCCCAGTTGTGTATGGACACGATGTGGGCTGCACGACCGCTGTCTGGGACCTCCTGTTGTGTTTATTTACAGCCCTGGTATCACCCACTAGGTACCAGGGCTATTATGTCACGCTGCCTGCCTGCTGCCACACTCACACTACTCCTCCATTCCTCCTGCTGCTGCTGCTGTCTGTCTGTGTTTCCCACTGCCAGGGTACACAGAATTACATTCTGCTGCCACTCTGCCACCAGCTATTACGGCAAAAAATAGCTATATCTGTGTAATTGGTTGTAAAACCAAAACTACAAAACCATAAAAAAAAAAAAAGGTTTAATTTTTCAGAGGTGCCCGGGTTGAAAACTGTGTTGTCCCAGTTGTGTATTGGACACGATGTGGGCTGCACGACCGCTGTCTGGGACCTCCTGTTGTGTTTATTTACAGCCCTGGTATCACCCGCTAGGTACCAGGGCTATTATGTCACGCTGCCTGCCTACTGCCACACTCACACTACTCCTCCATTCCTCCTGCTGCTGCTGCTGTCTGTCTGTGTTTCCCACTGCCAGGGTACACAGAATTACATTCTGCTGCCACTCTGCCACCAGCTATTACGTCAAACAATAGCTGCTCACATTACTCCTCCATTCCTCCTGCTGCTGCTGCTGTCGGTCTGTGTTTCCCACTGCCAGGGTACACAGAATTACATTCTGCTGCCACTCTGCCACCAGCTATTACGTCAAAAAAATAGCTATATATCTGTGTAATTTGTTTTACAAACAAAACCAAAAAACCATAAAAAAAAAAGGTTTAATTTTTCAGAGGTGCCCGGGTTGAAAACTGTGTTGTCCCAGTTGTGTATTGGACACGATGTGGGCTGCACGACCGCTGTCTGGGACCTCCTGCCTGCTGTGTTTATTTACAGCCCTGGTATCACCGCTAGGTACCAGGGCTATTATGTCACGCTGCCTGCCTCATTGACTGCCTGCTGCCACACACTCATCCTCCTCCTCCTGCTGCTGAATTTACCTCCTGCTGTCTGTGTGTTTCCACTGCCAGGGAGCACATACAATGGCGCTTCCAACATGCGTGCGCCACCAGCTATTTGTTACGCTCAAAAATAGCTGCATTTCTTTAAAAAAAAATTTGAAAAGAGAAATAAGTGAAGAAGAAGAAGACGATATAGAAAAAGAAGGAGAAGAAGAATAAGGAGAAGAAGAAGAAGAAGATGAAGGAGAAGAAGAAGAAGATGAAGAAGAAGAAGAAGAAGAAGAAGAAGAAGATGATGAAGAAGAAGAAGAAGAAGATGATGAAGAAGATGAAGAAGATGAAGAAGAAGAAGATGAAGAAGAAGAAGATGGAGAAGATGAAGAAGATGAAGAAGAAGATGAAGAAGATGATGGAGAAGAAGAAGAAGAAGAAGAAGAAGATGATGAAGAAGAAGAAGATGAAGAAGATGAAGAAGAAGATGAAGAAGATGATGAAGAAGATGAAGAAGAAGAAGAAGAAGAAGAAGAAGAAGAAGAAGAAGAAGAAGAAGAAGAAGAAGAAGAAGAAGATGAAGAAGATGATGAAGAAGATCAAGAAGAAGAAGATGAAGAAGATGAAGAAGAAGATGAAGAAGATGAAGAAGATGATGAAGAAGAAGAAGAAGAAGAAGAAGAAGAAGAAGAAGAAGAAGAAGAAGAAGAAGAAGAAGAAGAAGAAGAAGAAGAAGAAGAAGAAGACGAAGAAGAAGAAGATGAAGAAGATGAAGAAGAAGAAGATGGAGAAGATGAAGAAGAAGAAGAAGAAGATGAAGAAGATGAAGAAGATGAAGAAGAAGAAGATGAAGAAGATGAAGAAGATGAAGAAGAAGAAGATGAAGAAGAAGAAGATGAAGAAGATGAAGAAGAAGATGAAGAAGATGAAGAAGAAGAAGAAGATGAAGAAGAAGAAGAAGATGATGATGAAGAAGATGAAGAAGATGAAGAAGAAGAAGAAGATGAAGAAGAAGAAGAAGAAGAAGAAGAAGAAGACAATATAGAAGAAAAAGAAGAAGATATAGAAGAAGAAGATATAGAAGAAGATATAGAAGAAGAAGAAGAAGATATAGAAGATAAAGAAGAAGAAGAAGAAGAAGAAGAAGTATATACAGTACTGAACAAAATTCTGGACACAACTTCTCTTTCCACCTTTTTTTTTTTTAAAGGAACATCCCCACATCACTTGCTGTTGTTACTTGGAAATAAAGATGTTTCTTGCATCATTCACCCTCAAAACAAGTGTTGGAAGCTATTTAAGGCCAATTCGAATAGTCAGCTCGAATAATGAGCTCGAATACCGACTCGAATAGTGAGCTCGAAGTCCGAGGTCGAATCGAATAGTAAAAATTATTCGACTCGAATATTCGACTGACCTCGAATAATTTACTATTCGAATTCGACCAAACTCGAATTTTAAAAAGGGGTATTTGAGCACCACTGGTATATTGAAAGAATACCTTTGCGGATTTTTTTTTTCAAGTTATCAATTGTAGTTTAAATATTTCAGTTTAAAGATTGTAGTTTAAAGATTTTCAAAACCATAGCTTTAATACTACAAACAATGTAATATACATAATCAAGATAGAAAAAAAAACACCATACATCAAAATTAAGCTAAAAATAAAATGAATTCATTTTTATTAGTTCATCAATGGAGTGCTATTTCACAAGAGACCAATATCTGGTATAGAAAAGTTATCTTAACCACTTAAGTCTATCTGGATGGATATATCCGTCCAGATAGACTGTGCTGCTGCCACTGCACCGGGTGCGCGATCGTGCGCGCTCCCGCCGACCTCCGTTAGCCTTGAGATCAATGAATGGGAACATAGTTCCCATTCATCGATCTAAGTCCCCGGCAGAGACCTAAGTCCCAGGTCTCTTATGCAAAAAAAAAATTTCCCGTCCTCCTTGTAGTTCCTGGAAGCGAGATTGTTCGCTTTCAGGAGTTTTTAACTGTGGCCATCTTGTGGCCAAATAGTAATACTGCACCCACATGCATTTTTTAATAAACAAACCCACAATATTACATTTAAAATTAACTGTTTACCTCCCACACCAAAAATTACCCAAAAATAGTTACCCAAGGGTCTGAACTTTTTGAATATTGCATGTCAAGAGAGTATATTACTATAATTTTTTTAATTATAAGCATGTAAATAGTGATGGGCACAAATTGAAAAAATGCACCTTTATTTCCAAATAAAATATCGGCGCCATAAATTATGATAGGGACATAATTTAAATGGTGTAATAATCGGGACAAATTGGCAAATAAAATACATGGGTTTTAACTACGGTAGCATGTATTAATTTCAAACTATAATGGCCAAGAAGTGAGAAATAATGATTTTTTTCGATTTCTTTCTTAATCTTCCTGTTAAAATGGATTTAGAATAAAATAATTCTTCGCAAACTGTATCACCCAAAGAAAGCTTAAACGGTGGCAGAAAAAACAAGTTATAGATCATTTCGGTGTGATAAGTAGTGACAAAATATTGGCGAATGAATGGGAGGTGAAAGTGGTTCGGATGCATAAGGTGAAACAACACTGTAGGCTGAAGTGGTTAAGAAAGTGTTTTTGTTGCCAAAGCATTAGATTACCTCCTCCACCAAGCAACAAACACATGAGATGATGGCATTCACAGTCACATCAGAGCAGCAATACCCTAAAGTGATTGCACTATTTGACTTGAGGCTGCTCCTTCTCAGTCTCACTTGCTGTGGACTGTTACAACTCAAAAAGAAATGTGTTAAATTTAAAATGTGTTTTAAAAACTAAAATTGCACTTAAAAGAAACTTAGATTGTTTTGAGCATGTATCATGTGTGTTGGAAGTACTCCCCACTGCCTGAACTCCACATGATGGTACCCATCCTCTTGACTGACACCACTGGCGTAACGATAGGGGAAACGACCCCTGCCATCGCGGGGGGGGGGGGGGGCAGGGCCCACTCGGGGACTTTTGGGGGGCAGGAGGGGTCGCAGCATAAGAGGAGAGCTGTGGCCGCAGATCGGTGGGGAGGGGGGAAATTTCCCCCCCCCTCCCTCACCTCGGGCTCTCCTCTTAGCGCTCCCCCTCCTGCAATCATTGGTGGTGCTCGTGGCAGCCGCGGCAGCGGCAGGCAAGCTGAGCACATACCTCCTTCTGGCCGGTCTCCGATCACTAAGTGCTTTATGGAACTTCCTGTGTAAACAGGAAGTTCTATGAAGCACTTAGTGATCGGAGACCTCCGGCCAGAAGGAGGTATGTGCTCAGCTTGCCTGCCGCCGCGGCTGCCACGAGCACCACCAATGATTGCTTGCAGGAGGGGGGCGCTAAGAGGAGAGCCCGAGGTGAGGGAGGGGGGCCGAATTTCCCCCCTCCCCACCGATCTGCGGCCACAGCTCTCCTCTTATGCTGCGACCCCTCCTGCCCCCAAAAAGTCCCCGAGCGGGCCCTGGAGGGGGGGGGGGCCCGGAATTTTTTTTTGCAGGGGGGCCTGGGGCTTTCTAGGTACATCCCTGACTGACACCATGCCAAACTTCACCCTACACGTTTCATCACACAGTGGTCTGATTCTTCAGGGCGTCTGCTAGAGGAATAGAATCTGCTGGGTGTGTGTAAAGAAAGTTGGAAATACACTGGTGGTATATGCAGGTTATAAAGCACAGTCAGACCAATGTAATGCTGGTCTGATCAGACAGTAAGTAGTGTCCCATTGCGTGGGTGTATGTAAAATTATGCATTTAAAGCAAAAATGCACTTCTATCACATATCCTACTAGTAGAGGTAAAATTGGGTTAGGTCAGTTAAGGAGCAGAGTCTGCGTGTTCTTGAACATTGTAGACACAAGGCCAGTATGCAGTGTTAGTCTACAACTTTTCTCCAGTATTCTTGTTTTAAAAAAGACATAGGAATGATTTATTAAAAGAGACAGTGGAAGTTTCACTGGGCCAGATTTATCAAGGCATTACCGACATTTTTTTCTTCTAAAACTCTTCTAACCAGCAGAAGAACAGTTCTGCATGATTGTAAGAAACTTCCCAAAACTTATGTAATAGCGGCAGTTTAGCGAAGATTTCTAGAGCTACACGACAGTTAAGAAAAGTGCAAATCCATTCCTACACTGCTGCAGATTCAGAAGTGCTCATTAGCAGTTCTTCAGACAGTGCAGGCTAGATGTGATTTGTGAAGGGCTCCTCCCCCCTCACTCAGAGCCTGCTGACAGCAGGTGTGTTGGTTACCTCAGCAACAGCAATTTCCCTCACACACTGCATTGCCTGAGAGACCTTCCTAGCTCCTTCTATTCCTTACAGTTTAAGAAGGAATCTGCACTATCTAGTGATTTCTTAGGGTGCCTGAGACAATTCTGCACGGATTTCTAAAAACCTACTAATATTTTGTCTCAGACACTCTTGATAAATCTGGCCCACTGTGATCATTTTAAACCTCCAGCCGTGTGTAAAGCCTTTCCTTTTTCAGATCCTGGTGCTGCTGATATGATGTCTGATGGGATAACATATAACCTTGACTGAATCTCCTCAAGTACATCATTGCCATTGACTTAATAAACAAGATATTACTACATGACCCTCTTGTCTTGCACAGGAAGCTGAGCTTTGGGCATAAAGTTGACTCAGATGATGTCATATTTATGAAAGAATTGCAGAGAAGAGGCGCTAATTTAATAAGAGAAATAGGGATCTTGGTTACAAGGGAAAAATAACATCTCTAAATGTATTAAATCTTCAAAAAGCATTCAAAACAATAAGTTGCAAAGAAATCTATGACCATAAGTTGCAAAGAAATCTTTGACCATAAGTTGCAAAGAAATCTATGACCATAAGTTGCAAAGAAATCTATGAAAGTGTGACCAAGGGCCTGATTCACAAAGCGGTGATAACTCAGTTATCACGCCTAAAAGACTTTAGGCATGATAACATTTGCACTGCTGAGTTAGCACCGTTTTGTGCACTTTATCACGCGCAAAGTTTTGCGCGCGCAATCGCGCAATTCCACGCGCAGCACCCATAGGGTTTAATGGGCGCATCGCGCGCACTGCACCGTGCGCCTTTCGCGCGACTTTCATTTTATCACGCCTAAACTGAGTTTAGGCGTGATAAAGGGCTTTTCACAGGCATCCAAACACTTTGCACCGCTTTGTGAATCAGGCCCCAAGTGTCTGTTAGGACACGAAACACCCGTCGCTTCTTCCCTGCTACTACCCGCTGCCCACCTCCTTTACCACCGGTGCCACACAGGCCAGTATGCTTATCTGACGCTGTAATTATGGTTCCTTTGTGATGGATGTTTACCACCAGAAATAAACACGAATAGCAGAGGACGGATGGTACACATATCTTTTCCTTTTTGCATTTTAGATTACAAGCCTTCCTTCCAGTCAGTATCAGATGGAGCACACGTCCCTAAGTGTTAAACGGAAAGAACCAGGCTACAGGTGGGGAGAGACTTGCTTTTTTATTCCTTCCACTGTGGGTTTGCCTTGAACATATGGAGTGCCTTACTATTGCTTCTTCTTGTGCATAGTTTGAAATCTATTGTGTGCTGGATAAAATCTGGTGCCCATTGCTTCTGCTCTCTTTGACGAAAGCTTTTCCCAATAACATGCGAGGTTTTGTAATATTTGATGGTGAAATATTTGAACCCTTCTATGTAAATCATGTTGTTAGGCAGGGCTGTGTGCTAGAGCCCACCCTCTTTGGAATATTTTTCTTGGCATTGTTACTGGTGGTGGTGTTCAAAAATTGTGACATCAGAGTCCATCTGCATCTAGAAAAGATGGAAGGCTCTTCAACATGAGCCTCCTAAAGTCAATGAATAAACGGCAGGAGAATTTCTATATGCACATGAAGCTGCACTTGTTGCAAACTCAGAATTGGAGCCCTAGGAACTTGCTTGTCAACTATTTTCTATAAGTGTCAACACCAGAAAGACATTATGGTGCAAGAAACAGATTGGCAGTACAACATCATGCTGGACGGTGCCACTCTTGAAGTTGTTGACCATTTTTATAATCTTAGTTCCTTACAAAGAAGTGAGCCGGCCCCATCCGAGATAATCTTATGCTCTTTTATTTCATCAAAGTATCACAGCATAAATATGCTGTGATACTTTGATGAAATAAAAGGGCATACGATTGTCGCGGATGGTGCCGGCTCACTTCTTTGTATTGATTAAAGGTCCAGAGTGCTGCTGGAACCCACCTGGCACATCCAATTGGGGAAATGAAAAACGTAACATTGCCACCAAAGTCCTCATCTACCAGACTTGCATCCTGAGCACTTTTTTAAGCTTTTGCCACCTAATTGTAGATGTTTTTTCCTAAATCTAGGCAAGGTTCTCAGTGTCTAATATGTTTCCCAATGTTCTCCAGCCCAGAGAACCTGCGTAAATCAGGTTCACTTTCTAAAGGGCTCATATAAAAGCTAGTCAGCCACTTTGTGAGAATTTCCACAATTCTTATAACTAAATGTTGGAATCCCCTAAACCTTAAAATTAAATTGAGGCAGCAATATAATTAACAAATAAAATGTCCCATTTTTAAACCTTTCTTTATCCCTATTATTTTTCCTTGCTGTTTTTTATATTTTTCTTTTCAGTGTACAATTTTCCTTTCTATCATTACTATTCATCGTTATTTAACAAAGCTAAAATTGGGTATAGGTTTGACCATCCTAAAGGTGATCTTTATAATGTTCCATTGCACTCATTATATAAAAGGTTTACCATTTGTAATGAATACCTTTAACAAATATTTTTTATTTTAAAAAGTTATACACTAGTTTAAAACACTCTCTTTAGTCAGTTGCCCAACTCAGCTATTCTGTATAAGTAAATCTGAAGCAAACATTAACGTATAAGATAATGAATTGCATGTGAAGTACAGATAATAAATAGAACATTAGTAGCAAAAAAAGTCTCAAATTGTTTTCCAGTACAGGAAGAGTACTCTGAGCTAGTCGACTAACTTGGTCAAACTCAGTCCTGTTTTCTGAAGAGCTTAAACAGGCAAGAAACAGTGAGAGACAGCTTGAGATAAGTTTTTACTGCAGGGAAGTTCCAAGGGTCATTAGCTCTACTTTGTTAACAGTTTAAAATACAGAGTGGATTGTAAACTGCAACTGTGAAAGCCTGGTGCAATGTTATAAATAAAGCTGTATAACTGAAAATGAAAATAAGAGAATTATATTCCTTATACATTTATTTTCGATTCCGATTTGCTGTAAGCTGTCAAGAAAGGGAGAAAAATATATTTGCATTACAGCTTGGTTAATAATAGTGTTATTTGTACAATTCAAAAGACAATCTTTGTTCTACATGAGAGTACCTGCCTATTGTTGTTTAAGCAGTAAAGAGTGAGGAAAAGCTTCTGAAAGTACATTAACCTCATTCTATAATACACGTTTACACAAAAATAATGTTTTCAGCAATATTTGAATGCATCATAAAATACAATGAAAAGAAATGATTAGTTTCAATAACTAGTTTAACTAAAGTTCTTGTTTAACTGTACACGTATCATTGCTATAGAGGCATCTATACTGAACAGTGAACAACTAATAAAAATGCTAAGGCAAGCATGTGGGCTGCCTTTTGTGTATAAACCAGTTAAGGATAATGCTTATTGAAATCTACGCCCTGATTTGATGCTGATGTGGCTGCCAGGGCGTAGATTTCAGCTCACCAATGCTGCACGTTTTCCTCGCTTTTGTTGCTCCCGCCAATCTCGCTGCTGTCTCTTCTTCGCAGTTCACTCGCTCTGCCGTTTCTTTAACAGCAGAGCCCTGTGAGCTAGTGTTGGGCGAACAGTGTTCGCCACTGTTCGGGTTCTGCAGAACATCACCCTGTTCGGGTGATGTTCGAGTTCGGCCGAACACCTGACGGTGCTCGGCCAAACCGTTCGGCCATATGGCCGAACTAAGAGCGCATGGCCGAACGTTCCCCGAACGTTCGGCTAGCGCTGTGATTGGCCGAACGGGTCACGTGGTTCGGACCCGAACGCGCTCTGATTGGCCGAACGGTCACGTGGTTCGGGTAAATAAATACCCGAACCACGTCATATCTCCGCCATTTGTCTGTGGGTTTAGCTTTGGGTAGGCAGGCAGGGTAGTTCGCGCTCCAGCCACGCTAGCCAGGGTCCCCCCTGTCATTGTGTCACTGCTGGGAACAGTAGTACACCGCTTGCTCAGCCACACTATATAGCATTCTGTTTACTGCCACTCTGTGTACCTCGCTCAGCCACACTATATAGCATTCTGTTTACTGCCACTCTGTGTCTGCTGGGAATAGTAGTACACCGCTTGCTCAGCCACACTATATAGCATTCTGTTTACTGCCACTCTGTGTACCTCGCTCAGCCACACTATATAGCATTCTGTTTACTGCCACTCTGTGTCTGCTGGGAATAGTGGTACACCGCTCGCTCAGCCACACTATATAGCATTCTGTTCACTGTTCTGTGTCTGCTTGGAATAGTGGTACACCGCTCGCTCAGCCACACTATATAGCATTCTGTTTACTGTTCTGTGTCTGCTGGGAATAGTGGTACACCGCTCGCTCAGCCACACTATATAGCATTCTGTTTACTGTTCTGTGTCTGCTGGGAATAGTGGTACACCGCTCGCTCAGCCACACTATATAGCATTCTGTGCACTGTTCTGTGTCTGCTGGGAATAGTGGTACACCGCTCGCTCAGCCACACTATATAGCATTCTGTTCACTGTTCTGTGTCTGCTGGGAATAGTGGTACACCGCTCGCTCAGCCACACTATATAGCATTCTGTTTACTGTTCTGTGTCTGCTGGGAATAGTGGTACACCGCTCGCTCATCCACACTATATAGCATTCTGTTCACTGTTCTGTGTCTGCTGGGAATAGTGGTACACCGCCCGCTCAGCCACACTATATAGCATTCTGTTCACTGTTCTGTGTCTGCTGGGAATAGTGGTACACCGCTCGCTCAGCCACACTATATAGCATTCTGTTCACTGTTCTGTGTCTGCTGGGAACAGTAGTACACCGCTCGCTCAGCCAGAGTATATAGCATTGTGTTTACTGCCACTCTGTGTACACCGCTCAGCCAGACTATATACCATTGTTTACTGACACTCTGTGTACACCGCTCAGCCAGACTATATACCATTGTTTACTGACACTCTGTGTACACCGCTCAGCCAGACTATATACCATTGTTTACTGCCACTCTGATTCTGCTGGGAACAGTAGTACACCGCTCGCTCAGCCAGACTATATAGCATTGTGTTTACTGCCACTCTGTGTACACCGCTCAGCCAGACTATATACCATTGTTTACTGACACTCTGTGTACACCGCTCAGCCAGACTATATACCATTGTTTACTGAAACTCTGTGTACACCGCTCAGCCAGACTATATACCATTGTTTACTGCCACTCTGATTCTGCTGGGAACAGTAGTACACCGCTCGCTCAGCCAGACTATATACCATTGTTTACTGACACTATATAGCAGACTATATAGCATTGTGTGTACACCGCTCAGCCAGACTATATACCATTGTTTACTGACACTCTGTGTACACCGCTCAGCCAGACTATATACCATTGTTTACTGCCACTCTGATTCTGCTGGGAACAGTAGTACACCGCTCGCTCAGCCAGACTATATACCATTGTTTACTGACACTCTGTGTACACCGCTCAGCCAGACTATATACCATTGTTTACTGCCACTCTGATTCTGCTGGGAACAGTAGTACACCGCTCGCTCAGCCAGACTATATAGCATTGTGTTTACTGCCACTCTGTGTACACCGCTCAGCCACACTATATAGCATTGCGTACTCTGCCAGTCAGTGTGTATATTGCTGGGATCAGTAATACTCCACTCACCGTCAACCACTATATGAGCTCAACATGAGTTCCCCAGAGACCTCCGCTGTGAGCAGCACTCCCAACAACAGCAACAGCCAACGCCCCACGCAAGCTATAACATCCACCCCAGCAGCCAGTGGTCAGCAGCAGCCCTCCCCGGAGGAGAACGTTGTGTCCATCAGTCCGTCGCCAGAGCGATTAATGAGGGCTGCCATTGAGGAGATGATGGGGCCTGATGTGGAGGAGGAGGTCTGGCTCAGGCCAGCATCCCAAGTTAATGTTGAGGACGATGAGGGGTCTGTGTCTGGGGATGTTGGGGTGGCAGAGGTGGTGGGTGGGTCAGACTCAGGAGAAGAGTTGTATGATGAGGATGATGATCGGGACCATCTGTATGTGCCTCAGAGTCCGACCCCGGAAAACATGTTGTATCGTGTGTTTAGGTACTAAAATCTGCGTTCCCTCCCAGTAGTGTTGGGCGAACAGTGTTTGCCACTGTTCGGGTTCTGCAGAACATCACCCTGTTCGGGGTGACTATATAGCAGACTATATAGCATTGTGTTTAATGCCACTCTGTGTACACGGCTCAGCCACACTATATAGCATTGTGTTTACTTCCACTCTGTGTCTGCTGGGAACAGTAGTACACCGCTCACCCGCCACTGTATAGCATTGTGCTCTGTGTCACTGCTGACAATAGTGGTACACCGCTCACCCACCACTGTATAGCATTTCTGTACTGCCACTGTACTGCTGCCAGTCAGCGTGTACTTTAAGGATAAGTGAAATGAGGAAGAAATCCGGTGAAAGAGGGAGGGGCAAGGGAAGAGGTGTTTCCCCTGACGGTTCACGTACAGGCCACAGGGGAGCACCCAAGAAAACCCACTCAATACTGCCCATGTTGTCCAGGACAACAACCCTCACAGATCCAAAAGAACAGGACCAGATAATTACTTGGATGACCTCTCAAGCGTCCAGCAGTGGGTTAAGCAGCACCAGCACATCACGCACGAGGTCCGAGTCCTCAGCCAGTTAAAGTCTGGGCTTTCTTTGAAGACTGCACTGAGGATGTTACCATGGCGATTTGCAAGGTGTGCAAGACCCGCCTGAGCAGGGGGAAAAGTATTAACAACCTCTCCACCACCAGCATGAGCCGCCACATTCTATCCAAACATCCCACTCTGTGGGCAAACGCGGCAGGACAGGGTACCACCAGCAACACTGCCTCCCTTGGGTTCACCAGACTCACCACCAGACCCGCCTCAGCAGCAGCAGTAGCCCAGCCATTGCGTGGTTCACAACATTCACAAACATCAGACGATGCTGACACTGTCACTTTCCGGACTAGTGCTCTTGAGGTCTCCCAGTGTTCATCAAACACAACAACCAACAGCCCTTCGGTGTGCAGCGCTACGGTTGAGTTGTCTGTCTCTGAGATGTTTGAGCACAAGAGGAAATTGCCAGCAAATGACCCCCGGGCCGTGGCAGTAACAGCCAGCCAGCATAGCCAAGCTTCTGGCCTGCGAAATGCTGCCATATCGAGTGGTGGAGACAAACAGCTTCAAGGGCATGATGTCAGTGGCCATCCCACGTTACGTTGTTCCCAGCCGCTACCACTTTGCGCGCTCTGCAGTGCCTGAGTTGCATGAGCACGTGGTCAGCTAAATAACCCGAAGCTTGAAGAATGCCGTTGCCTGCAAGGTTCACCTCACCACTGACACCTGGACGAGTGCGTTCGGCCAGGGTCGATACATCTCCCTTACCGCGCACTGGGTGAACCTTGTGGAGCCTGGCAGCGATTCCTCACCTGCTACGGCGCGGGTGTTGCCCACGCCGCAAACAGCTGGATAACAACAGCAGCACCTACCTCTCTGACTCCTTCTCCTCCAACGCATCTCAAAGCTGTACCTCATCCGGAAATGCTAACCCAGCACCAGCAGCAGTAGGATCGTGGAAGCAGTGCAGCACAGCTGTTGGCATGCGTCAGCAAGCGTTGCTGAAGCTGATCTGCCTTGGGGATAAGCAGCACACAGGGGAGGAAATTTGGAGGGGAATAAAGGAACAGACGGATTTGTGGCTGGCACCGCTGGACCTGAAACCGGGCATGAAGCTAGACACCTGGCACGAACTGGCAATGTACGCAATAGAGGTGCTGGCTTGCCCGGCAGCCAGCGTTATGTCGGAACGCTGTTTCAGTGCTGCCGGAGGCATCATCACAGATCGGCGTATCCGCCTCTCCACAGAAAATGCAGACCGTCTGACTCAAATTAAAATGAATCAATCCTGGATTGGAAACGACTACGCAACACTCCTGGACCCCAACCAAGTAACATGACCGATGAACATCTGGGATGGTTTAGCGTTTCCGGTCCCTGTTTATTGAACCTCTCATCTGTATTACATTTATGACTGCATGGCGGCAAAAAGCATTGCTGCTATATCCGCACGCTTTTTGTCCTCATGCAAGGCCTGGGTTGTTGTGTCTCACAAAGCGTGGCCTTCTCCTCCTGCGCCTCCTCCTGTTCCATCACGTGTGCTGCTGCTGCTGCTGCTGCTGCTGCTGCTGGGTTACCGTTGCCGGTCCCTGTTTATGGAACCTCTTATCTTTATTACATTTATGACTACATGGCGGTACAAAGCATGCTATCCGCACGCTTTTTGTCCTCATGCAAGGCCTGGGTTGTTGTGTCTCACAAAGCGTGGCCTTCTCCTCCTGCGCCTCCTCCTGTTCCATCACGTGTGCTGCTGCTGCTGCTGCTGCTGCTGGGTTACTGTTGCCGGTCCCTGTTTATGGAACCTCTTATCTTTATTACATTTATGACTACATGGCGGTACAAAGCATGCTATCCGCACGCTTTTTGTCCTCATGCAAGGCCTGGGTTGTTGTGTCTCACAAAGCGTGGCCTTCTCCTCCTGCGCCTCCTCCTGTTCCATCACGTGTGCTGCTGCTGCTGCTGCTGCTGGGTTAGCGTTGCCGCGTGGTCCCTGTTTATTGAACCTCTTATCTTTATTACATTTATGACTACATGGCGGTACAAAGCATGCTATCCGCACGCTTTTTGTCCTCATGCAAGGCCTGGGTTGTTGTGTCTCACAAAGCGTGGCCTTCTCCTCCTGCGCCTCCTCCTGTTCCATCACGTGTGCTGCTGCTGGGTTAGCGTTGCCGCGTGGTCCCTGTTTATTGAACCACTTATCTTTATTACATTTATGACTGCATGGTGGTACAAAGCATGCTATCCGCACGCTTCTTGTCCTCATGCAAGGCCTGGGTTGTTGTGTCTCAAAGCGTGGCCTTCTCCTCCTGCGCCACCCTCCTCCTGTTCCATCACGTGTGCTGCTGCTGGGTTAGCATTACCGGTCCCTTTTCCTGGAACCTCTTATATGTATTACATTTATGACTGCATGCCGACAAAAAGCATGTTACCTGTGCAAAGAAAACAGACATTTCCCGCATTTAAAAGACAGTTTTCCCTTTGAAACTTTAAAATCGATTTTCTCAAAAACTATAAGCTCTTTTTGCTAAAAATTTTTTTCCTCTTGTACCCACTCCCAAGGTGCACATACCCTGTAAATTTGGGGTATGTAGCATGTAAGGAGGCTTTACAAACCACAAAAGTTCGGGTCCCCATTGACTTCCATTATGTTCGGAGTTCGGGTCGAACACCCGAACATCGCGGCCATGTTCGGCCTGTTCGGCCCGAACCCGAACATCTAGATGTTCGCCCAACACTACTGTGAGCCGGTCAGGAGCCGATTTAATTGGCTCCTGACCCTGTCTATCAATGTAAGCAACTTCTATTGGCTTACATTGATAGACATGGTCAGGCGCCAATGAAAGCGGCTCCTGATTGGCTCACAGGAACTGTGATGTCATAGAGATGGCTGAGTGGGTGGCCTGAGGTTCCCGGTGTGCTTCGTGGATGGCAGTTGCAGCGGGTATGTGCGGCGATTCGTCAATATTCCCCCGTTTCTTGTACCAGCGGTCTCTGGTCCTTAAGGGGTCAAAGCTAGTACTTAAGTGGTTAATTACCTACTTTTAGGAAACATGCGAATCAAGTGTTTTGACTTTTATAAACTACATACCCGTTCCATACAGTGACCATTAGAGCAAGAGGATCTGTATTTAGGCCAAAAATTATAATTTTCCAGTAGGAAGTCAAGATAGCCAGCTCCATAACTCAAACTAGTACACTTGCAGATATAGGAAAGACTTGTAAGTATGCACTGATATTGATCATTACTTTTTTGGAGAAGAGGGGCGGGGTTCATCCTAGCTATTGGGTATCCTATCCTATGTGTGAATTGCAAGCCTTAAATCTTTTCCTTGTGTGGAACATTTACTTCTATTAACCCAACTTAAAATTTCCCAAAGCTTCCTTTCAGTGGTGATAAAAAACAGAGATCACATATTTTGGATGCATCATCATGCAATATATTTTTAAGCTGAGATAAAGTTTTGGATGGATAGTATATTTGTTTATTTTTAAAGCGCAAGTTATTTATTTTCTTTAAAAATTGTTGCATTCTGGCTGTCAGTTGTTGCACACTGTATTGAATTTCATGCATATTTTATCTTCTTAAAAAAGAAAACGTTCAGTTTATCATATTGAGTTTTGGATCAATGTTTTATTTTAGAGTTTTTTGTTTCACATACAAATAGTAAAAAGAAGAAAAAAAAGAGAGTAAAAGCAGCTTTGTCATTAATTACCATCACATTAATACGTTATTTAAATAAAAATCCCATTTTAACCATTGTTGATTCCACAAATATGGTCTGTTTGTTTTAGATTTAAAGTGCATTGCAATATACATGCACATCAGATGAAAAAAAAAACTCATCATTGCCAACTGGCCCTGAATCAAGCTAATGATGAAAAAACTAGCCAATTTAAGTGTAGTATGTAAGTATGTAAGTGTATAGGACAAATGTTTCTAACAACTGGATTCCCAAAAATGGGGTTAGCACCTAGGTATCCCCTGATAGCCTGTAGAAAAGTCATGTATTTCTACTTCCAGGTAAGGGAAGTACAGAACAGGTTCTCTGTTGTAGTTCAAATGGATATCAGGCAAATCGGGTGCATACGACTTCTGGACAAATCGGGCGCTGCCATAGACTTTAACTGAAAATATTGGCAAGCTAGCGCCAAAAGGGAAATTTGGGCACAAGGCAATGCCCAATAATTATGTTTTTTGTGTGTGTTTTTCTCTGTATTTAAGCTGGCAATAAAGGGGAAATTTGGGTGCCAGACGACACCCAGTAGTTATGGTTTTTTTACCGTTTTTTTTTTTTGCACCACCAGGGGATCTTAGCTTTAGACACCACCAAGAGGGTCTTAGGGTTAAGCACCACCAGGGGGTCATAGGGCTAGATTTAGCTATAGCAAAATATTGGTAACAATTACCGATATTTTACTTATGAAAATTGACACTTTAAATAGTAGGATATTGGTAAATTTACCGATATTCCACTATCGGCACTGTTCATGTGCCCGATTTTCCATGGCACCCAAAATTTCCAAAAAAGCAAATAAATGTGAGGAGTAATTGCTATCAAGATGAAATACATATTTAAAAAAAATAACATAATTGTGAAAAACTACAAAATAACAACTATAAATGTGTGTTAAATAGTGAAAAAGAAGTTGCAGGTATTAAAAACAGTTCAAAAAGAAGTTTAAGATCTCCTACCTTCTTGAAGTAATCCCATGAACAATAACACTATACATTTATTAGCATTAAAAATAGTGTTGCATACACACACTGATTGAAGTCTATACACTATGTAGTGTCAGCCAATAGTGATGAGCTCACAAGTAGTGAGCTACTCAAATACGTGATTAAAACAAGGCTTAATTGCCTCAGGTGTGCAGATGGAAGAGAAGAGGTTACTTACCCATAAGTCCGCGGTCCTCTATGCATTCCAAATGTCTTGCAAGCGTCCTATTGGACACGTTGCAAGACTCACTACGCACACTTCCTCCTTCCAGCTTGATGTCCTTCCTCCCACATTGTGATGTTATGACCTTGGTCCTGACAGTTTGTTGTCCTTGTGAACCTGGTTGCATTATGGGAAATAACAGCTTTTTCCAACTGCCAAGTAAACAATATCGCCTTCTATGCATAGAAATCTCAGTAATGAACATTCCATACAGATCTGTGGTATAACAACAGAGGCGCCAAGTAGAGTAAAATTAGTTAAAATTGTTAAAAAGGGGGAAGTGGGTGGACTCACCTCCCTTCTGAAAAAATGGCCAGACAACGGGCAGGTTACTTCAAGTTTAAAGTAACATTTATTATGAGCTCCAAAAGTGCAACGCGTTTCACGGGTAACAGTCCCGCTTCTTCAGGCAAACAATTTTTGGAGGGAGCAAAGTCGGGTCAAGAGCCAGATATAGCGCCTCTGTGCACAGAGGCGCTATATCTGGCTCTTGACCCGACTTTGCTCCCTCCAAAAATTGTTTGCCTGAAGAAGCGGGACTGTTACCCGTGAAACGCGTTGCACTTTTGGAGCTCATAATAAATGTTACTTTAAACTTGAAGTAACCTGCCCGTTGTCTGGCCATTTTTTCAGAAGGGAGGTGAGTCCACCCACTTCCCCCTTTTTAACAATTTTAACTAATTTTACTCTACTTGGCGCCTCTGTTGTTATACCACATAACTGTTTAGTCCACCCTTGGTGGAGGGGTGTATCCCCATTTTCTTCTATCTACAGAGAGCGACTTCTTAACCCTGAGCGGGGTCAGGTTACAATTCTCCCCGCCTGCTTATCCAGTGGTTGCCTTGGAGGCGACCCGTCCTTGTGAGTATAACCATTGTGTGTGTTTGCATCAGACATCACCTCATTAACATACTACACCATATTGGGCTCTCGGTTCTCCCCCTTTCTTTCAAGATTCCATACAGATCACCTGGCTGAACTCTAGAGGTCACCACCAGTGATGAATTTCAGAATGTAAATCAAGTAAAGGAATGATTTTACAATGGGCAAACAATGACTAAATAATATATAAATGAATAGTGTAAAAAATAAGCAATTTTATTAATTATGTTATTTTCACTACAGTTCCTCTTTAATTCTACAATTATTAACTGACACTGTCAGATACTATTGGACTCTTTAGCAATCACATGGACAGCTCCATGCAATCATGTTATTACATTTCCAAGCCATTACACAATAGGAAAGGCTGCACAAGTACATACATGTTGCTTTGAAAAATATCACTGTCTGCAAACAATACTTGGGAATGATCATATTTGTTGACTACAATATTTATCACTTAAGCCATTTGAATTTTTCTATCCTCAAAAACTTGTGTAAATATTCTATGGGCCAAGTACAATTGACTATTTTTTGGTTTTAAATGCAAAGAGATCATTAGAACATCACACACAGAATCAGATCTACTGATTTATTATTTATTTCAAGAAGTCAAATACTTTCCCTGTTTTCAGGACTGAATGACATGTATTCCTACGGATTTGGATAGGTAGTGCATGTGCAAGAAATACCAGCAGAACAAATGACATGCTTTATTCACCACTAGTTAGATTTTCATAAATGAGCCTTCTTGTCTTCCCAGGCTAGGGTCATAGGTTTGGTTCTCATCAGGGACATCATGTGAACTGAGTTTTTGGGTTCTCCGTGTGTGTTCCATGTGTGTTCTTCTTTATAAATCAGTTCTCTTGCATATTCAGAAATTACATATAAAGAAAATACAATAACAAGACATAAAGGAGTTCTTCAAAATACTTTAAATGATTATAAAAAAAATACTTTATAGGGCAGAAAAGACCACTGGGAACAATATCTCACATACACATGCTAATCGATGCACTCCCCCACAAGAGGCTCCCAAAATATTTCTCTCAATAAGAAGAGGAAGAAGGTATGAAACTGGATGCAGTCTCTTGGGAAAAGATTTTACAAAATATTTAAAATTCCTCTGATACGTACCTGCAACTTTCTCAGTTTAAGCTGTTGTCTAGATTGTATCTTTCCCCAGCACAAATGGCAAGGATGGATCTTTCACATAATGACTAATGCTAGAAATGTAGAAAGGAGAGGGGTTCCCTAACTCATATATTTACTATTTGCTATTTATATGGCACCAACATCTTCCGCAGCACTGTACAGAGTATATTGTCTTGTCACTTAACTGTCCCTCAGAGGGGCTCACAATCTAATCCCTAACATAGTTATGTATCTATGGCCAATTTAGGGGGAAGCCAATTAACAATTAACTTATATGTATGTTTTTGGGATGGGGAGGAAACCGGGGTGCCCAGAGGAAACACACTCAGGAACGGGGTGAACATACAAACTCTGTGCAGGTACTGCTCTGTCTGGATTCAGACCTGGGACCAAGCGCTGTAAGGCATATGCTCTGTTGTAACTCATTTATGGGAGTAGATACAAACCCTTTTCATTCCTAACCTAAAGTTTGATATCTAGCTAGCAATATTTGGTCTATGGAAGAAGTAGGGAAAGATTCAAATGACCAACTGATAGAATAGTTAGTAAAAGTTGGTACAGCCATAGCCAAAATAATGATTATCAGACAATGATTAGATGTCGACCCTCCATCATTACATGATTGGACCCATTGCAATGTCATCCTTTCCAGAAATCTAAAACATGGAAATGGGAAGAATGTTCCCTTAACCCACATTTAATAAATATAAAACTCATCTAGGGAGAGGTATGTAGTTTGGCTTAGTGTGGAGGGGAGTTGTAAGGACTAGTATGTATGGAGGCATTTTAGGTGAGGTATGCAACAAATGAGTAGTGTGTGACGTTATCTTAGGTGTGGCTTGAGTTGGAGAATGTTGAGCCTTCTTGAAGTCCTATTTTCTACTTTTAACATTGCGCACATCACTTGAGAATTGTGGACCTACGAGGGTGTCTGTACATTGAGTGTGGTGGAAGCCAATGGAAAACCATGCTCCTGTTTACAATAAGTTGCAAGATTTTTTGTTAGTTTGTTTTTTACGTTTACTTTTTTTTTCTTGTTTGCACATGGGAAAACTCTTAGACCCTGTTCAGACTGTCAGCATTTGTAAAATGCATATGAATTCAAAGAAACGCAAGTTGAAAAACGCATGCATTTTTCTTGCATTCGAATGCTTTTCTATTGCGTTTTGCACACACACGTGACCCGGGAAACAGAAAAGAATTATGGGAACCGCAGAGGGAAAGGTACGCTAAAAACGAAATAGTACGCGTTTTTGATACGCATCCATAGACTTTCATTGTGTCCGTTTCTGTGCGTGACGCACAGAACTGCGTGTAGCAATGCAGATGAGAAACGTATGCATCTCATAGACAGTAGCAGTGCTAGGGAGTCTTGCACAAGGTATCCCTACTGAATAGGTGCAGTCTTGCTGAAAAGCTGAGATCTGAACTCAAGTCTCCTGTGTCAGAGGCAGTCACTTTATGAGGAAGGTATTTTCCTCAGAATATGAAATGACTACTGCAGTTATGGCAGTACTGGATAGTCTTTAAGAGACAAATAAAGCTGGTTGGTGATCTATCCTAATATTTACCTAGTTCTAAAATATCCATTTTGTTGCTGATCCTGTAATTAATTCACAAGAAAGGTCTAAAGTACACTTTATGCAGATCAGAGCAGGTTACTGATTTCTACTGACTCCTATTGTTTCTATGTGATGTCAGTTTTCATTTAATATTCCTCTTTCACATTAGGGCAGATTTTCTGTGTTTCAACGCAAGGGGTAAAGTTTGCGTTACCCAAGGTTAAATGAAAGTCCATAGACTTTCATTTTAGCTTTCACATATAACGCAGCCTTTTTGTGCGTTGCGTTACACTGCACCCAGGCGCAGTTTTTCGGCCGACGCTAGCTTTATGCGTTACAATGTTAGTCAATGTAAAACGCACACTATGCAAGTTTTTAATCCGTTAACGCAGGCAATCAGTCCCAGAATGCAACAGAGGAACAATGTAGAAAGTTGAAAACTTAAAGAAAAAAATTACCTGCGTTTTCCTATGTGCTGTAACGCATTGAAAACGGATTAAAAACGCACACTCACTGCAGTGCAACGCATATCAAAATGCAATAAAACGCATACAACAAAACGTATGCTTTGAGCGTTCTCCAACGCAAGCTCTGATGTGAAAGAGCCCGTTGGAGAACGCTCAAAGCATACGTTTTGTTGTATGCGTTTTAATGCGTTTTGATATGCGTTGCACTGCAGTGAGTGTGCGTTTTTAATCCGTTTTCAATGCGTTACAGCACATAGGAAAACGCAGGTAATTTTTTTTCTTTAAGTTTTCAACTTTCTACATTGTTCCTCTGTTGCATTCTGGGACTGATTGCCTGCGTTAACGGATTAAAAACGCGCATAGTGTGCGTTTTACATTGACTAACATTGTAACGCATAGAGCTAGCGTCGGCCGAAAAACTGCGCCTGGGTGCAGTGTAACGCAATGCACAAAAAGGCTGCGTTATATGTGAAAGCTAAAATGAAAGTCTATGGACTTTCATTTCACCTTGGGTAACGCAAACTTTACCCCTTGCGTTGAAACACAGAAAATCTGCCCTAATGTGAAAGAGCCCTTATAGCAAAATATATCCTCTATCTGCTAGCTGATAGGAGTCCTTTGGACCCCATACTAGTTCATGGAAGCTTATGTTCTTCATAAGTGTCACAATAAGTGTCAAGTTTTTATGGCAAAGTAGAGGAGAGGCAGATACTACAGCGCAGTTAACATGCAATAGTGCTGTAGTATTTTTGTGAGCTGCTTAGTGTTTTGAGTGTGTGGATCAATCAGTTTGCTAATTGTGTGGTTCAAAAATCCCCACTTGTGGAATGACCAGATCCACCATAAATTCCATAATCTGCTCTATGCCAGATGTCAGCCTGAGCTCATATAAATCTGCGTGACTTTAAGAAAAAGGCAACTATTTTCTCTATAAAACATGATATCTTCAGTTAATACATTACTTTTTTTTATGTTCTTCAGCCTCTCTGATCCTTTGGCTGGACACTGCCATTTTCACTAATATCTTCCTACATGAAAAAGCTTAGGAGGCCAGTGTGTAAAAATCAATCTGTTGCAGTCAATGAATTTATTCAAGCATGGTGCAGGAATACCTGAGCACTGCTCTTCAGCTTGGACTTCTGAAAGCTTCTTTGTATTAATGCTATGAATCAGTCAGTATGCGCTGTAGCTTGTACTGTGGCACCACAAGAGGATTGCAGTGTGGCAGTGGATCACATTTAATAAGTTGTGGTTAGCTGTCATGATTACTTAATTTGACATAAAACACTGCTTCTTCCACACAGGTCTGTTTTCTAGGTGTTGAGGCGAACAGTACTAAACTGATTCACTTTGGTGCCCTGTGTATTAAGGCATGACAGGATAGGGTGGGTCTAGCTGTTATTTTACGTACATTGCTTTCTTCACGTGTTTTGAAGTTGTCATGGTTTTCGGGAAGGGAAATTTATTAAAAATGTCCAGTGATCACACATATATTGGCAGACGTTCTAAAAAGAGTTTACAGCAATTGGAATATCATTATACTGGCCAGCTAAGTAGACGTACGGATTTTGAAATTAGACATCAAAAGTTTTCTTATGCACCTCTTTTGACTGTGTTGTTTGTTAGCTGCTTTCTAAACATTTTAGAAACAAATGTGAATATTCATACTACCAATAATATAGATTTATATGTTTTTTGTTCTTCTTAAATTTATTAAAGTGATAATGTAAGAAGATGGATATGGAGGCTGCCATATTTATTTCCTTCTTAAACAATGTCAGTTTCCTGATTGTCCTGCTGGTCCTCTGCCTTTAATATTTAAGCCACTGACCCAAAATGAGCATACAGATCAGGTACTCTTACTAAAACCTTGACCACCTTAACTGCATGCTTATTCCAAGTATGTGATGAGGACATTACTGTGCCAAAATACTCAGCAGGATAGACAGGTAGTGATGATGATTCGTAATCAGCTAATTATGGTTATGCAAAATTTTTACAATTATGCCCATATGTGATTACAACTTGTACATTTTGTGATAAAGTCATAAAGCTTTCATGTACTCATTCGTAAATTTGCATAATTTTTGTGTAATTTTGTGCCAACTTTAGCAGTGAATAGCAACGCCCCCGTTAATGCTATTGTCACCAAAATTGCTACATATGTTAAGGATAAGAGTGGGTAGAAGTAAAAAAAAACTTTTTTCAAAAAGACTTTGAAGTTTTTGAGAAAATCAATTTTAAAAATGAAAAAGAAAAATGTTTTTTAATAGCAGAAAAATTACAGTTTCAAAAAAAACATTTTTCTTTTGTATTTTTAAAATTGATTTTCTCAAAAACTACAAAGTCATTTTGAAAAATTGTTTCTTTGACTTGTACCCATTAATCTTCTTAATATACATTCTTCTTAACACAATTGGAAACAGCATGAATGGAGGCTTTGCTATTAACCGCTAAATTCGGCACAAAATTAATCAAAAATGACATGAAAATTAAGCAAAATTATGAATTATTAAAATAACAGAAAAAATACATTACGATTTTTCCCGAAATTTCACATTATGATTTTGCATTGTAATTGTGAATTTTATGCAAAATTACATCCATGCAAAATTTGTGCTCATCACTATAGCCAGGCAGTCAGCAATGTTTAAAATGAAATCAAGGAAAAGCAGCCTACATATCCCTCCCTCACTAAAAGGTCACTTTAATGACAGCACCTATTATTGGAAAATATTCCATGCACCAAATAGGACCAAAGATAAAGTGCAAATGATCTGGCCAGAAATGACTTGCAGGAAATGCGCAATCTTTTCACCTGATAAAAGGGAGCTGCAAAGTGTTGAGCCCATGGAATGCACAAAAATATATAATTCCTGCGAGATAGGCCTCTTGGTCATAGGACTAGGGGTGTAAAAACTGGGAGGAGCCACATCAAAGTCCGGCTGGGTCACACATGTAAAAACAGGACTTTGAAATTTTGGCACTTGGTAAAGCCTAAATTTGGTTTTGTGCACTGGTTGTAGTAGAATATCATACTGTTACCGATATTCTACTATTGCCTATCATAACCTAACTCTCACATTAATTTGCCTTGGTATCAGGTTTCACACACAATTAGCAGAAAATGTTTACTCATTTAGTTTCCTTCAGCTTAGCCTGGTGCATTCTCTTCAGACATTTCATCCATCCCTGGGAGCTCTGCATCTTATCTGAACAGCCCATTCAGAGAGAGGAAACCGCCAGGAGAAAAGCATGATATAAATTTTATTTGTCTTGTCTACTTACCCTGTATATCCTTGAATATAAGTCAACTTCCTGTATAAGTCAACGCTAAAATTTGACCCTATTAAGATGGATTTTTTTATTGACTCAAGTATAAGTCTACCCAGCAAAATTAATGGTTACACTTGGGGACCAGGAGGGGTTAATGACTGCATTGCATAAGGTATTGTCTACCCCACCTCCACCCCCCTTCCCCCCACACACACTTCCATGTAAATTGTTGGGGCCAAGACTTTCAGATCTTTGTTTTCTTGGCATTTCCTTTATCAAGAAAGTGTCATTTACTACTGGGTAAATAAGTGCTAATGGGAATGTCACTAATAGTACACACATTACTCAGTATGCTCAGTGTTACAGCCATTGGTTGGTAATCAGTGGTGCTAAGCAAGATTTCGGATATCCGAACTACCCAGGTAATCCAAACTTTTTCCACTATCCGAACTTTGAATAGCAAGTCGGATATTATTTAAAATCCGATTACACTATCCAAGCAAACTCGGATTTCCCATCTGAAATCCGAAATCCGCGTGGACAGATATCCGAGCAGAAGCCAAAATCACTTTGAATGGCAAAAATCCCTTTTCGAAGGGGGAAAGAGAGAGAGAGAGAGGGAGAGAGGGAGGGGGAAGGGGGGGGGGTGACATTTAAAGAGACTTTTGGAAGCATATTAAGCCATTTTCAGGTCACTTCCGGTTTTCTATCCAGATATCCGAATTCGGCCGGATATCCAGGATATTGGGTTCGGATATCCGAGTTTACTCGGATACCAAAAAGTTCGGATTCGGATATCTGATTCGGATCCGGATATCTGGGTATCCAGATCTGAATCAATTCAGATTTTAAAAAGGGGTACCCGAGCACCCCTGTTGGTAATGTATGCCTCTAAAACCTTCTCATATCAAAAGTAAGCTGTAGAAAGGAGATGTTTTTCCCAGCAGAAGGTGATGGTGGGAGGGGGGTTATAAAGCATGCTGGCCACTGCGGCTCGCTCTGCAAAGGTTGAAAGAGAGGTTTTCTCCCGACCCCATCAGCAATGAATCAAAAATTTAGGTTTGACTTGTGTACAAATCAGCCCCAACACTTTTGTTTAGTGAGTCAGACCTACATTTCTAGACTTATAGTGGAGTATATACAGTATTTTATTTTATTGATTTAGCTATTTTTAAATAATTTTAGAAGCACACGTATCTCTTAATTCATGAATATTAATAAATGAGCTTTTCTCATGAAATATTATAGATCAATTCACTACAGCTTGTCGACTTCAGTTAGTGTATTTTTCATGAAAATACTCCTCAATACACATAAAATAAAGGCACAGACACCACAAGTATAAAGAATTTTGCTGTCCATAAAGCATGTGTGGTACACTGAGCAAGCAGGCTTTGGATTCCTCACAAATCTGTGCATTATCCTTGGAACTGTCATCACCGAGGAAATGGTCACAGCCAATCAGAGCTTTGCAAACCTTCCTGTGGATCAAACTGATCACGTGTTTCTCAATTCAAGAACCAAATAACTATCCCTTTATCAACTTGTGTTTTGGTTCTTTTAGTCCAGTTGTTGAACTTGCAGGGTGTTCATTTCAGATAAATGCATTGTTGATAGAGCAATGAATTGTACATTTTATTGATGGAAGTTTTTATATAATTGAAAGAGTCAGTTGACGCTAAAATTGTATTTCAGTTTTTGGTAGATGCTAAAGAGATATACAACCTTGATATTTCTTTTCCCTCTCAAAGATAAGCAAGTATGATTTCTATATTTAACCACCTTAGCGGTATAGACGAGCTCAGCTCGTCCATTACCGCCGGTGGCTGCCGCTCAGGCCCTGCTGGGCCGATTTGCTCCCTGTAAAAAGCAGCACACGCAGCCGGCACTTTGCCAGCCGCGCGTGCTACCTGATCGCCGCCGCAGCGCGGCGATCCGCCGCGTGCAGCGGCGAAAGAGGGTCCCCCCAGGCGCCCGAGCCCTGCGCAGCCGGAACAAACAGTTCCGGCCAGCGCTGAGGGCTAGATCGGAGTCCATGACGTCACTCCGCTCGTCGCCATGGCGACGAGCAAAACGAAACAAGGAAGGCCGCTCATTGCGGCCTTCCTTGTTACTGCGGATCGCCGGAGGAGATCATAAATACGGGATAGGAGCGCCCTCTAGTGGGCTATCATGCAGCCAACTTTCAGTTGGCTGCATGAAATGGTTTTTTTTTTTATTAAAAAAAAACCCTCCCGCAGCTGCCCTGGTGATCTTAATAGAACGCCAGGGTGGTTAAGGGACCAATCGCAAAAAATTGTCTAATGTAAAAGTCATACATATAAGATGTACATTTGTTCTAGGATAAAATGCACTATTAATTTATTTTTTCCTATGTCACTGTCACAGTAGGTAGTTACAATCTGACAGGTTTTAAAATGATCAATTTCCTCAATGGGAATACTCAGGGTTTTCTTCATTTTTTAAAAGCACTTACAGAATGCAGTTAGCTCGGTCCAACAGCTAAATAGAGATGGCCCGAACGGTTCGCACGCAAACCGTTAGGTTGGTTAGGTTGCAACGTTAGGTTGCTCCTTCTTGCTGATCTTATTGCTAAAAAGCACTCCTCATCCTCAACAGCTCTTTTGAGAGTTAATGTTGTTCTTGTGATCTATTTTTTTTGTGTGTGTGTCCCACAGACACGTGTGTTGCATATACAGGACAACTGAAGAGAAAATGGAGCGCGCCATAGTGCATTAAACGTATGAGGGGTATTTTATTGACACATAAAAGTTATACTCACAAACAATGGAGTTAAAAATCGCATATCAGCGGACAGCCAGCCGCTTTCCTCAGTGATGGAGAATGACGCGCTGTGGCCAGCAGCGCGGCTTCCGATGTCCTGGGCTCCGGTACGCTGAGGAGTGGGCGTGGCTGAGTTCAGTAAGCGTGTGACGTCATGATGCGTTTCGGCGCACGGCGCCTTCGTCAGATCTCCATCACTGAGGAAAGCGGCTGGCTGTCCGCTGATATGCGATTTTTAACTCCATTGTTTGTGAGTATAACTTTTATGTGTCAATAAAATACCCCTCATACGTTTAATGCACTATGGCGCGCTCCATTTTCTCTTCAGTTGTCTTGTGAACCACCCTACCCGGAGCGCTGCAGTGTTGTAACCAAGGGGGAACCACCTCTGATCGTGCGATCTTTTGACTGGAGCGCAGGATACCTTTTGTGTGTTTGTTGCATATACAGCCCTGTCAGTCAGTCTTAGCTGCAGGTGGGACCTTGGCCCCTTGGTAATGCCTACTGTGCCACTGCCAGGCCAAGCACATTCAGTGACTACCTGTGTGTGTGACAGCTGCACATTTGTAATACCAATGTTGTGCTTGTTGTGATCTATTTTTTTTGTGTGTGTGTGTGTGTGTCCCACAGACACTTGTGTTGCATATACAACCCTGTCAGTCAGTCGCAGCTGCTGCTGGGACCTTGGCCCCTTGGTAATTCCTACTGTGCCACTGCCAGGCCCAGCACATTCAGTGACTACCTGTGTGTGTGACAGCTGCACAATTGTAATACAATCACTGCATACCCACCTGTTCAGTGCACCTACCTACCTACCTACGTGACCGTACGCAGTGTCACTGCACCTGCTCACGGTACCTGGGTGTGTGACAGGCAGCTGCACATTTGTAATACCAATCACTGCATACTCACCTGTTCAGTGCACCTACCTACTTACGTGAGCATATGCAGTGTCACTGCACCTGTTCACGGTACCTGTGTGTGACAGGCAGCTGCACATTTGTAATACCAATCACTGCATACTCACCTGTTCAGTGCACCTACCTACCTACCTACGTGAGCGCACGCAGTGTCACTGCACCTGTTCACGGTACCTGTGTGTGTGACAGCCAGCAGCACATTTGTAATACCAATCACTGCGTACCCACCTGTTCAGTGCACCTACCTACTAATGTGAACGCACACAGTGTCACTGCACCTGTTCATGGTACCTGTGTGTGTGACAGCTGCACATTTGTAATACCAGTCACTGCATACCTGTTCACTGCACCTGTGTGACCACACACTGTTTTATATACCAGTCCATGCATACCTGTTCACTGCACCTGTGTAACCGCACAATGTATTAGTCAAGTCAGTGCATACCTTTCACTTCATCCCCCCCCCCCCCAATATGGACAAAGCAAGAGGCAGAGCCAGAGGCAGGCCACCTTGCAGGTCTGTTCTAGGTCGCGCTGTCGTGATTTCATGCGGCCCTTGACCAAAGTACAGTGTTCAGAAGAAGGCACGTGCCATCAACCCCCAATATTATCAGGACGTATTTAACACAGAAAACCTCATCTTCCTCAGCTTCCACAGGGAAGCGTGACATATCTTCCTCCTCCTGCTCTAATTCTGGCACTCCACTTAACACTCCGTCGGCAGCCTTCACCAAAGTGCCATCATCACAGGGCTCAGCGGTGTGGAAATTTTTTTGTGTGTCTGCCTCAGATGAGAGAAATGCCATCTGTACTCTCTGCCACCGAAAACTGAGCCGTGGAAAGACCAAGACCCATGTAGGGACAACTACCTTACGAAGGCACATGATTACAAAGCACAAACTGCAATGGGATGACTACCTGAGGAAAAGCAGCATACAAAAGCAAAGCCACACACAGCAGTGGAAGATACCATGCCGCAATTATTTCTCAAAAAAGGCGATACCTAAACTGTACCGTGTTGTTGAAAGGCAAGTGGTGACATCTCTGGCACACAGCGTTGGGTCAAGGGTCCATCTTACCACGGATGCCTGGTCTGCAAAGCACGCTCAGGCCTGCCCGAAGACTAAGTCAGTCCCCACACACAGCATCTCTGCCTGCACGCCGTGTGACTGCCTGCCCCAAGACTAAATCGCTCTTAACACAGCATCTCTGCCTGCAGGCCACTTGACTGTCTTCTCCGCCACCACCAACAGGATCCAGGACCCCAGGCGGATTCCTGAATTTTTAAAGCCACTGCTAGTAGCGGCCACTATAATAATTTTTCTGGTGCGTGTACATGCCTGCCTAATTTTCTGGCTGCACTGCAGCTGCAACAACAAAACAAAAGGCATGTACATGTGTCAATTCCTCTTCGTGATCGTTACTGTAACGATTGGTGTCAGCAAGCTCAGATATTCTGATTATTGGTGATCTGCAGTATCACCAATAATACAGATGCTATACCTGATTATATGGTGATCTGCAGAATCACCAATAATGCAAGTATAGCGTGACACGAAACAATCGTATGCAAGAGGGTGCTTGGTACAAAAGAGTATCTCTATAGGGCACGGAGATACAACCTCCAGCAAGCTGGAACAGCAGACAACAAGAATATTATACAGTGTAAATTCAAGTCTGTGGAAATATCCACCACACCGTAATTCCTCAGAGGTGTGGTTACCTCTGAATGGGAACCCTGTGTGTGAGATCCTCCAAAGGACGGAGTGGAGGAGTCTCGGCCTCTAGCAGCAAAGGTTTGCTAGTGGCGGTCGTCTCAAGAGGCAAGCCTCTGATAGAGCCCTACAGTGGGAGACGCTCCACTGAAGGGAGAAAGGTCAGACAAAATGAGGTTTGGCAACAGATCAGGCGGCAGCAGTACAGAAACGTGAGACAAGAGAATAGTCGGAAACCAAGCCAATAGTCGATAACGGTACGGGCTGGTGAAGTACAAAATCAGGAAGCAGAAGAGTAGTCAAGACAGGCACAGAATCCTACACGATAAATCAAGGCAGTATAATATGTGTATATATTAGCAATAAACCAATATATAACACAATCTCAAATACAAGGCAGACTAGGTCTGAGTGCTGACACAGGGTATCGCAAACACAGACGAAGTGTGACTGAAAAACACTTCCTTATATACTGCCTGGGAGAGAAGTCTCCACCCCAGGCAGCAACCAATCAGAGCAGGCTAAAATGTCAGCTGACCTCCAGGTCAGCTGACACGCTTTCTAAGAGTATAAAGGCGTGTCTGTCGTACGCGCCCGCCCCCTAGAGGCGAGATGGCAGAGCCCTGGTGAGAAGCATGCTGGTGAGTTTGGAGCAGAGTGCTCGGACGGGTTTGCACAGCGGATGCGGATGAATTTCCGCATCCCGCATTGGAAGGTCCGCTTGCCGGACTGGATGCGACCATATCTCCGCAATCCATCGTTGCGGATTTTTCGTTACGGTTACCTTGCCGCGGTGAAGGGGCTTGTGTATCACAATGAAGCAATGACCGACGGCTATCTGAGTGTGTCGGGGGGGGCACACCCAAGATAATAAGGTCGTTGATTCATTGTGGACAGACCAAATTCGATCAGCTGGACAGTCACTGTTGTTCTGTCATTGAGTTACCTCAGCCCGGCGACCATATGGGCTTGAAAACCATAAGGATATAAAGAGATAAAGACTAGTCCAAAATTGTTCAGAGCCATCAGATTTCTACTGCTTACTGTAAGGGACAGCAACATAGGAAAAAGTAATTTATAGAGCATCTTACTCAGGGAGAAATGTATATCTCATATGTATGTGTTTTCATGCATATTAAATCTAACACATTTTCAAAATAGTGGGCCTTTAGGCTTCAAAGCCTGCAACTTTGCTGAAGCCATTATTTTGGTATGTTAGATCATTTTTCTTGTAGGGAGAATTCAAAAGGAAAATTATGGATTTTGAAAAGTTGGGAGGAAAATTCCCTAAGCCCAAAGTGAACTATAAACAAACTAGAAAACATAACAGTGAGTTTGTCCTGCATCCTCCAAGATAATTCAATCTAATAGAGAAATATTAGGTTCCATTAGACCCTTCCCTGCCAAGGTAAAAGATACGTACAGTATATTCTGTTTTGTTAGTTTTGTTAGTTTGCAGTACATTTCAAGTATATGTCTTGTAGCATCTTTTATGTCTTACAGTAAATGAGAAAGAAAAAACAGTTCATATTCACAGTTTACAATTAATCAGCCGCATTATAAAATCATTTTTCAGAAGACACGAATAATGCATGTTTTTACTTAGTTAGCATTTGATTTTACTTTGATAATAGTATGTACTGGTAACTGCTATAGAGGAAAGGCTCGTGTTTATTTATATGGGAAATGTACTGCAGGTGGTGCTTGGTTCATGTTGTCAGTGAAGTTATTGTCATTTTTAATTTTCAAGGTCTGTAACGTCAAAAAGGATTGTCTGGACTCACTGTATAACATTACTGGACTGGTGTATACTGTACGTGTATTATTTACTACTTATCAAGGTTTTAAATAGTACTGCCCATTTTGAGTGGGGTAAGCAGGATTACACGTATGACAAAATTATACATGAATCAAATAAATTTAATTTAAAATGACAACTAAACGTATTACTCTCTGAGAGTAAAGAAACAAAAGTAGTATGGCCTCAATTCACTAAGCTTTATCAAACACGTAATCAAACATTTGATCATTTACCTCATGGGTAAAATCTAATTTTGAATTTACTAAGGTGTTATAGATTTATTGAACGTTTTATCGATAAAACATTAGATAAATATATAACACCTTAGTGAATTCAAAATTAGATTTTACCCATGAGGTAAATTATTAAACGTTTGATAAAGTGTTTGATAAAGCTTAGTGAATTGAGGCCATATCAGCTAAACTGCAGTAATCAGAATAACGTGCATAAAGTCTTACCGCACAATGTTTTTGTGCAGGGTTTTTTTTGCTATCTGTCAGTTGTCACCTGAGTGAAGTGAAGTGTCACTCATTTCGACCATAAGCACCACTACTGTAGTGTACCCTCATCTATATTATTCAATTCTGGCCTGTATAAAGCCGCACTGTGAAGGCCCCAGTGGCTGCAACAAACAATGTTTTCCCAAAAAATCTGACCTCTGCTGCAGCAGCTGCAACAAATATTTTTCTTCAAAACCAGTTAAAAGCTGTTTGGCCTTTGCTGCAGTGGCTTCAACAATTTATAAAAAATTTTTAGGGGGGGGGGGGGGAGAATAGATAAACTAAAGCTCTTTGCGGTTGTTTGCGGTGCGGTAAATTTAGGTATATACTGTGATTTTTGCCCTTTAGAGATTAAAACACCACTCTGCATAAACTACATACTTTTTTGTGGAACTTTTGCCATGGACCCCCCTCCGGCATGCCACTGTCCAGGTGTTAGGGCCTTTTAAACAATTTTTTTACATCCGTTTTTGTGGCCAGAAACAGCCCCTATAGGTTTTGGGATTCGTCGGCCATAGAAGTCTATGGCAAATTGCGCAGTTCGCCCATTCGCGAACATTTGAGGAAAAATGTGATGTTCGCGACATCACTATATATGTATACAGCCTTGCTATTTGCCCCTTATGAAAAACAGTAACACAATCCAGCAGCAAGGCTGACAGGGGACATCCACAAAGAGTATATATGGCTAATACCACTTCAGAAGTCCAATGCTATTCAACAAGCAATCTAGAGAAATATATTAGAAATGTATCAGAAATGAACATAGGTTTTCTTTAATCATTTCAGTTCCACCCCACAAATTTGGACACTGATGCAGCCAACACAAAAATCCATTACAGTTGGTTTGCAAGCTCTGCCTCCAGTTTGTAGTCCCAGCATAAGAAAGTAGAAAATAGTGTTTTTTGTACATGTTGGAACTCATTGAGAAGCTTGGGACCAGTTTGATTTTTAATGGTGATTTGCATGGCTTTGATTCAATAAGATTACTTCTTGCTTTTTTATATGATCATGTCCAGCAAGTCAGAGCCTTTTGAAACGCCACTACTAAGACGTTACTGTCATTTTCTGATTAAATTGAAACTGTTAGTGTCTATTAAAGTGCATGAGATTCCATAATTATGAATAATGGCCTCAATTCACTAAGCTTTATCAAATGTTTGATAATTTACCTCATTGGTAAAGTCTAATTTTGAATTCACTAATGTGTTAGATATTTATCAAATGTTTTATCGATAAAACGTTCAATAAATCTATAACACCTTAGTGAATTCAAAATTAGATTTTACACATGAGGTAAATTATCAAACGTTTGATAAAGTGTTTGATAAAGCAAGAGTGTATTTGGAACAAGCCCCACACTTTATTATTATTATTATTGATTTATAAAGTGATAACATATTCTGTGGTGCTGTACAAAGAAACACACATAGGGTACATAATAATACAGACAATGGTGTGCACCATTATACAAGATACATAATCAGTGACAAAATACAAAAATGATACAAAATACAGAATACAAAATACAGAATTATTAATGACAGTGATAAAAGTAACATGATAAATAAAATGTATAATGATTTCCAAGACACAAAAGGGGGAACGAGCCCTGCCCTTGTGAGCTCACAATCTAAAGGGAATGGGGGGTGGGGGAGGCCAGAGGAGGGGTAGAATACAACCAATACAGAGATGCAGAGTGTCTTAGGATACCTAGTAGGAGTGCAATTTGGTCTTAGGACAAAGGGAAGTAGCCTAAGGTAGCGCATATGCTTGTTAGAACAAATTAGTTTTTAGAGAGCGTTTAAAGGTAACAAAGGTTGGCGAGTGACTGATGTGTTGTGGGAGGGCATTCCAGAGGAGGGGTGAAGCACCCTTTTTTTAATGTCAATGCCCTTCATCAAGCATGGCCTCAAAAGCCAACCATATCCAATTAACTTTTTCTCCTCGGTGATCATTTCACACCTTGTCGATAAAATTCCTTTTAAACCACCAGTAAGCAAGAAAACACTGAAAATAATTTTATAGTACTTATTTAATTTATTTTTTGGTACTTTTTCAATTGCAAATTATATTCTAGAAGAAAAGGTTGATTGCATATGGGCCATGATTCCCTCCTATAGACACCTTTGTAAAAAATCAGCTCTTGAATCAAGTTGCACTTTACTTGGACTCACACCTGAGAAAGGGCTCCACCCAAAACATGTAGTGTGACCACTTGCTCCACTACAGCTTGTCGTTGCATACAACCTTTTGAGTGCCGTATCCTTCTTTCTATGTTGTGCAATTGGAATACAGGGGTGGTGTACCTGTTGGATACTGGTCACCGGTTGGTCGGATACTCACCAGTTCTTTAACCAAGGTTTGAAGCCCTACTTATATTATTGCACTTTACTCGGAGCAGGATTTTTAGATTAATAAATTTCTTCTTAAAATAATAGGGTTATTGAGAAAGAAAGAGCACTACATTCCTGTTCAGTACATCATTTCACATTTAGAGGCGTATAATTCATGTCTCTTCACACTCAGCTAAAAAACAATCAAGGAGTATCTGTATTATTACTATTTATTTAAATTGCACCATCATCTTCTGAAGCATTTTATAAAAATAAATACACAACATAGGGGCATAATATAAAAGTGATGTACAAAGATAACTGTGGCAGTAACCAATACAGACAGTTGTGTAACAAAATATACAGTGGTTACAACCAAAAAGAGAGCTCCTTGTGAGCTTATTATCTAAAATTTCTGGATACACAAGGAGAGGTATTGAGTATACTGTATAAAATACAATAAAACCTTGGAGTGAGAGTAGCTTGGTTTAAGAGTGCTTTGCAACACAAGCAAAAAAACTTTTTGCAAAATTTTGACTTGATATACAAGTAACGTCTTGATATACAAGCAAAAAAAAAGTATACATGCTTCAAGTCCTCAACTGAGCTGATGGTTCTACTTCCTTTGGCACCGTAGGATTGTACTCAATCTGAGTGAAGAAACTGTACAATGTCACTTTTCCATGAAATCCTCAAAAGTAACTGTCATTGGATAAGTTTATTTCTAAAGCCACACACAAAAAAAAGGTTGTGGTGAGCCAACAGATGTCAAAGATTCTGTTACAGTGAAAGTCGTGTTTATGTTTTTATTTTATGCTATTTTACTATAAATATTTTTGGATTTATAGAATGAATCAACTGGGATTCCATTAAGGTTTCCAGAATGAATTATGCTTGCAAACCAAGGTTCCACTGTATTGTTTTCCTAAATTATCTTGTGTTGGGATTAGACCAGTGGCCTAAGGTTAAATTGTACCCTTGCCTGGTTGCCTGAAAAGATGAGTTTAAATTACTGTGGGCCTAATTTACCAAGACTCTCCAGGGCATAGCCATTGGCAGGAAATGCTGCTTTTTTTGTTTTTTGTTATTCTCTGCTGATCATTTCCTGAAAATGAACTGTAGCTAGATTTGCTTTTGCGATGCTATAGTGGCAGCTCTGCTATAGATTTGATACCGCCCACCCTTACTGTAATAAACTCCAATGTTAGAACCAATACTGGCTACTGATTATCGAGTTTCTGGTATTGGATTGTTTATAATAGACATGAGGCTTCATGCCAAAAATAAGTCTTGTTACCACAGAGCCTCAAAATATTTTATAAAATATTTACAGATATATACAAGTTAGTGCACCAACAGATTTGCATGAATTGTAACTTATATCAGATCTGCAATCTCCGGCTTAGTGATTACAGCTGCCAGTGGGTGAGGTCACAAACTGGATGAGATTACAGAAAAGCAAGGCATAATAGAAAAGCTTATGCACAGTGTGTCAATCAAGTAAGATTTAACCACTTACCAACCGCCCACTGCACAGGGGCGGCCGGAAAGTGGATCCCGCAAGGATCGCCGCATGCACAGAGGCGGTGGTCCTTGTATGGGCATGGGCGGAGCGATCGCGTCATCCGTGACGTGATCATCCGCTGGGGATCGATGGCCGGGGATTTAGCCTCCAGCTCGCCGGCCTCTTAGCAGCGCCGGCGGGCGGAGGAATACAGAATTCCGCCGATCAATGCGTATAATAGGCTTTGTAATGTATACAAAGCCTATTATACAGGCTGCCTCCTGCCCTGGTGGTCCCAGTGTCTGAGGAACCACCAGGGCAGGCTGCAGCCACCCTAGTCTGCACCCAAGCACACTGATTTCCCCTCCCCCTGCCCCCTGATCGCCCACAGTACCCCTCAGACCCCCCCCCTGCCCACCCCCCAGACCCCTGTTTGCACCCAATCACCCCCCTAATCACCCATCAATCACTCCCTGTCACTATCTGTCGACACTATTTTTTTTTATTCCCTAAACTGCCCCCTGCTCCCTCCTGATCACCCCCCACCCCTCAGATTCTCCGCAGACCCCCCCCCCAGATCCCCCCCGGTGTACTGTATGCCTCTATCCCCCTGTAATAACCCACTGATCACCTGTCAATCACCTGTCAATCACCCATCAATCACCCCCTTGTCACTGCCACCCATCAATCAGCCCCTAACCTGCCCCTTGCGGGCAATCTGATCACCCACCCACACCAATAGATCGCCCGCAGATCCGACGTCAGATCACCTCCCAAGTGCATTGTTTACATCTGTTCTCTACCCTAAACACCCACTAATTACCCATCAATCACCCATCAATCACCCCGTATCACCACCTGTCACTGTTACCCATCAGATCAGACCCTAATCTGCCCCTTGCGGGCACCTAATCACCCGCCTACACGCTCAGATTGCACTCAGACCCCCCCTTATCAATTCGCCAGTGCATTATTTACATCTGTTCTTCCCTGTAATAATCCACTGATCACCTGTCAATCACCTGTCAATCACCCATCAATCACCCCTTGTCACTGCCACCCATCAATCACCCTCTGTCACTGCCACCCATCAATCAGCCCCTAAAATGCCCCTTGCAGGCAATCTGATCACCCACCCACACCAATAGATCGCCCGCAGATCCGACGTCAGATCACCTCCCAAGTGCATTGTTTACATCTGTTCTCTACCCTAAACACCCACTAATTACCCATCAATCACCCCCTGTCACTGCTACCCATCAGATTATACCCCTATCTGCCCGTAGGGCACTCAATCACCCGCCCACACCCTCAGAACGCCCTCAGACCCCAGCCCTGATCACCTCACTAGTGCATTGCTTGCATCTAGTCCCCCCTCTAATCACACCTTGAGACACCCATCAATCACCTCCTGTCACCCCCTAGCACACCTACCCATCAGATCAGGCCCTAATTTGCCCCGTGTGGGCTCCTGATCACTCGGCCAAACCCTCAGATCCCCCTCAGACCCCCTTCCGATCACCTCCCCAGTGCAATGATTGCATCTATTTTCCCCTCTAACCACCCCCTGAGACACCCATCAATCACCTCCTGTCACCCCCCCTAGCACTCCTATCCATCAGATCAGGCCCAATACAACCTGTCATCTAAAAGGCCACCCTGCTTATGACCGGTTCCACAAAATTCGCCCCCTCATAGACCACCTGTCATCAAAATTTGCAGGTGCTTATACCCCTGAACAGTCATTTTGAGACATTTGGTTTCCAGACTACTCACGGTTTTGGACCCGTAAAATTCCAGGGCGTTTTAGGAACCCCACAAGTGACCCTATTTTAGAAAAAAGACACCCCAAGGTATTCTGTTAGGTGTATGACGAGTTCATAGAAGATTTTATTTTTTGTCAAAAGTTAGCGGAAATTGTTTTTTATTGTTTTTTTCACAAAGTGTCATTTTTCACTAACTTGTAACAAAAAATAAAATCTTCTATGAACTCGCCATACACCTAACGGAATACCTTGGGGTGTCTTCTTTCTAAAATGGGGTCACTTGTGGGGTTCCTATACTGCCCTGGCATTTTAGGGGCCCTAAACCGTGAGGAGTAGTCTAGAAAACAAATGCCTCAAAATGACCTGTGAATAGGACGTTGGGCCCCTTAGCGCACCTAGGCTGCAAAAAAGTGTCACACATGTGGTATCGCCGTACTCAGGAGAAGTAGTATAATGTGTTTTGAGGTGTATTTTTACACATACCCATGCTGGGTGGGAGAAATATCTCTGTAAATGGACACATGGGTATGTGTAAAAATACACCACAAAACACGTTATACTACTTCTCCTGAGTACGACGGTTCCAAATGTGTGGCACTTTTTTACACCCTAAGTGCGCTAAGGGGCCCAAAGTCCAATGAGTACCTAGGATTTCACATGTCATTTTGCGACTTTGGTTTCAAGACTACTCCTCACGGTTTAGGGCCCCTAAAATGACAGGGCAGTATAGGAACCCCACAAATGACCCCATTCTAGAAAGAAGACACCCAAAGGTATTCCGTTAGGAGTATGGTGAGTTCTTAGAAGATTTTATTTTTTTGTCACAAGTTAGCGGAAAATGACACTTTGTGAAAAAAAACAATTATAATCAATTTCCGCTAACTTGTGACAAAAAATAAAATCTTCTATGAACTCACCATACTCCTAACGGAATACCTTGGGGTGTCTTCTTTCTAAAATGGGGTCATTAGTGGGGTTCCTATACTGCCCTGGCATTTTAGGGGCCCTAAACCGTGAGGAGTAGTCTTGAAACAAAAATGACCTGTGAAATCCTAAAGGTACTCATTGGACTTTGGGCCCCTTAGCGCAGTTAGGGTGCAAAAAAGTGCCACACATGTGGTATCGCCGTACTCAGGAGAAGTAGTATAATGTGTTTTGGGGTGTATTTTTATACATACCCATGCTGAGTGGGAGAAATATCTCTGTAAATGGACAATTGTGTGTAAAAAAAATCAAACAATTGTCATTTACAGAGATATTTCTCCCACCCAGCATGGGTATGTGTAAAAATACACCCCTAAACACATTATACTACTTCTCCTGAGTACGGCAATACCACATGTGTGGCACTTTTTTGCAGCCTAACTGCGTTAGGAGCAAAGTGAGTCCGTGGCAGATTTCATTTTTTTTTTTTGTCGCAAGTTAGCAGAAATGGAAACTTTTTTTTTCTTTTTTGTCACAAAGTGTCATTTTCCGCTAACTTGTGACAAAAAATAAAATCTTCTATGAACTCACCATGCCTCTCAGTGAATACTTTGGGATGTCTTCTTTCCAAAATGGGGTCATTTGGGGGGTATTTATACTATCCTGGAATTCTAGCCCCTCATGAAACATGACAGGTGGTCAGAAAAGTCATAGATCCTTCAAAATGGGAAAATTCACTTTTTGCACCATAGTTTGTAAACGCTATAACTTTTACCCAAACCAATCAATATAGGCTGAATGGGGTTTTTTTTTATTAAAAACATGTTTGTCCACATTTTTCGTGCTGCATGTATACAAAAATTTTACTTTATTTGAAAAATGTCAGCACAGAAAGTTAAAAAAATCATTTTTTTGACAAAATTCATGTCTTTTTTGATGAATATAATAAAAAGTAAAAATCGCAGCAGCAATCAAATAGCACCAAAAGAAAGCTTTATTAGTGACAAGAAAAGGAGGTAAAATTCATTTAGGTGGTAGGTTGTATGAGCGAGCAATAAACCGTGAAAGCTGCAGTGGTCTGAATGGAAAAAAAGGGTCTGGTCCTTAAGGGGGGTAAAGCCCGCGGTCCTCAAGTGGTTAAAAAAGCAGTGCAACACAAATGAACTGTTTACTTGCAATTACAGTTGCAAAAATATATATGAATAGAGCAGTAAATAATATTTTTAAACAGGAGCAAACACTAAATGCTTCATAAAGTTTAACTGCTACATTGTAACAATGGCAATGATTAAGAAAAAAAAAACAGGGATAGGCCAGCCAATGTTTCAGGTGCATGAACCCTTTTCCTAGTGGATAATATCCTCCCAGAAGGGAGACAGTTTCAGTGTGAGGAATATGTATTTGATTCCCCTGCTATATTTGTGAGTTTGCTCACTTACAAAGAAATGGGCAGTTTGTAATTTTTATTGTAGTTTCATGTTACCGAAGAAAGACAGAATATCAACCCCCCACCCACCCAAAAAAAAAAACTTAAATGAAAAAAAAAACATTTCCTATACGTTATAAATATATTTGATCCCATACAACCTAGCCCAAATTCTGATCTCCCGGATTGGTTATGTGTCCATGTGACACACACATTACAATCATCCAATCAATCATAGACACTACTGATTTCAAATTGTTATGTGTACAAAGCACACCTGTCCACAGAATTAATTTCTTCCATTACAATCTATCAATCACCATGGACAAGATCAAAGAACCACCATATGACATCCATACAAGATTCTAAATATGTAAATGGATTGGGCCACAGGACCATTATCAAGAAGCTTGGTGAGAAAGTGACAACTGTTGTTGCAGTTATTAAGAAATCGAAAAAATATAAAATTTCCATTAATCACCCTTAGTCTGAAATTCCATGGTCTTACCTAGTAGATTAAGGATGATTTTAAAAAGGTGAGAGCTCAACCCAAAACCCCACAGGAGGAGCGTGTTAATTATCTGAAGGCAGCTTGCACAACAGTAACCAAGAACACCACTGGTAACACTATGTTGTAATAGACTGAAATCTTGCAGTGTCCGTAAGATCCTCCTGCAAAAGAAGGCACATGTAAAAGCCCATCTTAAGTTTGCCAGTGAATATCTAAAGAGAAAGTTTGTGAGGAGGCACTGTAGCCAAATAAGACCTAAATCAAGCTTGTTGGCATTATCATACAGTAAGTCTGTAATGATTGCATTTATGCATTGCACATGAAGCAAGATGGGCAATGCACAAGATGCAATAATGCAGGAAATGTCACTAATGAGGAAAAACCTGAGAGATCAAGCCAGGAATAAATGAATAAGGTAATTTGTTAACAAATGCAAGGAACATACATTAGTTGCATGCATAAACCTGCATTCAGTATGCATACACAAGCAATCTGGAATATGCAATATAATGCCCTTGCATGCAAAAATATAAAAGAGCATACATCTGCATCAAAGAGTACAATATAATCTACCTGTAGGCAAATGCAAACTAAGCAATACAGGACAGTCTCCCTGCAGGCAAGTGTATTCAAGGAGCATACACATGCAATCTGGGATATATACAATCAGCCTACTCTGCATAAGGTTTCCATGCAGAGTAACCCAGTGTATATACAAAATGTGTGCATACAAACCCCAGAACCTAAATGATATTTACAAAAACAATATAAAGAAATATATACAATATACAGAATATGCAGTACTTAAAGAGGAACTCCAGCCTAAACAAACATACTGTCATTAAGTTACATTAGTTATGTTAATTAAAATAGATATAGATATAGATTATAATAGATATAGGTAATATAATCTCTTACCCACCCTGTTTTAAAAGAACAGGCAAATGTTTGATTTCGTGATGGCAGCCATCTTTTTGGTTGAAAGGAGGTGACAGGGAGCATGAGACACAGTTCCAACTGTCCTGTGTCCTGAGCACCTCTCCCAGTTGCTAGGCAACGTGAATAACAACATAGGAAATCCCATCATGCTCTGCGCAGCATCAGGGAAAACAAGCCCAGGCTTTTTTCTTTGATGGGTGGAGCTTAGCTAAAAATGCAGCTAAAAATGATGCTTTGGTAAGAAAAACAAAGTTCTGATGCTGTGAAACTGTTAAAGAAACACCAAGCCTTTTCAGTTCTGCTGAGTAAATTTTTAGTCCAGAGGTTCACTTTAAGGAAACAGGCAAACGGATAGTCATACAAGCAGAGTATAAACCAGGAGATCATATAGTACAAGGTAATCGCTTAGGCAGAGAATCGTCACAAGGCAAGCACAGGTCAAAACACGGGTAAGGCAACAAGGAACTAGATACTAGGACTAGATACAAAGGACGCTAAACTCAGGCTAAGAGGGCTAGGACACAGGGATGCAGGAACATAGACACAATGAACTAGCACCGATAGTTTGTGCTGGCCTTAAATGCTGCTGCTGGAAGGTGAGGTGACACATCTCCTCCCAGCAATAGTCTGTAACACACACAGTTCTGAGAGCAGAGCCCTCTGCTGGAGGGTAGGGAGAAGTTCTTGAAGTGATTTCTTCAGAGGAGAACAATGACATCTGCTGGTGGAAAGGAGGCAGTTCATGCAAGCAGTCCATAAAGTCACCAGCAGATGTGGATCGTGACAGAACCTCAATGTTTGGAGGAAGATAAATACTAGTATGATCCAAAGAACATCATCCCCACAGTCAAGCGCAGAATTGGAAATATTTTGCTCTAGGGCTATTTTTCTGCAAAGGGTACAGGATGACTTCACAACATTCTTAAACCAATGGACAGGAAGTCAGGAACGCGTAACTTTCCTAAGCTAAAACACTGAGGATGGGTTGTGGATTGGTCTTATGACCTAAAACATACTGAAAAGTCAGTAAAGGAGTGGCTTAAGAAGAAGGTCATGGATTGGTTGATATTCTACCTCTCTCCCTTAAAATTAAACTAACACAAAATTGCATACTGTTAATTTATTTGTAAGTGAGCAAATTTACACATTTATTAGAGGATCAAATAATTATTATTTGATCCTGTATTATTGATGCTGGTGTTTTCATTTTATTTATTTTTTTATTTGTGAATTTCTAAAATTTTATTTGAATTAGTTTTAAGAGTCCACTTTACCCCACAGTACAAAAGAAAGAAAATTGAAGAAGATATTGCTTACACATTTTAAAACCAAGTGCATGCGTTTTTGTTAATTAAAATATTTAAACAAGTTGGTGTAATAGTTTTAATGTTCATCACTTGGATCACTGGGGGGTGGATATGTTGTTGGAAATACCCTTTTACTCACTTACCTCAAAGAGGCAGATTACCTACAGTACTTCAATGGTGGAGAAGAGAAAGGTGGGAATCACATAGTGTATTTGCCCAATGCAGGTAAACCAGCAAGTTTGAAGGGTGTGGTGTTTATAAGCACTGGACAATTGAGGTACACAATTTTTAGACCACCTCAAATACTAAAATTCAAATGTGCTTGTTTATTTACTAAACAGGAAACATACATTTGCTCTTCCATGAATTAGGGATAACATTACATCTCTAAGCACATAAATTCATTGGTATCATGTGTATTAATCAAAGAAGTATTAAAGTTTATTTATAATCAAAAATGGGTAGTGTAAAAAGAACACAAACATCTAAAAGCAAGTATGTTGCAGAGTTGAAAAATACACATTCCTGGCTGGTCAGTGTAACAAACACTCTATTCCAATCAGCCCATTCACACAGCCTAGCCCAGGAATGGGCAAGCTTGGCCCTCCAGCTGTTGAGGAACTACAAGTCCCACAATGCATTGCAGGAGTCTGACAGCCACAGTCATGACTCATAAAGGCAAATGCAATGTGGGATTTGTAGTTCCTTAAAGAGTAACTGTCAGGCTGCAAAAGCTAATTTAAACCTCTATTCTCCTGTGTTAAACAGTTTAGAAGGAAGCCAAAAAGGCAATACTGAAGTTAAAAATCTCTCTTACTTTTGATGTGTGCTGAACAGCAAGGCTGTTAGACCCAAGCTCTTAAGAAGCCGAGAGGCCGCATACCATACTGCAAAGCATTCTGGGGCTGCTTCTTCCCACCTTGGGTCCTCCCCTCTGCTGCTAGTGAGAAGTTACAGGCTCATGTTACAACAGCGTGTAAGGGCCTGTACACACTGCTGCGCTTTTAAAATCTCATGCGATTTTTAAAATCGCAAGCCTTCAGGAGAATATGACAAACGCATCGCAGCAGTGTGTACAGGTCTCCACAATTTTCATTATTTTTCAAAAGACCTTGCGATTAAAAAGCGCATGCGATTTAAAAAGCGCAGCAGTGTGTACAGCCCCTAACGCAGTCCAGCTCACAGCACTGAAAAATCACAGGGCAGAGTATACTGCATGAGTCCGCTATTGTTCCTAGCCACATGGCTAATTAATATTCACTGCACAGTAGTGTTGTCTTTTTTCTGAGTCCAATCTTCAGAAAGCAGGGAGGACATGAGGACACATTTGGCTTCATAGGAGACAGACAAACATGGAACCTGCCGAGAGCTGTCAGGAGCATCATTCTCTGCAAATACTATATAAAAATTCTGTGAAATCCAAACGTGGACAGTGAAATGCATATGTAATGTAAGTACAGCCAATCTTTAGCTACTGATATATGTGTTTTTTTTCTCTGAGACCTTATACCTAACACCTCCTCTTTAACAGCTGGAGGGCCAAGTTTGCCCATGCCTGGCCTAGCCTAACTAGTAGTGCGGAATGAAGTATGGAGGTAGCGCTCAATACTAAATGAGAACCTATCAATTAGCAGTCCCAGTCCAGTATTGTAGATCTCTTTAGACAGATAATAGCTGGGAGACAGGCAGACGCTATAGACACTGTCCTAGATAGCAATATACAGCCTTATCCCCGCTCTAGTGATAAACTGGTTGCATATAAATTAGATCTCACCAGTGTCTTCTCCCACAAGACAGCACTTCTCATTCATGGTTAGGTTCCAGGCAACATTGGGGCCTTAAGGTCCATACTCACGGGGGACGGCCGTCGCCGCAACCACGTGGCACGCCCGTGTTGCGGCGACAGTTCCCCCGTGTGTATTACGCGCGCGCCCCGAACCGTCGCCCGTCGGAGCTGTCGCCAGGCGATTGACATGTTCAATCGCCGGCTACAGCTGTCGCCGCAACCTCGCCGGAACTGTCGCTACTCCCGCGTGTGTACGCGGGATAGCGACAGGAGACCTACGCAAGTTAATGGAGCATCCGGCTGGGGGATGCTCCATTCACAAACAGCTTCCGCCGCGTCTCTGCCTTTCTGGCGAGACGTGTGGACAGCTGTCGCTGGCAGGGAGCTGTCGCTCCCTGTTCACGTGCACACATGCAACGGGGGACAATTGTCCCCCGTGTGTATTTAGCTTTAGATTTGTGGTTGCTGAGCAGTTTTCTTGAACAGCTACAGCACGGACACACGGCCAACTGGCGTCCCAGCTAGGCTCTAGCATGCAGTCTCAGCACTTGCGCAAGTCGCCAGCTTCCAGTCGCATCATAGCGCGAGAGCTCTTTTGGGCTTAGAGAGGACAGGCGGCCAAGTGTGATCAAGCTCCGCCCACCAACGCATTTCACGCCATGGGCATTTTTTCAGGGTGTGGCACACTTCCCCTGGAACACCTCCTTTATGCCGAAGTGGTATCACATCCTATTCTGACATCACTTGTTTACAAGTTGGCATAGTAACCTTTCTCACTGGGATCTGGATCGCTGTTGCCACTTATCGCAGCTTTTCCATATATAGCGTATCATAAATCATATAGGACAGGGAGTTTTTGAGATCATAAGGGGCATTAATAGAGTTCGTCCACTATGTTATTCTCATAATATTTTCCCAAAGCACTGCACATTCACTGGCAGGGAGATGACTTGAATCAATAGTTCCATTATTAGCTATTAAATTCTTTGAAGCTAGTCAGGGATTTCAATAGAGTTCATTATGTTTTTTCGCATATATAATCATATATCAAAAAGCAATTCCTAAATGCCGCACATTTCTTATATCTCAAGGAAATTACTTAAAGTGACAGTGTTATTGTTAGTCATAAGACCACTCACACCACAATCAGTCATAGTGACAAGATATATATATATACACACTGTACAGCGCTGCGTAATATGTCGGCGCTATATAAATACTAAATAATAATAATAATAATATGCATTCAACCGTAAGAAAGATCTAAGGTCCAATTCCCTATTGAGGCCATGTGGAAACAAGGTATTGATCCTATATATCCACATGGCCTCCTTACAATACAACACATCATCATAGTCTTCGTGTGTACTGGAGATATTTAATTTGTATATTCCCTTTACTTTTGTTCCATTTAGATTACTATTATGGAATTCAGCGTAATGGACCGCTAGAAAACTTTTTTCTTTTTTTTACTCATTAACATCCTCGATCAGTCGGAAATGTTCTAATATTCTATCTTTCATCATCCTTTTGGTTTTCCCTATGTACTTTAAACCGCAAGGGCATTCTATCATGAAGACTACTCTTTCAGTCTGACAATTAATATGCGATCTAATCTCATATTGATTCTTCCCTGTACTGTCACAAAAGTGCTTATTATCTGTGCGGTTGATATATGGGCATAGTTTACATTTAGAGCAATGGTTGGTACCATTGGGAATGTGTCTATTCAACCACATAGAATTGTCTCTTTTATATTCACGCTGAATCAATTTATCTCGCAAGTTTGGTGCCCGTTTAGCCATCAGAAGAGGTCTTGGGCCAACAATACTTAATATTTCCGGTGAGGCAGTTAGAATCCCCCAATTTTTTTCTAAAATTTCACGGAAACATTCTCAGTGCTTACCATACCTGCTTATCAATCTCAAATAATCATTACCATAAACATTTTCAGATTCTTTATCCCCTAATAAATCATCTCTTTTCATATTCCATGCTCTTCTCAGAGCTTTACGTAATATTCGATGAGAGTGACCTCTCATTCTAAATCGGTCATACATAGTCCTTGCCTCTTGTCGAAAAGTCTCATCTGTTGAACAGTTTCATTGTAGGTGTAAAAATTGCCCATAGGGTACCCCCCTAATCAAAGATGGGGGATGGTGACTGGACGCACGCAACAAGCTATTGCCCTCAGTAGGTTTGTGAAATGTGGATGTGATCAGTTTACCATTATCTACTTTTAATTGTAGGTCCAGAAAGCTCAAAGATGTTGAGCTTACTGTTTGGGTCAATTTGATATTTTTATCATTTTAATTTAATCTATGCATGAAGTCACCCAGTTCTCCTTCTGTGCCAGTCCAGACCAGGAGCACGTCGTCAATATAATGAAGCCAAAAGGTGGCGTGTGCCTGGTACCCCGGATCTCCGTACACCACCTGGTGCTCCCAGAGCCCCAAGTGGAGACAGGCGTATGCCGGTGCACACGACGCCCCCATTGACGTGCCCCTGATCTGTCTATAGAAGGTTCCATCGAATGAAAAGAAATTATGATGCAAAATGAGCTCAACTGCATCACAGACAAATTGATTAAATTCATCAAAGTAGGGATAATGTCCCTGCAAGAAAAACTGTATTGCCCGGTGTCCCTCCCCATTGGGAATCAATGTGTATGATTCCACATCAATCCCCACTAGAAGGGAGCCGGGGGGGGGGGGGGGGCAAGTTTGAAGGGTGTGGTGTTTATAAGCGCTGGACAATTGAGGTACACAATTTTTAGACCACCTTGGTGATACCTCAAATACTGAAATTCAAATGTGCTGGTTTATTTACTAAACAGGACAAGGCAAGGAAATGAGCAGCGCTACTTAAAGAGACACTGAAGCTAAAAAAAAAATTATGATATTATGATTTGTATGTGTAGTACAGCTAAGAAATAAAACATTAAGATCAGATACATCAGTCTAATTGTTTCCAGTACAGGAAGAGTTAAGAAACTCCAGTTGTTATCTCTATGCAAACAAGCCATTAACTCTCCGACTAAGTTTAGTCCTGGAGAGGGCTGTTATCTGACTTTTATTATCTCAACTGTTTTCTTTTTCTCTGCTAGAGGAGAGGTCATTAGTGCACAGACTGCTCTGAAAGACTCATTTTGAATGCTGAATGTTGTGTAATCTGCACATATTATGGAATGATGCAATGTTAGAAAAAACACTATATACCTGAAAATAAACATATGAGAATATTTTCTTTGCTGCTAATCTTCTAGTAATTATTCATAGTACACAACCAATTCACTATATCATATTTTTTTTTTCGCTTCAGTGTCTCTTTAAAAACAGATAAGTGCCTACCTGCAAGAGATTGCAAGCCCCCCTTGTGGGGTAAAATACACACCTAGCATACACATGACCTGTCTACCACTGGAGGATGTTGGTTTCCTGTAACAGCTTGCATGCAACTTGTTAAGTACTCGTCCCTTTCACTGCGGAGAAGTCATCCTCGATAGGAGGGGACCTAACACTAACTAAATCCTAACCTATGCATATGCATAGCCTGGGTGCACCACCAAGTAAAATTGAAAATTGCGCAAAAGGTGGATCAGCGCATCACCAGGCTGCCTCCGAATGGCCTCCTATCAGAGGTGCGCTGAGCCCCCCCCCCCCCAGAAACTGCAAACGCACCTTGAACCCAAACAGAAGCTCTGCATATAAACCAAAAGCAAGGCTGTTAAGTGGGAGCAGCTGACCAAAAATGAATTAAATTAGTACATGGCAAGGAAATGAGCAGCGCGTTTGCAGTTTCTGGGGGGGCTCAGCGCACCTCTGATAGGGGGCCATTCGGAGGCAGCCTGGTAATGCGCTGATCCATCCTTTGCGCAATTTTCAATTTTACTTGGTTGCGCACCCAGGCTATGCATATGTATAGGTTAGGATTTAGTTAGTGTTAGGTCCCCTCCCATTAAGGATGACTTCTCCACAGTGGGAGGGACCAGTACTGAACAAGTTGCATGCAAGCTGTTACAGGAAACCAACATCCTCCAGTGGTAGACAGGTCATGTGTATGCTAGGTGTGTACTTTACCCCACAAGTGGGGCTTGCACTCTCTTGCAGGTAGGCACTTATCTGTTTTTAAGTATTGTTGCTCATTTCCTTGCCATGTACTAATTTAATTCATTTTTGGTCAGCTGCTCCCACTTAACAGCTTTGCTTTTGGTTTATATGCAGAGCTTCTGTTTGGGTTCAAGGTGCGTTTGCAGTTTCTGGGGGGGCTCAGCGCACCTCTGATAGGAGGCCATTCTGGGGCAGCCTGGTGATGCGCTGATCCACCTTTTGCGCAGGAAACATACATTTGCTCTTCCATGAGTTAGGGATAAAATTACACCTTCCTTGGTTGCCTGACTGTTAGTACTCGTGAAAGAAAAAACATACTCTATTTTCTTTAGTCTATTTTTTTTAAAGCTATTTCTCTCTAAAATAAAAAAATGTTAGTTTTGTAATACAGAGAGCATCCCTTATAGGTGTTTTACGCCGCTAATTTCCTGACATTTTGATTTGGAATTATCTGGCATAGTTCAAAATTCATTGTTTCATCAGTAATGGCACTTGGCAAGCACTCCCACCACCATGTTTCACAGATATAATAAGGTTCTTATGCTCCAATACAGCGTTTTTGCTTCTCCAAATGCAATACTCATGTAAAAAATCAGCAATATTTTTGGGGAAGAGCAGTGGATTTCTTCTTGCCACCCTGCCATACACACCATTTCTATTCAGAGTTATGGTGGACATATAAATATCAACATTTGTTAAAGTTAACAAGACTTCAGTTTCTTAGATGTTACCCTGGGTTCTTTTGTAACCTCCTAGACTATGAAACACCTTGCAGTTAGAGTTATGGTTAGCCACTTCTGTGTTGGGTAACGGTGGTCTTGAATTCCGCCGATTTGTACACAGTCTGTTGATTGGTAGAGTGCAAACTCTTTAGAGATGGTCTTGTAAGTCCTGCGGACACCACCTTTATTTTGGCCATGCTATTTATCCACAAAGGTATTGTATGTGTGATCTGGCTTTGCTGGATCCCTGTTCTTTAATAAAACAAGCTCTGCCATTATCACCCGATTGTCAACCAAAACACCAGACTGTGATTTCATCTTCAAATTATGAGGTAATTGTATTCACTTACTTTTGCCACATTCAGAAGTTTTTAGGATTTTTTTTTTCTTTTTCAATAAATACATGATCAGATATACTATTTTTGTTTAATATACTTAACTAGATTTCCTTTATCTACTTTTACAACTTGTAGGACATTATTGTATACATTGCTTAAAGGAATCTAAGCAGCAAAAAATGATCTCAGCAGCAAATTCTGCATGACTGCAAGGTGTTTCTTGGCCTGCTGAACATATTGCACCTTTCCTCTTTCAGTGCTCCTAGACTTGCCTCTCTTTTTGGTGTCAGGCTGGAAGATATAAAGTTAGAAGCAAACAGCTGGCTGGCTGTGTAAAGTAATATAGTATATCATACTTTACTATACAGATGTTTGTATAGCAAATTATGATATTTACTAGGAAAAAAGAAAACGGTAGCATACATATGCACCTGGTAGTACATACCAGGCTAAATTAATAGTAAATAATAATAATAATAATAATAATAATACAATTGCTTTATGTTCCCCATATTACAGGAAAAAAAAACAAAACAGCAGTTATCTAAATAGACAGTGCTACGCTAAACAAATAACAGTAAAGACAGTGTTTTATACCAGAAAAGAGCAGACTAGCAATGTACATTGTTCATGTTAGAATATCATAATTGCTTTGTGAAAAAAAACATATCAGACTAAAATAAAACAACAAAATGTATTAACCAGACTGAATTGCTTCCTAGCTACCAAGTCTCTCCCTATGCAGACAGTGACACATTTTCCTCACTAATCTGTCTGTGTAACTGCAGACTTCCTGTATATTATAAACAAGAAGGAAGATGGTTAATTCATGATCCGCTGGTGATGCTGTCAGTCAATGGTTTCAGGCATAACAAATCACACCTGAGAACACTGCTTTGGATATTTGAACTCACAGTACGTAAAGTTAGGGCTATGGCCCACTACAGCGCAATTAGCCGGGCTTTGGAATGACCACGATCACCGGTGATTCGCTAGGCTAATACAAGTGGATGGAGTGGACCCCACTGTTGTGATTTGCTGGAATCTTAATTTCTGGTTCTGCGTGATTATTGGAGTGATTTAACAAAGGACAGTGAGAGACCAAAATCACTTTCCTTTAAATTGCTCTGGAATCAGTTTTAAGTTGAAAAATCACACTAGGGGCATTTTTGACATTTTTTAAGTGTTGGCGATTTTCAAAATCGCCTTCAAAGAGCTTGTGCAATGATTCTCTTTGAGAAAATTCACATCTGAGCGGTTTGTTTCCGATCCGCTCAGAAAATTGGTGCATGAGCCATTTTTGAGGCGATACTGCCTCAATGGAAGGCATAGGAAAACTCAAGACTCTCCCAAAATCGCTTTGTGCAGCGATTGAGTGAGCGATTTTATGAATAAATACATTGTATTTATTTTTTTTCCGGATCAAAGAGTTCACTTTGCAACCGCTCTGCAAAAGCGCCTACAAAAGGGCTTAAAGGGGAACTTCAGCCTAAACAAACATAATGTCATTAAGTTACATTAGTTATGTTAATTAGAATAGATAAGTAATATAATCTCTTACCCACCCCGTTTTAAAAGAACAGGCAAATGTGTGTGATTCATGGGGGCTGCCATCTTTGTTATGGGGGCAGCCATCTTTTTGGTTGAAAGGAGGTGACAGGGAGCAGGAGACACAGTTCCGACTGTCCTGTGTCCTGATAACCCCTCCCAGCTGCACACGCTAGGCTTCAAATGTCAAATTCAAAATGTAAAAAAAAAAAAATTGCACCAAAACAGCAGAACGAGAACAACAACATCAGAAATCCCATCATGCTTTGCACAGCATTAGGGGAAAAATGCCCGGGCAGTTTTTTTCTGCGCAGCTAAAAATGAGGCTTGTATAAGAGAAAAAAAGTTCTGATGCTGTGAAACAGTTAAAGAAACACCAAGCCTTTTCAGTGCTGCCGAGTCAATTTTTAGTCCGGAGGTTCACTTTAACAAAAACTTGCAATGCACAGAAATTGGGGAAAAAAAACCGCTTCAAAAGCCAGCCAAAGCGAACGGCCATGGGAGCGGAATGCAATAAGAACAAAGCCTCAGGGCCTATCTCCACTCATCAGTTTTTCAGTGAATTTTCTGCACAAGAAAACTGCAACCAAAGTTAATCATAGGGCTCCATCATACTTGAATGCGTTTTCCACATGCAAAAAAACAATTGAGAGCAATGCAAAACTATCAGACAACTCATGCAGAAAAAACAGACACACAGAAAAACTCACAAGTGGAGACAGGCCCTTGGCCATTTGAGAATGATTTTCCAATAGCAAGTGGCCGTCCAGCCTTACAGTATTTTTGTATGCAATTCTGCATAGGCTGCACCACATGGCAGAATTAAAGGATTTTTGTTTACTGCCAATGAGAAAACATGGATTCCACTTTTGCATCCACTCCCTCCTGACAGAAAATACAACTAAAATGGCAATGATGGTAGTGCTCACCTCTTGTTTGACCTGTACACCTTAATCCCTGGCAATTTCAATATTGACACAAATGATCCCAGTAACACATCTTATGTAAAACTTGTTAAAATGAAATTCCACTTTGTAACAACAGCTATCTGCTACTCACTAATAGGGCTTGTAATATTGCTGTGTAATCGGAAGAGGAAGTAATAAAGGAGTATTATATAGAAGTGCAGGCATCTTTATATCAGATTTCAACTTCTGTTGATAAAAAAGCAATCCCCTCACCTCACATTTATGTATTACAATGATACAAACATAATTTCAGCGTTCTTACTTTTTTTATAAGCAGAAATAACAAACATCACAAAATGTCTTTCAGTGGTGTCAGTTTGCTGATTCCTGCAGAAGATGACACCAGCGTGGCAACCTGCCTTGTGCAGCAACTTACCCATACTGTAAGAAGGCATTACTGCGCAGGGGACATTACTTTAGAAAGTGTATCAAAATGTATTTATTTATTGTATTTATAAACATATTACGCAGTACATCAGAGGCGTCCCAGCCACCAGGCAAGGACAAACGGTGGCCTGGAGCGCCGGGTGGGGAAGTGCCCACCTTCCCCCGCTAGACTGTGCGACCCCTGTGGCGAACTGGCCACGGCGTCTAATAAATGCCGCGCCAGTTCATCCCCGCAGCTCACTGCTCCAGCCTGCATAGTCTTCCGACAGGCAGAGCAGGGCTACCGGAAGATGGCGTCCAAAGCCCTGTACTGGAGACTATTTGTGTCTCCAGTACAGGGCTTTGGGCGCCATCTTCCCGTAGCCCTGCTCTGCCTGTCAGCGCGGGACTTTCAAAGGCTGGCTGCGCTGCTGCAGGAAGATCATCGGGGGAGCTGCGCCCAGGGAAAGGAGTCTTCTGCAGGTGAGTAAATGTTTTTCTTTTTACAGGTAATTATACATTTTTAGTGAAACGCTGCCCGCATTAGGATAATTTTCTGGTGAACGCTGGCCTCATTAAGATTATTTTCTGGTGAACGCTGGCCACATTACGATTATTTCTTGGTGAACGCTGGCCACATTACGATTATTTTCTGGTGAACACTGGCCACATTACGATTATTTTTTGGTGAAAAATTGTCACATTACGATTATTTTCTGGTGAACGCTGCCCACATTACAATTATTTTATGGTTAATCATTGCTGCGTTATAATTATTTTATGGTGAATCATTGCTGCGTTATGATTATTTTATGGTGAATCATTGCTGCGTTTAGGGTTGCCAGGTCGGCTAATGGAGAAAACCGGACAGGGGGTGGAGTTAGGGGTGGAGTTAGGGGCGGAGTCAGAAGCACACTTTTATGTAGAGTGGGGCTAAGCAATGGGCTTTTTTTTAAAAAAATGTATAGTATTTATATTGCACTGACATCTTCTGCAGCACATTACAGAGTACATAGCCATGTCACTAACTGTCCTCACCAGTAGTACTGGTCCAGTGCACATAAGAGACAGTTTTTCACCAGTAACTGCACATAAGAGACAGCTTTTCACCAGTAAATGCACATTATAAGAGACACCTTTTCGCCAGTAAATGCACATAATAAGAGACAGCTTTTCCCCAGTAAATGCACAAGAGACAGCTTTTCACCAGTAAATGCACATAATAAGACACAGCTTTTTACCAGTAAATGCACATAATAAGAGACAGCTTTTCACCAGTAAATGCACAAAAGAGACAGCTTTTCACCACTAAATGCACATAATGACAAACAGCCAGTGTTCCCAGTATATGTAGCCAGGGATATATGTGCCCAGTATATGTAGCCAGGGGGTATATATGTCCCAGTATATGTAGGCAGGGGTGTAAATGTCCCAGTATACGTAGGCAGGGGTATATATGTCCCAGTATATGTAGCCAGGGGGTATATGTGCCCAGAATAGGTAGCCAGGGGGTATATGTGCCCAGAATAGGTAGCCAGGAGCTATATGTGCCCAGAATAGGTAGCCAGGGGCTATATGTGCCCAGAATAGGTAGCCAGGGGCTATATGTGCCCAGAATAGGTAGCCAGGGGCTATATGTGCCCGGAATAGGTAGCCAGGGGCTATATGTGCCCAGAATAGGTAGCCAGGGGGTATACGTGCCCAGAATAGGTAGCCAGGGGCTATATGTGCCTAGAATAGGTAGCCAGGGGGTATATGTGCCCGGAATAGGTAGCCAGGGGCTATATGTGCCCAGAATAGGTTAGGTAGCCAGGATAACGATTGTGCATATTGGGGTCATATCTTATAATGATTGTGCATATTGGGGTCATATCTGATAACGATTGTGCATATTGGGGTCATATCTGATAACGATTGTGCATATTGGGGTTATTGAACGTGTTTTTTGTTCAAATCTGCTCACATTATGTTTATTTTCTTGAGAAAACCTGCACAATTATGTGAATTTTCTGGGGAAAGGGTCACCAAAACTTGGGCCCTCTGTCTTTGCGTTGCACTTTTAACCACTTAAGCCCAACTGGACGAGATTTCTCGTCCAGTTGGGCTGCGCGCACTCCCGCGGGTCGCGCGCGCTCCCGCGGGCCCCCCCGTGTGCGCCCCCGCTGCTGGCCGCTAGCCCACCGATCAGTGAAAGGGATTATAAATCCCTTTCGCTAATCGGACCCCCCCGGAGAAAAGCCGACAGCGTTTCTTCAGACGCTGCGGCTTTTCTGAGCTCTGGTCTCCTTTCTTCTGCCTGGGAGCGAGATCGATCGCTCCCAGGACTTTTTGATTCTGGCCATCTTGTGGCCAAATAGCAAATTACACCTAAAAAAAAAGTTTTAAAAATAAACATATAAATATATTAAAAAAAAACCCTGTTTACCTCTTACACCAAAAAATACCCACATACAAGTTTAAATTAAAAAAAAAAAAATTACAATAATAAAAAAAAAAAAAAACATAAATAGTTACCTAAGGGTCTGAACTTTTTAAATATGCATGTCAAAGGAGTATATCAATATGATTTAATAAATTATGGGCTTCTAAACAGTGATGGACGCAAAACGGAAAAAATGCACCTTTATTTCCAAATAAAATATTGTCGCCATACATTGTGATAGGGACATAATTTTAACGGTGAAATACCCGGGGCATATGGGCAAATACAATACGTGAGTTTTAATTATGGAGGCATGTATTATTTTAAAACTATAATGGCTGAAAACTGAGAAATAATGAATGTTTTCCATTTTTTTCTTATTCTTCCTGTTAAAATGCATTTACAGTAAAGTGGCTCTTAGCAAAATATACCACCCACAGAAAGCCTAATTGGTGGTGGAAAAAACAAGATATAGATCAATTAATTGTGATGAGTAGTGATAAAGTTATTGGCAAATAAATGGGGGGTGAAAGTTGCTCGGATGTAAAAAAATTTCAACCCTTCGGGCTTAAGTGGTTAAAGGGAACCCGAGGTGAGAATAATATTGAGGCTGCCATATTTATCTCCTTTTAAGCAATTCCAGCTGCCTGGCTACCGTGTTGGTCCTCTGCCTCTAATTCTTTCAACCATAGACCCTGAACAAGCATGCAGCAGGTCAGGGGTTTCTGACAATATTGTCAGAACTGACAAGATTAGCTGCATGCTTGTTTCTAGTGTAATTCAGTTCACTACTGTTCTTTTTTTCGTTCATTTTACTTTCTCTACCTGCAAGCGTTTCCAGTTGGGACCTTGTCAGACTATAGGGTAACCCATACTGATAAGGAATTACAGTCATAAAACTTTTTTCTGGCGAAGAACAGCTTCTGAGTGCAGTGGATAGATAAAAGGTCAATAGTTCATAGATTTGCACTCTGAACCGCGTCAGACCGTGTAAAGGCTGTATTTTTTTATCCGAGACAATACAGAATTAAACCTATGTTTTTAGCTTTTAAAAAGAAAATAAAACTCGAGGATTCTTAAAAAAAGGTCATTTTAAGGAGTACAAGAATAGATACATTTGTTTATCTCATTAGTTTATTTTATCCTCTGATTTCCTTTAACGTGATCAATATTTTTCATTTTAGCTAATGTTGGTACTACCAAGGACTCACCTATACCATTCCCAGTATGAGTGTTGGTAGGGATGGGTACATTCATATCTAAAAGGAGATAACTGACATCAAGAGGCTACAGGATCAAAGCAAAAATAATGGTGCCTCCCACCCAACTATGTCATAAAGGGAAGCTTTCTGAATCACAACAGCCTGGAAAAAAATGCACTAATCTTTCATTCAAAAAAGTTGCTGAGAGTGGTTCAGATTTAGCATCCTACATAAAGGTGTGGTGTGTTTGTGTGGAGAGGGAGTGAGTAACAATTTAATAGGTTAAAATGAAGCAGTCTGTTTTAGTGGCAGGAAATAAAGAGGAAGATTCTATAATTATATAGACTGCAGGTTATCCCAGAGGGTTAGCACTTTCACTGAAAAGGGCAATAAGTTAACTGCTGTAATGTTCCGACATTAAATGTGATGAAACAGGAGATTTACTCACACACGTTGGGCTGGATGCATCCCTCCGTTTGGTATCTGAGCACGATTTACACTGTGATTAGGGCTGTGAAGCTTCAGTTGGGATATTATGGCTTATGTTTTTCCTATTAGTTTCCAAATGACCTTGGAGAACCAGCGTTACATCTGATTTTGATGAAACTTTAGACTTTGCTGTTAGCAGTCTGCTAATGGAACGCATGAACCTTCCCATGACTCCCTGCAATTACGAAGGCCGCACAGCATTGCAAGTAATGTAAACATATTTACCAAACGTGAAATTGATCTTGTGAGTTCCCCAGTGCGCTGCGCAGTCAGAAACGTCAGAGTAGGAACACGGGTGGTAAAACGCACGCCAGCATCTTGCTCCACTCTGCACCTGGTATTGTTACTGTATCTCAAGAACATTCCACAGAAAGCTGGCTTCCGATTGGTTGGCGGTGTTCTAAAAGACGTAGGTCAGACTGTGGTTTGTTCAGCGATACTAAACAATGGCTAAACAATGGATGCGCCACATGTCTGTCTGAACAGCTTTTAGACATTTGTTGCTAGGATCAGACCCCCTTAATTGCTTTTCCTTTTAATCACATTTGTGAGCCGTCACCTTCCCTGAGGCTGATTCTACACACTCGCTCTGGTCACCAAACAAAGTACTAGCGACCATAGCAGTGTTGATTTAATTTTAATGAGTATTTTCAGTTGAATCTTCAAAAGTAACCACAGACTGAAAAAAATAGATACAACATCACAACGTTGTTGTTTTTTTATAGGATGTGCCACATAAAGTGATGACCTGCACACATTACAGTAACGCATTAGCCCGTTACAATTCACTATTCATTTCCAGTCAATGACTACATTGAAACTACAGAAAAAATAGCCCCACCCTTTTCATTTGCATACTTGGAACTATAAAAACATGAACCTGAAGCACACAGCAGGAATACTATCACATCCTAGCTTTGCATTTGAACACATTACCGAGTACAGGCTTAAAGTGGACAGTCATTTAAAGTGCACCTGAACTGAAAGGGATAGGGAGGCTGACATATTTACTTCCTTTTAAACAGTGTAGATTGCATTACTGTCCTGGTGAGCCTCTGTCGCTAATAATATCAGCAATGGACCCAGGACGAGCATGCTGATCGGGTGTTTCTGACTGAAGTTTGACTTTATTAGCAACATGCTTGTTTCAGGTGTGTGATTCAAACACAATTGCAGCCAGAGAGATCAGCAGAGCTGCCAGGCAACTGGTATTATTTAAAAGGAAATAAATATGGCAGCCAACATATCTCTCTCAGTTCAGGTGTCCTTTAATGGCTGGTACACATGAGCTACAAATGTAGCTGGTCGCTAGCACACAGGAGCGTGTGCACGACAGATCGGCGACAGCTGATCACCGGGTCCCTCCGCATACACACGGCGGAAGAGGGATTACTGATGCGATGGAAGCTGTTGCCGACGTTCCTCCCCGCCCCTGCCGGAAGCTCCGTGAATTCCCTATTGGTTGCTGTCGCTAGTCCGCATACACACACGGACTAGTGACAATTGCGGCGAAGTTGCGGCAGCAACTGTTGCCAGGCAATTGACCGCCCCCATCGCCCGGCGACAGCTCCGAGTAGCAACAGTTCGGGGCGCGTGCGCCATAACACGCGCGTGCCACGTGGTTGCGGCGACAATTGTAGCCCGTGAGTATGAGACTTAACTGTCTGCCAGATTGCTCTGGGTGAGTGATTTTAAGCAACCTGATTTAATATTATCCTAATAAGCAGCAATAACCCAAAGTCAAGAAAAACTTCCCGTTGTGGATTCAGGAAAGAAAATGTGCTACTTGTGTAGTTTTGATTGCACCTCGTAAATTCAATAACTGACTACCTTTAGTACAGTTATCGCTACAAACCTTTATGGTTCTGGGGATGGCAGTGATCATCAGCAAGTGGAGGGGCAATGCTGTCTCTTGAACATGGGTTCTAACAGGTAAAATGTGTGTAAAACATCCTTGGAAATTTAAATAAATATTATACTAATATATTTTTTAGACTTTATTGTGTAAAAAAAAAAAGTATAGTAAAGCTACAAAGTAAATGCACACCCTATGACAAAGTCACCCACCATATTTAGTTTTAGGGTGGATCCACACTATGCCAGATTGGAAACGACAGTCACAGAGGATCTGATATACAATCTGTACAATCAGGGGCATAACTAGGCCCCCACCGGGCCCCCCTGCAGATTTTCTGAGCGGGCCCCGCGGGCCCCGCGCCCCCCCCCCCCCGGGGCCCGCTCGCGGCCGTTTTGTGGGTGCTGGAGGGGTGGCAGCATGAGGGGAAAGCCTTGCCCACAGTCGGCGGGGAGAGGGGTAGTTCCCCCCTCTCCCTCACCTCGGGGCTCTCCCCTCTGCGCTCCCCTCCAGCTCGTAAGTGTCTGTGGGGCTGTGGTGGGCAGCGAGCGGCGGGCAGATACATACCTGCTTCCGTGCGTTCCATCGGAGACTTCTCCCTCTAGCGGCTGACGTCACTTCCGGAAGTGACGTCAGCCGCTAGAGGGAGAAGTCTCCGATGGAACGCACGGAAGCAGGTATGTATCTGCCCGCCGCTCGCTGCCCACCACAGCCCCACAGACACTTACGAGCTGGAGGGGAGCGCAGAGGGGAGAGCCCCGAGGTGAGGGAGAGGGGGGAACTACCCCTCTCCCCGCCGACTGTGGGCAAGGCTTTCCCCTCATGCTGCCACCCCTCCAGCACCCACAAAACGGCCCCGAGCGGGCCCCAGGGGGAGGGCCGGGCCCCCCCGCGGGCGCAGGGGCTGCAGGGCCTATTCCTACGCCCCTGTGTACAATGTACAATGTGTCAATCCTTGTAATCGTGGTGTCTGTTGTAGAATATTCTTATCTTGTCCATCTTCTATACAGAGCTGTTAAAATTACGCAAGATGGGATTTAGAGTTCCACTACCACAACGGACTTATCACAGCAGCTACAGTATATCTAAGCCCCTTGAGACTTCATCTTAGCTCCAGGGGCCTAAATATACAGTGGCTTGCAAAAGTATTCGGCCCCCTTGAAGTTTTCCACATTTTGTCACATTACTGCCACAAATATGAATCAATTTTATTGGAATTCCACATGAAAGACCAATACAAAGTGGTGTACACGTGAGAAGTGGAACGAAAATCATACATGATTCCAAACATTTTTTACAAATCAATAACTGCAAAGTGGTGTGTGCGTAATTATTCGGCCCCCTGAGTCAATACTTTGTAGAACCACCTTTTGATGCAATTACAGCTGCCAGTCTTTTAGGGTATGTCTCTACCAGCTTTGCACATCTAGAGACTGAAATCCTTGCCCATTCTTCTTTGCAAAACAGCTCACGCTCAGTCAGATTAGATGGGCAGCGTTTGTGAACAGCAGTTTTCAGATCTTGCCACAGATTCTCGATTGGATTTAGATCTGGACTTTGACTGGGCCATTCTAACACATGTTTTGTTTTAAACCATTCCATTGTTGCCTTGGCTTTATGTTTAGGGTCATTGTCCTGCTGGAAGGTGAACCTCCGCCCCAGTCTCAAGTCTTTTGCAGACTCCAAGAGGTTTTCTTCCAAGATTGCCCTGTATTTGGCTCCATCCATCTTCCTATTAACCTTGACCAGCTTCCCTGTCCCTGCTGAAGAGAAGCAACCCCAGAGCATGATGCTGCCACCACCATATTTGACAGTCGGGATGGTGTGTTCTGAGTGATGTGCAGTGTTAGTTTTCCGCCACACATAGCGTTTTGAATTTTGTCCAAAAAGTTCCATTTTGGTCTCATCCGACCAGAGCACCTTCTTCCACATGTTTGCTGTGTCCCCCACATAGCTTGTGGCAAACTGCAAACGGGACTTCTTATGCTTTTCAGTTAACAATGCCTTTCTTCTTGTCACTCCTCCATAAGAGCCAACTTTGTGCAATGCACGACTAATAGTTGTCCTATGGACAGATTCCCCCACCTGAGCTGTAGATCTCTGCAGCTCGTCTAGAGTCACCATGGGCCTCTTGACTGCATTTCTGATTAGCGCTCTCCTTGTTTGGCCTGTGAGTTTAGGTGGACGGCCTTGTCTTGGTAGGTTTACAGTTGTTCCATACTCCTTCCATTTCTGAATTATCACTTGAACAGTGCTCCGTGGGATGTTCAAGGATTTGGAAATCTTTTTGTAGCCTAAGCCTGCTTTAAATTTCTCAATAACTTCATCCCTGACCTGTCTGGTGTGTTCTTTGGACTTCATGGTGTTGTTGCTCCCAAGATTCTCTTAGACAACCTCTGAGGCCGTCACAGAGCAGCTGTATTTGTACTGACATTAGATTACGCACAGGTGCACTCTAGTTAGTCATTAGCACTCATAAGGCAATGTCTATGGGTAACTGACTGCACTCAGACCAAAGGGGGCTGAATAATTATGCACACCCCACTTTGCAGTTATTGATTTGTAAAAAATGTTTGGAATCATGTGTGATTTTCGTTCCACTTCTCACGTGTACACCACTTTGTATTGGTCTTTCATGTGGAATTCCAATAAAATTGATTCATGTTTGTGGCAGTAATGTGACAAAATGTGGAAAACTTCAAGGGGGCCGAATATTTTTGCAAGCCACTGTATGTACTTGGCCGTGATTGCCCACTGCGGGTGCTCATGCACACTCCTGTGCATGTTCTTATGTATTTATTTAAAGTCCAAAATTGGAGCTTGCAACCACATGTGCACTTTGGATCCAGTCTAATCCATCTTTCAATGCATACCTCAAAATAAGCTAGAAAACAAAAGAAACATCGGGCCCAATCCAGTTCACCTTTTCTCCTAAGTTTTCTACTAACACAACTTATCAATAAAATGCCTTTTAAGCCACCAGCAAGCAAGAAAATACTTAGAATACTTTTACATTACTTTTCCACCTACTTTTTGGTACTTTTTAATTGTAGAGTGCTGAAAAGGTATTTTAAACAGAAGATGAAAAATAATCTACTAGGAGAAATCTAAGGAGAAAAAGTTAATTGGATTGGGCCTGTAGTGTTTCAAGAGTTTAAATCTCACCACAGTGCACCAATATGTCCCAAGAAAATAAGCCATTGGAGTCCGTTGACAAACACCACCACCAGCAGACACCCAGGTATCACAGCCTCTCACCCTTATTACTTCCCAAATCACAGACAGCCTGAGCCCACAAGCATTTTACAGCTCAGTTCAACACCGCATAGAAACAACATTCCTCCTCCACATATAACGATAGCCTCTCACCCTCTGCTCGGCTGCCCAGATTATGAGACAGCTAACAGGTAGTGTTGCTCGGATACCCCCCAATCACGAATTCGAGTAAATCCGTCCACAGCAGAATCGAAATCCGGATATGCTGTGATCATGATCCAGATTTGAATTGGAGCTCCGGATTCGACTCGGATTTTAGCCGTGATTACATGTAGAATCCATCATCACTGCCGTGATCACGGATTTGACTTTAACTTTAATAGCAAAGCCCCCATAAATGCTACAATCACCCAAATTGCATGGATCATAAAGGTTTTACTTAAAAGTTTCAAAGGAAGTTTCAAACGACAGAAGTACACATGTAAATGTGGTAAATACATTAACTGTCATTTACCACATTTAAATGTATTCTATTTTCCTTTGAAACTTTAAAATCGATTTTCTCAAAAACTACAAGGTCTTTTTGAAAAAAAAAATCCCCTTGTTCCCACTGTTCTACTTAACATATCCTGCAAATTCGGTGTTTATATCATGTAAGGGGGCTTTGCTGTTAACCGCTAAAGGCGGCGGGGTTTTGGCAGTTTTAATCACGGCTGTGATCACAGCTAAATCTGTGATCATGAGCCGGATTTGGACTACGATCACAAGGGCATTCGGAACAGAATCCATGATTAAGAGGTGATCACGAATTCGGATCACGATGTCGGATAGTGAAAAAATGCTTGTGAATCACGGCTATTCCGTGATCACGAGGTCGTGTTGAGCATCACTGCTAACAGCACTCAATATCTCCATCGTTCACACCCACCTTTCCAATCCTTACATGGTTTTTTAATCCTCCTCTAATTGCTTTGGTGATTTCCTATCAAACTGAAGAGCTCGCCATAGTATAAAAAAATTGTATTCAAAGCCACAGGACTTTTATCTGAGGATTTTTTTCTTTAAAGAGAATCTGTACTCTAATATTCTTACACTAAAAAGCATACCATTCTATTCCTTATTTTCTCCTGTGCCCCTCTGTGCTGTTTCTGCCACTCTCTGCTGCAATCCTGGCTTGTAATTAACAGTTTTAGGCAATGTTTACAAACAAACTAACCAGCTTCTAATAGGCTCAGCTAAGCATAGTGTGTGAGTATGCAGGGGGCCTGCAGAGGGTGTGTATCGCTTCTACCAATCACAAGCAGCCCTGCACATTCCACACAATCAAAGCCTTAGCCCGACAAACAGGACAGAGGAAAGATACATTGATTTATTACAGAGACAGTGTAATTAGGAAGAGCTGCAGTAAGCCCCAGCACATTAGAACAGGCATAGGAACTCATAGGATAGAAGAACTAAGGCTGAAAAAATTGTTACAGAGTCTCTTTAATTAAAGGACTTTAAGCTTTTTTCTATTTCCCTTTAAGCACTTTCTCAAACTAGTGAATGGGTAATAGATCTGCAAATAAAGCCTTTACTCATTCCCCTAGGAGGGTGAGGCAATCTGCTGGCCTCCTTAAGGGGATAGAAAGATTAAATATAATGTCATCCATATTACTACCTATCTCCGTTTGGACCCAAGAGCCCAAGGTCCATTGGCACTGGCCACCAGCACTTTCCAAGGGATATTTTCTACCCCACTCCCATTCCTTAGCAAAAGCCATGCAGGCTGGTTGAATCATTGACGAAGTGGGTGGCATAGCTATCTGCATGGAGCTTGTATGTTCTCTATGTTTCTGTGTGGGTTTCCTCTGGGCACTTCGGGTTTCTTCCCACACCTCAAAAACATAGAAATAAGTTAAATGGCGTTCCCCTAAAAATTTAACAGATGAATGTTAGTGACAGTACTTCATATACTCTGTATATCATTGGAATATAAATGCTATATAAATACTAAATAATAATAATATAACTGATTCAGTCAATGATAATCTATTCTGCTATGCTGTAAACAAGGACTAACATATCCAGCCATTTGCTCTAAAATCACATGCATGTATTCTTATATAGATCCTGCGGTTCATATGACTACTTTTAAATTCCTGGCAATATGTACTGTATACGTAGCGCCACTTATGCAGAAAATCCTTCTGAGAGGGGTGTTGGGGTACCCAGGTATTATAATATACTAAATAAAAAGAAAGGTAAGTGTCCCTTACCTCTTAAAGGGAATGTCCGAGGAAGGTGAAAAAAAATCTACTAACCCGGGGCTAATTCCAGCCCCTGGCAGCTGTCCTATGCCCTTGCCGCAGCTCCGATTCCCAGCTGGAGGCCCGGGGTCCCCTCCAGTGCAGATGCCGACCTGACTCATGGTCACGCTGATGTCATCTGGAGTGTTCTGCACAGATGCAGTAGTTCTGCACCTGCGCAGAACACTCCAGATGATGTCAGCGTCTGCACGAGCAGCTCTTGCGCAGGAACAGTAGATGCCAAACACCGGGACACCGGCTGGGATCGGAGCAGTGACGAGGGCACAGGACGGCTTACAGGGGCTGGAGGAAGCCCCGGGTAAGTACATTTTTTTATAACTTCCTCAGACATTCCCTTTAAGGATGACACCCATAACAGTTTAAAAAGACAATTTTTATTCATTTATCCTTCTGGCGATGCATTTCATGAGCTAGTTTCCACCTCCTCAGGTAAAATTATGACGCCATTGGCAGTCCAATAACAGGCTTTGAGCAGCCTCCTTCTGAGGCCTTCTGAGTATAAAAAATTAGCAAATCTCCATGGCAGGCTTTAACTGGCAGCTCTCTCTCTACTGTTCTTACATCTTGAACTCATTGGCCCATATGCAATTCACTTTTTCACCTGAGTTTTCACCTAGGAGATAATTTTTCACCTTCTATTTAAAATAACTTTTAAAACACTTTTCAACTAAAAAGTACCAAAAAGTAAATGAAAAAGTACTATCAAAATAATTTTAAGTATTTCCTTGCTTTCTGGGGGCATAAAATGCATTTTATCGGCAAGTTTAAAAATATCACCTAGGAGATAACTCAGGTGAAAAAGTGAATTGCATATGGGCCAGTGTGTTGGATTTGCCCTTGGTTAGCATTGCAATTTCCCATCTGCCCTCCACACACATCCTAAGTGGTGTTCACCACTTCCTTGTACTATTTTGTGTGCTGCAAAGCATTTGAGCATAGTAATATGAACTACATATAACACAGAATCAGGACTCTCAAATTCAGTTGAAAGTCAAACATTTGTGTCCGAATCCCAGGAATTCTGGTCAAATTTGTATTTAACCAAAATCTTTGAACCCACTCACTATATGAACCATGGTTTCTGTATAATGCTACATTGCCATATCCACTCTTCATGCCTAGGGCTGAGGTCTCCATAGTAATGTTGCTATTGGATCAAGTAGTATTTAACTTGGACCTCCAGTGTATATTATACATTCAATGGGTCCTTTTCTAATAGAAAGTTACAATTACCTGCTGTGTCTTTACCCCTAAATTATTGCCTGACCCGTCTTCACCGACTTCTGGCATATAGCCCGACCCTCCTGCTAAAAAACACAATGGTGCTTTCTCTACTTGAGATAGAAAAAACACCATGGCGTTTTCAGCAGGGGGTGGAGCTATGTGCAGGTGGAGACAGGACTCAGGGAAGGATTCGTGGGTTAAAGACACAGCAGGTAATTCTAACTTCCTATTAGAAGAGGACCCATTAAATGTGTAATATACACTGGAAGTCCACTTTAAGCCTATGTATTTTCTTCTGGGTCCTGATGCTGTGTTTAGAGAGAATATATGATAAGGCCAGATACAAAAAATTCCCTCAACCGCAGGGGATACGTCTCACTCTTAGGGCCCTTTTACACTTAATCAGTTGCTCTCAGTTAAAATGGAAAGAAAACTGATTTTCAAAGTAATGCCCATGTTTTCCTATGGCACCTTTTACACTTAACGCGTTTTAACTGAAATCTTTTTCACAATGCACTGTTATGGAAAAAACGCGTACTAACGCGCACCAACGCATACTAACGCGTACTACCGCACACTAACGCACACCAACTGATTAAGTGTAAACGGGGCCTTACGCTTAGAGAATGAGGCAAAGTAATGGCAATGTTAACATCGGTCAAAGCTTGTGCAAAAGTTTAAATCCAGTTACATACATAAGTAAATCTGCTGATGTAAAAGCTATGGTTTATTTTTGTTTCAATAACTTTTACAAATGGGCAAATGTGTGGCCTAACAGAGTTTGGAAAGGGAAAGTATGTTTGGCCTTTATGAACTTGACAATTCCAAAGACATACAATGAATGAACCAACCGGGGCCGGCGCTACCATTAAGGCAAAGGAGGCAGCTTCCCCAGGGCCCCAGAGCTTGTAGGGGCCCCCAGTGGCTACAAGAGGAAAAAAAATTCAAATCGACCTTATAGTTCCTGAGAAAATCGATTTTAAAGTTTCAAAGGAAAAAAAATACACATTTAAAAACCAGCCGACTTGAATGGTTAATAGCAAATCCACCTTAAATTCTAGAAACCCTAAATTTGCAGGATATGTTAAGGAGATCATTGGGAATAAGAGGAAAAAAACAATTTTTCAAAAAGACCTTATAGTTTTTGAGAAAATCGATTTTAAAGTTTTGAAGGAAAAAAGTATACTTTTAAATGCGGTAAATGTCACTTTTAGTACCTAACAGTAGTATAATTTTACATGTATCAAAAGAAAGAGCAATACATTTCCTGACAGGGTTTCCAGGGGGTCCATACGCAGCTGCAGCGGTTTGGCCAGGGATCGCTATACAGCCGCAATATGGCTGTATGAAGATCCCTGGCATTTTTTCCCCTATTTTCCCAATTTTTTTTTAATGTTTAGAGTGTGGGAATTTTTTTTTTAAATTATGTGGGGTACCCCCTCCTGAAACTTTTTAACCCCTTGTCCCCCATGCAGGCTGGGGTAGCCAGAATGTGGAGCTACGACCGATTGGGGATTCAAACCCTGACTATACCAGCTGCAAAAAAGGTCCCTTAATACCAATTTTTGTTCCGGGGTATCTGTTGGGGGGGCCCCCAGGTTTATTTTGCCCTGGGGCCCCATTGTTGCTTAAACCGGCCCTGGAACCAACCCCCAAGACTTCTTAATAAAAGGCTTCCTAAGTGAGAGAAACACCTTGTAGGATAGATAGCAAAGATCCCAGTTGGTTTGGTCAGATATGATAAAGTAAATCATCAGTGAACAATATAGAAAATAACAGAGCCTGATTAATGTCTATGCAACATGCACACATTAACATGCGTTTTCCAGAAAATCACTGCATGCAGCAAATTAGAATACAGCACTATGCACAGATGTAAACATGCCAGTACAGTTGAATAGACAGTTGTATTCCGCAGGGCACATAGTGTGAATGCACCTTTGCTGGTATGAAGTACTCCACCAGCTCATTCTCCTACTAAGGGCAAAACTCTGAAAGCTTTTATGTTAGAAAAACATCATCAATCTTAAAACTCCATTAATTTCTGCATCAACTACACCCTGATGATGGACAAAGAGCATGAGCTACAAAAGCTACCATCTCCAGCAATCCCTCACAGTTAGTGATCACAGATTAATTCAAAAAAAGTTCCCAAGTGTGTGATGTATGCCATTTATGCACAGTGTGAAAACACACTGTAGATTTATGTATTATAACAAATGGGTATAGATGGCGGGCGCTTTTTGCCTTCTGGGACATGCACAGTAGAAAGGAAGACAGGAACAAGTCTTGTTATTCACCACCTCCAGTGTCTATTTTGTGATGCATAGACTATATAGAGGCTCTTTACAACACTGTATTTGCAGAAAACAGGTATCAAAACATAAAGAAAAACGATGCCACTGAATGGGCTGCTAACTACACTGAAAGTGGAGATCTCCTCTCTACAAGGTACAAGCCTTATGTTTCTCCCAAACAAACTTTAGTAAGAGTCGCTCTTACCAGCACAAACTTTAAATTACTTACTGTATGTATGTCAGCCCAGCAAAGAGTTTCGATCAGGTTATTCTAGGCTGAGGTAATCAGTCTTTTGTTTTCCACCTGATCCCACCTTTAAGGAAGACAGCAAATGCTGATGGACATCTTTTTCATCATTGAAGCACCTGTCTCATGGAATAGCTGTGCAGATGAGATAAATCTGAGACATACATATATATATATATATATATATATATATGTATATATATATATATATATATATATATATATATATATATATATATATATATATATATATATATATATAATCCATTGGTCACTAGGGATGAGTGAGATTAGTTTTACAGTTATGATGTGCTTTCCACATGTAAAGTAAAACAATGACTGTATGCTAGAAGCCACCTACTATCACTACAGAGCCCTAGAGAGAGCAACTTTAGCCCAGGATTGAACTTCATCCTATTCAGTAGCCGATACCCCCTTTCCCAGGAGAAATCTTTACCTTTTCTGAAACAGATTGCCAGGGGGGGTCTATATGGTTGATATTGTGAAACCCCTCCCTCCCCCATTGTGATGTGTGATGTCATGGCCATGGCCCTGACTGATTTCTGTCTGTGAACCTTGTTACATTGTGTGAAATAATGTCTGTTTATGGCTGCCAGGCAAGCAGTATCTCCCTCATAGCATATATACATATATACAAAAAACACCTCTAAAACACCTTTTAGATAATGACAGTTGGCTCTGTTTTTTTTTTCTCCATGTCTGCCGGTAGTAAGAATAATTACCTGCAAACTCACTGTGATCAAATAACATGAATGAATTACACAACGAGTATTAATAATTAATTCATCTATTTCTTAACTTCTTAGTTTGCAATGTATTGATACACACACACACACACACACACACACACACACACACACAAACTCTACAGTATGTTTTGGTAAAGTTCCTCTTGAAGTGAACAGTTCTTTATAAATGGGGTACATAACCCCCCCCCCCCCCCCCCCCCCCCTCTGAAAAACAGATATTTTACGGTCATGTTGTACTTCTTTAGTATCTAGTAAAGCACACAGATCAAGTTATATAAAGGATCATGTTTTTTCTTATGCCTTTAGATCAGGGGTGTCAAACTCAAGCACGTAATTGGCAAGAATCTTCAGTTTAGTCTAAGTCATGGGCTAAATTGTTTATTAAACTCCCGAGCGTTACGCCGCTCAGGAGGTTTTGCCAGTTTGTGTCCCCATGCATAATGAATGTGATCAAATGGCTTTAAAACTTTTAGCTAGCTCTAGGTTAGCTAGTACAAGTGTCCGGCACCCCCGATCCCCGCCGCTTCCCCGTTTATACATTACCCAGCCTGGATCCAGCGATCGGCACAGCCTCCCTGCACAGCTCCGTCTTCACTATGGGGAGGATCGCACATAACGTCATGTGCAAACCCTATCCTCCCCATAGAGATACCGAAGCTGTGCAGGGAGGCTGCACAATCGCTCAATCCAGGCTGGGTAAAGTATTAACGTGAGGGTCGGGGGGGATCACAGGCAATCGGGGGGAGCTGGACACTTGTATTAGCTAGCCTAGTGCTAGCTAAAGGTTTTAGAGCCATTTGATCACATTAATTATGCAAGGGGGACTCCTGAGGCCAGCAAGCGGTATGCCCCACACAGTGTCGGGCATACCGCTAAGGAGGTTAAGATTTAACATTTATTGAGCAATCTCAAAGTAACTATAGCGACAGTGGGGGCCTGCTCCTCCCTTTCTGCAGAGTAGTGCAGTGGAGCAGTTTAATATTTACTTGCTCCAGTGCTGCTCCAGGCCTCATCTACTCTTTCAAACAGCCAAACTCTGAGACTGCATAGTTCATGCTCCTGAGGCATGTCACATGATCGGGAGAAGGAGTTATGAAAGTACAAAGTGTGCGACTGCCAAGAAGAACAGAAAAGATAACATATCGCTGGAGCAGGTAAACATTACACTGCTCTGCTACACTACACTGCTATGTGTGGAGACAGGGGTGGGGAGGAAAGGTGTGTGTGTATGATCTACCAGTCACTGGCAGGGGCACTTGGTTCCCTGGATGGGGCCCAATGCTAATTTTGTGGGGGTTAGGGGGGGGGGGGGGGGTTTCTGGTGAGATATTGCTGCACCCCAGCTCAAACTGACAATATTTCAGTCAGAAACACTGTCACCGTTGCACTCCGTTGGGTGGGAAGATAGTTTGTTGTCTTTCTTTTCCTGCTTACAATGATGCACATTGGAGGGCCACATAAAATGGCAAGGAGGGCTGCATTTGGCTCATGGGCCTTGAGTTTGACACCTGTGCCATAAATAATAATCTCATGTGAACACTGTTTCCTCTCCTTGGCAAGATTCAGTTCCAAGAGAAAAAAAAATCTTGCATTGTACAAGTAAAATGATCAGCATACATCACATACACTTTACAAGCTGATTTAATTCCAAATGTATAACTTATGACCCTGGGGTGAGGCTTGTGCAAACAACAATTGTTCAGGTGAAATTAAATATTTGATGTAGATGTTTGCTTGCTATTTGTAAGCTGGTTGTTGGACGATTTCTATTACTTTTGTCAAGCTTTTATCAGCACCATGCATCACTTATCGGTTTCTGCTTTACTAGCTCTATATTTCATTACCGTATATACTCGCATATAAGCCGACCCGCATATAAGCCGACCCCCCAACTTTTTCCTGAAAAAACAGGGAAAAATGATTGACCCCACATAAGCCGGGGGTCCCCCCAGTGTGTCCCAGTATAGCTAGTATAGTGCCCAGTATGGGTAGGTAGTGCCCCAGTATAGCTAGTATAGTGCCCAGTTTAGCTAATATAGTGCCCAGTATAGCTAGTATAGTGCTCAGTATAGCTAGTATAGTGCCCAGTATTGGTAGGTAGTGCTCCAGTATAGCTAGTATAGTGCCCCAGTATAGCTAGTATAGTGCCCCAGTATAGCTAGTATAGTGCCCCAGTATAGCTAGTAAAGTGCCCAGTATTGGTAGGTAGTGCTCCAGTATAGCTAGTATAGTTCCCAGTATAGCTAGTATAGTGCCCAGTATAGGTAGGTAGTGGCCAGTATAGTGCCCTTTTTGGGGGTCAAAAATTTGGCTTGTATGCGAGTATATATGGTAATTTCATATTGACATTTGTAACTGTTGACTGTTGTATAAATATTTCCATTCAACCTTATATACAGTTTATAAGGAGTGTTGTTGTGCAACCATGTAGTACATTTCCATTTTTCTATTTGTAGCAGTATGTACTGGATATGGTGTTAATGCTATATAAATCAATAAGCAGTAGGGGATGCAGAGGTAATAACTGCATTGGGGCCCTGAACCAGAGTGGCCAACCAGGGGCCCTCCTTCAACCACTGAATAAGCTCTTAATTGGTGCAATGCTGGTAGTGATCACCTCTATATGTTTTTTTAAATAGCACTAAACATAAATAGACTGTTCCCCTGCTGGTACACTAGCTTGAATTTCACAAAGTAGTAATTTTGCTGTGAAATTTGTAAATTACGATTACAAAACTTAAGAATATTGTGAAATTAATTTAGCAGGTTATCACAATTATGATCAGTCATTTTGCAATAACACATAATTTTGCAGAAATAAAAAACCTATTTCATGCCTTAGACTTTATTGCATTTATGTGAATAAGCGAAAAAAGTTTTCTAATATGCAAAAAAAATTCTTACATAGACTTCAGTTACATGAAATTATGCAAAATCAAGATTATCCACAACATCATAATTAGGATCAGAATTGTAGCTGCGAAAATGTTGTGAACATTCCTGAATCTGAAGAAGATTACTTATTATGATCAACGGTAGTGGGGGGAGGTATAGTGATAGCAGGTTTAGTTGCTGCACGTTATTGGTTACATATAGGCAATAAGCTATGCTAATGCTCAAATCACATTGGCCCATATGCAATTCACTTTTTCACCTGACTTTTCTCCTAGGAGATACATTTTCATCTTCGCTTTAAAATAACTTTTTAGCATTTTACAATGGGAAAAGTACCAAAAAGTAGGTGAAAAACTACTTTCAACATTATTTTGAGTATTTGTTTGCTTGCAGATAGTTTGAAAGTCATTTTATGACACGTTTTGAAAATATCATATATAGGATATATATAAATATAACATATAACATATAAATAGGAGAAAACCCAGGTGAAAAAGTGAATTGCGTTTGGCCCATTTTCTCCTAAGTTTTCCCCTTGGAGATAATTTTCCATCAGCAATTGAAGAAGTAACAAAAAATGGAGGAAAAGGTGCTATAAAAATAGTTCTGAGTATTCTTGCTTGCTGGTGACTTAAAATGTATTTTATTGATAAGGTCCTAAAATTTCACCCAGGAGAAAATGTAGGAGAAAAAGTGAATTGAAAATGCATAGCATGCTAGAATAGGCTCTGCACTGGGGCCTATAATGCCTCAGCTACGCCACTGCCCATAATAATAACAATAAGAGATTTAATATAACCATATAGATGAAACATTTTTAATTGTTTCCTTTCACACCAGTGGAGAAATGGGAACTTGGAAATTTCAGCACACCAGACAGACATTTTGCCATGGCGGCATCTACCATGTCTGGAAACTCATAGCTCGCTGCAGACTGTAATCAATAGGTAATTTTTTTAATAGCATTAAATTGCAAAATTACATTATTTACTAATGTTACTTGATCTGAAGATGATAATGGCTTTATCTAAATCAGTAATATAATATTAACTTGTTTTTTCTGCCCACTGCTGTAACCACTGTGTCTACCCAGCCACAATAAAGGGTTTTTATGCAGCTGTGCCCATGTCTTCTCATCTTTTTTGACATGTTACAAGTTGTATGTGAAATATTAAGATACACTTTAACTATCTTAACATTTCCAGTCCCCTCCTAAGGTAGCAACTGAAGGGATTTTTGAAAACTAAACATTATAAAGTTGAATGATTGCTTTGTCACTGTCATCATAGGCACTTTTACTTGCCAGACAGAGGAAGTGTCAGGTGACTGATGTTTCTTAGCTGGGGAACATATTTTTACATAAGTTAAAATGCCATGGAGGGTTAGGATGCACCAAGCATTTGCCTGCTGGCTCCAAGCTCAATATTAATGGGAAATTAGAGCATTTTCTAGCGCCACTCTAGCACCACTCCCTTTTTTTGAGCACTTTCTGACCTACCCAAGATATAACATGAGTTTCAGGTGGTCATGTGACATGAAAGTCAAGTGTCCCATCACAAATGTGGCTGCATAGAATGACATAAGATACAAGGACAGTTACAATGCTTAATGTATTGCTTAAAGCAGAATATAACCCTGCATTTCAACTTTGCTCTAAAATATTATTTACAGCATATTATATGCAAAAAGCATTTTTTTTTTACTAGACCAGCATTGGAAGGGTTAAACACAGACGTTTCAAGTTCCGTGGAGAGATCTGCAGAAGTTCAGATTGTTACATTCTATGTATCTATTGATAAACAGTTACACACTCTTTGGCTGTCTTCCAAGCTCCTTCTCAGTCAGAGAGATGAGTCATTCAACACTTAGATACATTTCTGTAAACAAAATGTATCTCTTTTCAGCTTCTGATGCGTCTGCAGAAATCTAAAGGAACTTTAAAGCCTTGTGTAACCCTTCCAATGCTGGTCTAGTAAAAAAAAAATGCTGGTTGCATATAATATACTGTAAATAATGTTTTAGAGCAAAGTTGAAATGCAGGGTTATATTCCGCTTTAACAAAAAGCTTTACGCTTCAACATATGTTCTTTAAAGTTTTGTGCATTAATGATCCAGTAAGTTTGAGGCTTTGAGCATTTCTCATTATGAAACATTTCTCACATTTGCACATTGAAAGCTTTAGGCACCGTTTCCACTTGTGCTGGCATCCATCTCCAAGACAGACGCCGACACTTGTCCTGGTGTGAGACCTTAGTTTCCGACTACAGTTTAAAAAATGTGATAAAGGGGTTGTCCAATAACAAAAGGTAAGTTCTCTGCTGCAATGGATAACAGGTCCTCACATTAGTTAGCCTGCAGTCTCCTGGTTCCCTGAAAGACTAACACTACTTCTCTGCCCCCTGCAGGTCTTATCTTATGGAAGCAACAGTGACAGGGCCCAGGGTATGGATGGCAAGGCTAACTGTGAAACCTGCATGCAGGCAAAACTATATAGTTACTGACAGCTTATCCACTTATCACTCCAAGGACACATGGCTGTGGTCGTGATAATAGTTGGCCAGCCACCAGCGAAGTAGACTGTGCATTGCAGGTACCAAGTACCCTCACTGACTACCAGAGTGGAAAGAAGACAGAGTATGAAGAGGCTGTTAGTGGTGTTAAGCTGGTCTACTGTGATGCACTACAACACAGAATTTACCATTTCTATTCTCTAAGCAAAACATGTTTGTACTTTTTATGCACATTTTCTGTAACTCTTTCTATGAAATGGGCTTCAAGCATCGTACAAAGACCTGTAATATGAAAGTGGCATTTTTTTGTGCACCCAATTCACATATAAATAAGCGCATAGAATGGTTTTCTAAATTTGCGTGGCCTGTTGGATTTTGTGGGATCTAGAGATAATTTACAAAATGAGACTCTGGAAGGTCGCCTATATCCAATTACATATAGCGCAGGACTTCTGTATAAAAGAAAGCTGTGTACAACACACAACAGCAAACTTGTAAAAGTGTTTTCTCAGACCAGATTTGGAGAGGCTCCTAGCATGGGTGGTCTATTAAGAGAATCACAAAAATTAGGCAGGCTTTTCGGAAAATAGCTCTGCGCACTCAGTGAGGTTTTGCAAACGATGCCAAAGTCTGTAGGTTCTTAATGATGTCAGTCCTGTGTAGCCAGACACTGAATTATATTAGAAAGCAGATCGCTGTGGTTTATGCAATCTATGAAAGGACGGGGCAAAGAGCCTTTGTGCAACATGTGTTAGGCCTATACTCCAGGAGTGAAAAACAAATTGTCCCTGGTAAACATCTGCTTGGGATATAGAAGTTTGTGTTAATTCTAACACAAAATAGCCTTTCATCTACAACTATAATTATGCTTTTCCATTTCTTCACCACTAATAAGGAGGCACTGAAAATTCTTCCAAGGATTTCTTAACAGGCATATTGGTATTAATTTTCTAAGGTTGGAGAACAATAGAGAACACTGGTGGACATAACATAATACAATGAACTGGATTGTTTAAAAAAATGATATGCCATTAAATGGTATCCTTTTGCAACCCTCATTTAAAGTGAACCCAAAGTGACAGTTATATGAAGGCTGCCATATTTATTGCCTTTTAAACGTCGCCAGTTGCCTGGCAGTCCTGATGATCTTCTGGCATCAGTAGTCATAACCCTGAAACAAGTAGGTGGATAATCCAGTCAGATTTGAGTCAGAGCCTCTGATCTGCATACTTACTCATGGTCTATGGCTATTGGGTAGGAGTATTAGAGACACAGGATCAGAAGGACCGCCAGACAAGCTGCATTGTTTAAAAGAAAATACATATGGCAGCCTCCGTATCACTCTTACCTCGGGTTCCCTTTAAAGTACACCAAAACTGAGAGAAAATGGGTGGATGTACACCTTGAAACATTGAAACACAGACACAACATGAGCACAAATGGCACAATATGTAACCAACACGAGAATTATGCATAGAAGTACTGTATAAATAGTAGTACTCACAAAGGCAACCCGACCACATAAGGCAGATGGAGATTCAAAACCCTGCCTCCACTCGGGTGTCCAGGAAGCAGGGGCGTAGTAATAGGGGGTGCAGAGGTAGCGACCGCACCGGGGCCCTTGGGCCAGAGGGGCCCCGAAGCGTCCACCCTCTATCACAGTATTAGCTCTCTATTGGTCCTGTGCTGGTAATAATCACTTCTATAGATGCTTTGAATAGTAGTAATCCTTAACACACTGTTCCCAATCCCCTTCTTGCACCTCTGACACTGTGATTGTCCTTGGCAAGTTTTGGTGCGCTGTATCAATTGCTATGTATAAAGTTCTTGGGGGGGGCCCCATGTAAAACCTGCACCAGGGCCCACAGCTCCTTAGCTACGCCACTGCCAGGAAGTGCTGGAAGTGGTCACTCTCTTATAGAAAAAAACAAGAGGTACCAATCTTGGTGGTGCCACATGGGACCAAGAACACCCCTCCAATGGAGAGCGAGAAGCACAGGGGGGATAAAGAGATGTCTAGTGGTATATAAAATGAGATTTAAAACAACTAAAAGTAGACAAAGGAGGTGGCTTTCCTCAATAAAGACAACGTCATATAGAAATGAAATCTATTATGCACTGGTAATGCGTTTCAGGGGTCTCAGCCCACTTCCTTGGGCCAAATAATAGTGCCTAAAATTATTAAATACAAGGAGCTCAGGGCTCGAGCACACAAAATATGGATGAGTTCCAATAGTGTAGGAGGTGTAAATAACACCACTTTACAACCCCATCTGATATGATTCAGCTATACACAGAGTTTAAAGGGGCACTATGGCGAAAAATTGTAAAATTTAAAATATGTGCAAACATATACAAATAAGAAGTACATTTTTCCAGAGTAAAATGAGCCATAAATTACTTTTCTCCTACGTTGCTGTCACTTACAGTAGGTAGTAGAAATCTGACAGAAGCGACAGGTTTTGCACTAGTCCATCTCTTCATGGGGGATTCTCAGGGATTTCTTTATTTTCAAAAGCACTTAGTGAATGGCAGTTGCCAGTAGTGTCAGGCTGCTTCTTTCCTGTGGCAGACACGTGCAGAGAGGAGGGATCTGGGTGCCCAGGGACTGCTCTTTTTTAAATTCAATTAATGTGACATTGCAAAAAAACTCTGCCCAACACTTGCAGTAAACTCCACCCACCACCAGCGGAAATCTTTGCCCACCATCTGCAGGAATTGTGAGCATTGAGGCAGTGCCAAGTGTGGCCCAGCTTGTGAGCAGCCTCCCCCAGTACCCACACTTCAGTTGTCCCTTTAAGCCAGGTTAAAGGCTAAGTGGCTGTCACGTCCTCCTCTCTGCATTCAGGCTGTGGCATGCAGGGGCAGAGTACGAATGCTGCTGTCCGCTGTATCAGCATAGGTGTCTGTCATTATGTGAGAGCACTGCAGGCAAGCAAGTTTTAATCAAACAAAGAACATTGTGCTTTTCTCCTGGCATTCTCAAAGCGCCAGAGCTGCAGCCACTAGGACGCACTCTATAGGCAGTAGCAGTGTTAAAGTGAATGTTTACCATTTAAAAAATAAAAAAATGTAAGCACTACCGAATGGAGGTACCAGGGAAATACAATCGTACACACTTGTCCAAAGGACTTTGCCCTATGGGTACATAAAAGATCTTATAACTTTTATTGTCACAAAACCTAATTGGTTAAAAATGAGTAGTTCTTATGAATGGACAAACTCCCTGTGAAGGTCTTCAAGTTAAGACTACCGATAAACACATGCATGGGTCCTGGCTTATCCCCCTCCACTTTGCGTCACATAAAAAGTGGGGTGTAGCTATCCCACGGTTATAATTGGTATACTACACAGTTAAAAATGTATGTGGAGCTTGGAGAGTCACCACCAGTTGACAGATTTATCACTGGAGGTGTACTCTAGGTCGTGCAAGATCACCACATACATATGATGCTTACTAGGAGGATGAATCGAAAATTATTTACACAAAAGGTGCACAGTGCTGTATATGAACTTTGACATGGTCATGTTTCACCAAACGGCTTCATCAGAAAGTGCTATACAAATATACAGTAACACCCAATCACTTTATATACACATTATTCACATTAACATCATCCCCCCATATGTTAGCTGCCCCAGTCAGAGCTGTGTTGCCATGTGAGGCCAGGTCCTATATATACAGATGAGGGAGGGGAAAAATGGGGGTTGGCCCAGACGGATGAATCCTCCTACCTATTTCATGTATGGTAATTGCTGGGCTGGCCGCAGATATCCTGCAATTCCATGGGATTAATGTGTCACCCGGGGACATGGATGCTATAACATCGGACCAAAAGTGCCGCCCTGTTTGGGCGGACATCCTCCTTAATTCGGAAATGTTTCCACCTGATAGGTGATGTTAACGTAAGAGGGTGTCTACGCAGAGCAAGGGGCTGAGCTGTGGCGGTGACGTCATATCCGCCCACAGTCTCGTCCAGACGTGCCCTGCGTACTCGTTGTCATAGAGGTGGAGCGCAGAGTGCGTCCCAGAGCGGAGGGTTGAGCTATGACGGTGACGTAATATCCACCCATAGTCTCATCCCAGCACGCCCCAGCGTGCTTATTGCCATGGTGATGGGGCGCAGCGTGCGTCCCATTCATTCCTGGCCATCAGCTGCAGGACCTATCGGGTCCTCTTGTATTTGTAAAAACACAAGCAATGGGGAGGAGGATAAAGAGGTTGCTAGGCAACCGTAGATAAAAAACAGCACGGTATGTATAGAACCAAACTGACCAACAGTAAATATAAAGTTCTACGCCATGTGTTTAAAGTGACAAATTCCCCTAAGTACAATCATGCCACTGCATGTGAATGGGAAAATGAAAAATTACACATCAGATTGGTTCAAATGTCGCAAGAACATTAGAAGGATATTAAAGGGATATTCTCACTCATATGAACTACTCATTTTTAACCAATTAGGTTTTGTGACAATAAAAGTTATAAGATCTTTTATGTACCCATAGGGCAAAGTCCTTTGGACAAGTTTGTACGAAAAAAATTAAAAAAAGTCAGATACTCACCTAAGGAGAGGGAAGGCTCGGTCCTAATGAGCCTTCCCTCTCCTCTCCCGGTGCCCGGTCCCGCGCAGGATCCCCTGTGGCAGTATTCGACCAGTTCGGTCAAATACTGCCACTTCCGCAGCCGAAGGGAGCTTTCGGAAGCCTTCGGGCTCCCGAAGACAGGCCGTTCCATACTACGCATGTGCGAGCGCCCTCTATGACGCACTCGCGCGTGCGTAGTATGGAGCGGCCCGTCTTCGGAAGCCCGAGTGCTCCCGAAGACCTCCGAAGTCACTGCGACGGCGAACGCGTACAGGGGAGCCAGCACAGCACCGAGGGCACCGGGAGAGGAGAGGGAAGGCTCATTAGGACCAAGCCTTCCCTCTCCTTAGGTGAGTATCTGACTTTTTGATTTTTAAACTGGTACCCACTGGCTTTAAGGAGACATGCCCAAGGTCTCCTACTGAATATGTGCAAGATTACTGAACAGGCAGAGCTGAAATTTGAACCCAGGTCTCCTGTGTCAGAGGCAGAGCCCTGACACAGGAGACCAGCCACAAGTATTAGCAGTGTTGCTGTCTCCCTGGTATTCTTGTGTAATACCCAAGCATGCAACATGTTTCAGGGACAATAGATAACCGGTAATGACAGAGGCGCCAAATTAGAATAAAACGATTAAAATCCATTTAAAAGGAGGGGGGTTGGTGGTTACCACCCTCAGGTATATAATGACCAGCCAATGAGTCGTTATATATAGACAATAAAATGTATTATAAACTCTCCAGGCATGCAATCTAAGGGCCTTACAGTAGGCGCTGGGCCCTTAGATTGAGCCGTGTGTATCTCCAACACTGATTGCCTGATGAAGCGGGCTTTCATTAGGCGAAAAAGGGGGAATGTCCCTGATGAAGGGGGAATGTCCCTGAAATGCAATGCAAGCTTTTTATTTAATAAACAAAAGTGTTACTCTTTACAATGAACTATCCTTGTCTTTCCTAAACTCATTCTACCAACTAGCCAATTTACGCACAATACAGCCACCCCGGATCTATCTGTGTAGGTTTGTTGTACGGCTTGGGTATTACACAACAGCACCAGAGAGTGTGGAGGATCCAGCAACACCACTGACACCGCACGCCTGCATTGTCTCTCACAGAGGGACAGAGACCAGTGGCATCTGGACACTGCCAAGGGATAACACCACCTCCAATAATACTCTAGGTAATACTTGTAAGGATGGAGGCGCCCAAGTGTAAAAATATATATACATTTCTAATAGTTAAAAAAAAATGACAGGTAATCGCTTAAAGGGGAACTCCAGTGAAAATAATGTAATAAAAAAGTGCTTAATTTTTACAATAATTATGTATAAATGATTTAGTTAGTGTTGTAAAAAGCTTTCCTCTCTCTGATTTCATTCTGACATTTATCACATGGTGACATTTTTACTGCTGGCAGGTGATGTCAGTGGAAGTAGCTGCTGCTTGCTTTTTTGGCAGTTGGAAACAGCTGTAAATAGCTATTTCCCACAGTGCAACTAGGTTCACAGACATGAAACTGCCAGGACCATGGTCCTCACAGTTTCCTGCGGGGGGGGGGGAGGGAGGGGGGTTTCACAACAATATCAGCCATACAGAGCCCCCTGATGATCCATTTGTGAAAGGGAATAGATTGTTCATGTAAAAGGAGGTATCAGCTACTGATTGGGATGAAGTTCAAATCTTGGTCACGGTTTCTCTATAACTCTCCTGACAACAAAAACACCAGTAATACTGGAAAAGTATTTATTCAAATACAAAAAAAGACAAGACGGTTACTAGCCCGCTTCCTTAGGTCAATAGACGTGCCTTGCAGCCAGGAGAATAGGATATGGGCGTCTCTGATAGCCTTCTCAGGTAAGCATCTGTTCTTTGGACTGAGGTTCGCCTCAGGTTAATAATAATTATACAATTCATAGTATTAGAATGAACGTGATCACAGGTACAAGCTATCATGCAATGCAGTATGCAGCCAATTAATTGTATTCATTTTGTTTTACAGGTGAACCTCTGCCTTATAAATATTCTTAGTGAATGCACACATATGTTTATAATTTGGGCAGCATGGTGGTATAGTGGTTAGTGCTCTAGCCTTGCAGCACTGGGTCCCCGGTTCGAATCCCAGCCCAGGTGCTATCTGCACAGAGTTTGTATGTTCTCCCTGTGTCTGTGTGGGTTTCCTCCAGGCACTCCAGTTTCCCCCCCACACCCAAAAACATACAGATAAGTTCATTGGCTTCCCTGTAAATTATCCCTAGAAGTTAATTGGCTTCCCTGTAAATTGGCCCTAGATTACAATACATACAATACACAATACATACTTAGACATACGACTATGGTAGGGATCAGATTGTGAGCACCTCTGAGAGACAGTTAAAGGGAACCTTAACCGAGATTAATCTGCGGCGGGGGACCGGAGGATAGTTGAGACTGACAAGGGCACAGGACGGCTGCAGGGGGCTTGTGGAAGCCCCAGGTAAGTGAAACTTTTTTTTTTAATCTCGGTTAAGGTTCCCTTTAAGTGACTATGTACTCTGTACAGCGCTGCGGAAGATGTTGGGGCTATATAAATAAGTACTAAATAATAATTATAATATATTTTCACATCACAATTCATTTTGCATGTGCTGAGAATAGCATTTATAATATAATCTTTAGCTATTATTATATGCTGTTTAAATGAACACTGTCTAGTGGGAATACCCCGGCATGGCTTTCTACGCACTGAAGCTGCAGCAAGTATTTTCTGAAAGGGGAACAGTTATTTTAACAAGACTCAGCCCACTGAATGTGTAGCTAATGAAGGAGCAATGTTACATGCTATATTCCACAGTGACAAGTCCTTGATATCAGCACCATAAATATTTCCCTGGGAAATGTTAAGGAATGCCCTTGTAGACGATGGGACTTAATGGGAGAAATAAACATATGAGAGGTGCAGCTGATTTTCCCATGCGCAGTGCAGCCTGGCCTGTTCTGGACAAACGCTTCATTGTGTGCAGAGGTTAGCTGCAGTGAAAGGCTTTGTGGGAAGGGATATACTACTAATTGTGCATACCCTATGACCTGTATGTTGTAGGTTTATATTTAATTGATCAAAATTAACTGAACTTAAGAGATTTTTTTTCTATTTTTATTTGGTATTTTTAAATGACAACACTTGAGCATGATTTACCCTGTAAAGCATTGTTTAATGTGTACACTATAAGAGTAGAGGAAATAAATAATCATAAATACACACTGAACCTACATTTTCAGTCAGTAATATTATTATTATTATTTAAAGTGCCAACATCTTCCATAGCGCAGTACATAGTACAAAGAAAATATTGGGGAACATATAAACATGAGAAGTTGCAGACACTGTACAATCATGACATCACATCCAGTAATACAAGTGAAAATACATACATAGGTAATGTATGGTTTCAGATATCACTAAATTTGGTATACATTCATATGGTAAATGACAGCAAAATAAGAAACAATTGGAAGAGGCTTCCTGCCCTTGCGAGCTTACAATATAGAGGGTAGTGGGGGGGGTGGATGACAAAAGGGAAGGAAACACAGGAGTTAGTGGATAACAAAAACAACAATAACAGCAACATGTCTAGAGCGCTTTTTTCCACTAGGAATCAAAGTGCTTAGGTTCTCTCAAATTCAGTAATTGGTGGTAGGATAAAGTATTAACACAGAGGATAAATTTATATTTCTGCAAGTGCCTGACTGAACAGGTGCTCACTGAGGTGCTACACCTGCTGTTGCTGGAATTCTGTTCTGTCCCCATGTTTATTGCCTGATGAAGCAGGCTCGGCCTGCGAAACGCGTTGCACTTTTGGGGTACTATATAATAAATGTGATTGCTACTTTTCAGGCAGTCTTTCGTGTCTGCTTTATGGAGGTCCACCACTTCCTCCAAGCAAATTTTAAAGGTTTTATCCACTTTTATTCTGCTGGCGCCTCTGTTCTCCTGACTGAACAGGTGGGTTTTCAGTCTGGATTTAAACACTTCCAGAGATGGAGCTGTCCTGATCTGCTGAGGTAAAGATGAGGCAGTGAACTTCTATTGCTACCTACAGCATATGGCTATATTATGGCTCAGTATCTATGAAAACAATAATTATATTCTTGCAGCGCACACTGGCATTCGGTACCTTCATGGCAGAGGTCCAAGACTGTTATGCCAATATACAATTTTATTAGCTACATAAACCATAAACATGCCTAAAACCAACTATGAAGTGGGCCAATACTCAGTATAAAAACTAAGCATAACTAATAAGGAAAACACTTAAAAAAAAAAAAGCAGCACAGCCTAATGTGAGGGAGCGCTCGTTAAAAAGAAGGGGCGGCCGCTACGCACGTATGGCGGCCATGCAGTAACTATGTAAATTAACATAGTAGCAGCCGTGGGTGAAGTATCGCGGTTGCGATACTTCACAGGACTACCCGCATTTCAAGTTACTAAGGAAGGCTTGTTCCTTACATAGCAATGTGCACTGCTATGTAAGGCATGCATAGCGGCCACCCCTTCTTCTTAACGAGCGTTCCCTCATATTAATCTGCACAGCGTTACCTTAATTAGGCAAGCACTAAATAGTGTTGCTTGGATACCCCCCAATCACGGATTAGAGTAAATCCAGCCACGGCAGAATCGAAATCCGGATATGCCGTGATCGTGATCCAGATTTGAATCAAAGCTTCGGATTAGACTCGGATTTAAAGGTAACCTTAAAGAGGAACTGTAACGACAAAACGTCCCCTGGGGGGTACTCACCTCGGGTGGGGGTAGCCTCCGGATCCTAATGAGGCTTCCCACGCCGTCCTCCATCCGTCAGGGGTCTCGCTGCAGCCCTCCGTGCAGCGGTGACGTAATATTTACCTTCCTGGCTCCTGCGCAGGCGCTCTGACGGCTGTCGGCTTCGAAGTAGGCGGAAATACCCGATCGCCGTCGGGTCTGCTCTACTGCGCAGGCGCAAGTTTCCGGCGCCTGCGCAGTAGAGCGGACCCGATGGAGATCAGGTATTTCCGTCTATTTCCGTGCCGAAAGCCGCCACAGCGCCCCCGCTGGAGCCAGCAAAGGTAAATATTGAAGCTACAGTCGGCTCTGTCGCCGGCTGTTCGGAGGGCTGCAGCGAGACCCCCATGGGACAGAGGACGGCGTGGGAAGCCTCATTAGGATCCGGAGGCTTCCCCCACCCGAGGTGAGTACCCCCCAGGGGAGGTTTTTGTTGTTACAGAGTCTCTTTAAGTTTAAAAAAAATGAGTTTTACTCACCTGGGGCTTTCCTCAGCTGATCGGTGCCCTCGCCGTGTCCCTTCGATCCTCCTGTCCCCGCCTGCGGACACTTCCGGTTTCTTCGCGTTCAATATCCACAGCCACAATATCTCCCCCTCTTCAATATCCACAGCCACAATATCTCCCCCTATGCTGCTATTGCAGCAAGGAAGGCCGCAATAGCAGCATAGGAGGAGATATTGTGGCTGGGAACGCGAAGAATCACTCATGTTCCCAGCCTGACGGACGGTGACGGCGAAACCGGAAGTGGCCACCGGCGGGGACAGGAAGATCGGAGGGACACGCGAGGGCACTGATCAGCTGCAGGGGGCTGAGGAAAGCCCCAGGTGAGTAAAATTCATTTTTTTTTTTTTTTACTTAAGTGTCACTTTAACCTTTTGAGGACCGCGGGCTTTACCCCCCTTAAAGACAAGACCCTTTTTTTCCATTCAGACCACTGCAGCTTTCACGGTTTTTTGCTCGCTCATAAAACCTACCACCTAAATGAATGTTGGCTCCTTTTCTTGTCACTAATAAAGCTTTCTTTTGGTGCTATTTAATTGCTGCTGCGATTTTTACTTTTAATTATATTCATCAAAAAAGACATGAATTTTGTCAAAAAAATCATTTTTTTTTACTTTCTGTGCTGACATTTTTCAAATAAAGTAACATTTCTGTATACATGCAGCACGAAAAATGTGGACAAACATGTTTTTTATTAAAAAAAACCCATTCAGCCTATATTTATTGGTTTGGGTAAAAGTTATAGCGTTTACAAACTATGGTGCAAAAAGTGAATTTTCCCATTTTGAAGCATCTCTGACTTTTCTGACCACCTGTCATGTTTCATGAGGGGCTAGAATTCCAGGATAGTATAAATACCCCCCAAATGACCCCATTTTGGAAAGAAGACATCCCAAAGTATTCACTGAGAGGCATAGTGAGTTCATAGAAGATATTATTGTTTGTCACAAGTTAGCGGAAAATGATACTTTGTGACAAAAAAAAAAATTTCCATTTCTTCTAACTTGCGACAAAAAAAATGAAATCTGCTACGGACTCACCATGCCCCTCTCTGAATACCTTGAAGTGTCTACTTTCCAAAATGGGGTCATTTGTGGGGTGTGTTTACTGTCCTGGCATTTTGGGGGGTGCCTAATTGTAAGCCCCCCTGTAAAGCCTAAAGGTGCTCATTGGACTTTGGACCCCTTAGGCTGCAAAAAAGTGCCACACATGTGGTATTGCCGTACTCAGGAGAAGTAGTATAATGTGTTTTGGGGTGTATTTTTACACATACCAATGCTGGGTGGGAGAAATATCTCTGTAAATGACAATTTTTTGATTTTTTTTACACACAATTGTCCATTTACAGAGATCTTTCTCCCACTCAGCATGGGTATGTGTAAAAATGCACCCCAAAACACATTATACTACTTCTCCTGAGTACGGCGATACCACATGTGTGGCACTTTTTTGCACCCTAACTGCGCTAAGGGGCCCAAAGTCCAATGAGTACCTTTAGGATTTCACAGGTCATTTTGCGGCATTTGATTTCCAGACTACTCCTCACAGTTTAGGGCTCCTAAAATGCCAGGACAGTATAGGAACCCCACAAATGACCCCATTTTAGAAAGAAGACACCCCATTGTATTCTGTTAGGACTATGGTGAGTTCATAGAATATTTTATTTTTTGTCACAAGTTAGCGGAAATTGATTTGTATTTTTTTTTTCACAAAGTGTCACTTTCCGCTAACTTGTGACAAAAAATAAAATCTTCTATGAACTCACCATAGTCCTAACAGAATACCTTGTGGTGTCTTCTTTCTAAAATGGGGTCATTTGTGGGGTTCCTATACTGCCCTGGCATTTTAGGGGCCCTAAACTGTGAGGAGTAGTCTGGAAATCAAATGCTGCAAAATGACCTGTGAAATCCTAAAGGTACTCATTGGACTTTGGGCCCCTTAGCACAGTTAGGGTGCAAAAAAGTGCCACACATGTGGTATCGCCGTACTCGGGAGAAGTAGTATAATGTGTTTTGGGGTGTATTTTTACACATACCCATGCTGGGCGTGAGAAATACCTCTGTAAATGACAATCTTTTGATTTTTTTACACACAATTGTCCATTTACAGAGATATTTCTCCCACCCAGCATGGGTATGTGTAAAAATACACCCCAAAACACATTGTACTACTTCTCCCGAGTACGGCGATACCACATGTGTGTCACTTTTTTGCACCCTAACTGCGCTAAGGGGCCCAAAGTCCAATGAGTACCTTTAGGATTTCACAGGTCATTTTGCGGCATTTGATTTCCAGACTACTCCTCACGGTTTAGGGCCCCTAAAATGCCAGGGCAGTGTAGGAACCCCACAAATGACCCCATTTTAGAAAGAAGACACCACAAGGTATTCTGTTAGTACTATGGTGAGTTCATAGAAGATTTTATTTTTTTGTATTGTTTTTTTTTCACAAAGTGTCACTTTCCGCTAACTTGTGACAAAAAATAAAATCTTCTATGAACTCACCATAGTCCTAACAGAATACCTTGGGGTGTCTTCTTTCTAAAATGGGGTCATTTGTGGGGTTCCTATACTGCCCTGTCATTTTAGGGGCCCTAAACCGTGAGGAGCAGTCTGGAAATCAAATTCCAGACTACTCCTCACGGTTTAGGGCCCCTAAAATGCCAGGGCAGTATAGGAACCCCACAAATGACCCCATTTTAGAAAGAAGACATACCAAGGTACTCTGTTAGGACTATGGTGAGTTCATAGAAGATTTTATTTTTTGTCACAAGTTAGCGGAAAGTGACACTTTGTGAAAAAAAAATACAAATCAATTTACGCTAACTTGTGACAAAAAATAAAATTTTCTATGAACTCACCATACTCCTAACAGAGTACCTTGGTATGTCTTCTTTCTAAAATGGGGTCATTTGTGGGGTTCCTATACTGCCCTGGCATTTTAGGGGCCCTAAACCGTGAGGAGTAGTCTGGAAACCAAATGCCGGAAAATGACCCTTGAAATCCTAAAGGTACTCATTGGACTTTGTGCCCCTTAGCGCAGTTAGGGTGCAAAAAAGTATCACACATGTGGTATCGCCGTACTCGGGAGAAGTAGTACAATGTGTTTTGGGGTATATTTTTACACATACCCATGCTGGGTGGGAGAAATATCTCTGTAAATGGACAACTGTGTGTAAACAAATCAAAAGATTGTCATTTACAGAGGTATTTCTCCCATCCAGCATGGGTATATGTAAAAATACAACTCAAAATACATTATACCACTTCTCCTGAGTACGGCAATACCACATGTGTGGCACTTTTTTGCATCCTAACTGCGCTAAGGGGCCCAGAGTCCAATGAGTACCTTAAGGCTTTAAAGGGGTGCTCAAAATTTAGCACCCCGCCCACTTTCCAGGACAGTTGACAAACCCCACAAATGACCCCATTTTGGAAAGAATACACAACAAGGTATTCCATGAGGGGAATGGTGAGGTCATTGAAAATTGTATTTTTTGTCACAAGTTAACGGAAAATGACACTTTGTAAAAAATAAAAAAAAAACAAAAAATTCTGCTAACTGGTGACAAAAACTAAAATCTTCTATGAACTCACCATGCACCTCACAGAATACTTTAGGGTGTCCTCTTTCCAAAATGAGGTCATTTGTGGAGTCTGTCCTGGCATTTTAGGGTCTCTGCAATCATTACATGTATGGCCAATATTAGGAGTTTCTGCTATACTCCTTATATTGGGTATACGGGTAATGCACTCTGGGCTGAAAGGAAAAATGAACGGCAAACATACCTTGCTCCACATCAATGGCAGATCTTCCTTCACATCAATGGCAGTGATAACCTCAGGAGAGAGACACCCCGTGCCACCCTGCACTCTGGGTGAGCCTCCAACTTATGTGACTGGGCCTCAGAACTTTAGTATACAGCATTATGCCTGTAGTATACAGCAATATGCCTGCCAATATAGATGACTCTGTGTGGCATTAAAGTATCATCATAGGCCCAAATTAAATCACATATAAACTGGGGCTGTCCACACTCAAGGAAAATTCAAACATGCCGTCTTATATCGTCAATCCAGCCCAGATCAGCAATATCAAAGCATGGAAACCGATCCTTCTTCCGACTTTTATGCTTACCTGTTTGTTTGGTTTTCAAGCTGACCTCTCCTCCCCCTGGGACAATGTGCGAAATACCACTGAGTGTGTGCCTACTCCTGTGTCTGGAGTTCCCTAGGTTCTAATAGTGTACCTGCTCGTGGTACCTCTCAAAACACTCCCCTAGGCATAGGCCAGGCTGGTCAGGACATTTGGGACAATAAAAACTGGTGTCAGTCCTTCTTCTAGCACTGCTGCAGACACAACAACGTTTTCTTCGGATGCGTTGACCTGGGGTACTCGGAAGCTGATAGGCGTAATGCCTTCCATGCAGTCGGCTAGTTGCATCTGGGGGGGGGGGGGGGCTGGCACCTCCTGGATACAGGAGGTCCAGAACGATCTGTTCCTGAAATTGAAGTAAAGATCCAGTTCTCCCAGCCTTACTGTAGAGAACAAAGCTGTTGTAAACTGCCAATTGAATCAGATAAAAAGACACTTTCTTATACCAGCGTCTTGTTTTCCGGGAAATTAAATAGGGCGCTAACCTCTGGTCATTGAAGTCCACCCCTCCCATGTTGACATTATATTCGTGGACGACAAGGGGCTTTTCAATGACTTCAGTTGCCCGTTGAATTTGGACTGTCGTGTCTGTGTGAATGGTGGACAGAAAGTAAACGTCCCTCTTGTCCCTCCATTTCACCGCGAGCAGGTCGTCAGTACACAAGTCGGTCCTCTGCCCCCGTTCAAGTCTGGTGGTAACGAGCCGTTGGGGAAGCCCTGGCGACTAGGTCGTGCAGTGCCACAGCATCGGATTCCTTCTAACTTTAAGTGCTGATAGAGGGCCACACTTGTGTAATAGTTGTCCACATAAAGATAGTACCCCTTCTGGAACAAGGGTGACACCAAGTCCCACACAACCTTGCCACTGCTCCCCAGGTAGTCAGGGCATCTGACCGACTCCAATTTTGAGTCTTTTCCCTCATAGAACCTAAAACGACATGTATAGCCTGTGGCCCTTTCACAGAGCCTATACAGTGTCACCCCATACCGGGCGCGCTTGCTTGGGATGTACTGTTTGATGCCAAGGCACCCGGTAAAGCGTAAGAGGGACTCGTCTACGCAGATGTTCTGTTCAGGGGTATAAGCATCTGCAAATGTTGATGACAGGTGGTCTATGAGGGGCTGAATTTTGTGGAGCCGGTCATAAGCAGGGTGGTCCTTTTCATGACAGGTTTTGTCGTCATTGAAGTGCAGGAAGTGCAGGATGGACTCAAATCGTGTCCTGGACATGGCAGCAGGGTACAAGGGAACATGATGTACTGGGTTCGTAGACCAATACGACCGCAATACATTCTGTTTCATTAGTCCCAAGTGAAGGATAAGGGCCAAAAAGATTTTAAGTTCGGAAACTTGGACTGGTTTCCACCGGAAAGGCTGGGCATAGCTTTTCTCCGAGTACTCGGTAATGAATTGTGTGGCTTTACGGTTGGTCTCAACCACAATTAAGTCCAAGAGAACCTGGGTGATGAACAGCTGCAAAAAGTCTATGGCTGTTCCTAGATGAGCTGTCGCCACCTGGACTCCAGACTGGGCGGTGAAAGGGGGCACTACGGGTGCGGCGGAATCAGGGGATTGCCAATCTGGATGTGCCAGCACCTCTGGGAGTCTATGGGTACTACGGGCCCGTCTTCTTCTTGGTGGCTGCGACGGGGGTACTACTGCACATGCCACTGTATCAGTTTCAACTTCCATGCTGGCGCTCACCACTTCACCAGGGTCTACGGAAGTACTGGTACTAAGTCCAGGAGATGCTGCGCTGCTGGTGCCTGCCTCACCAAGAAAACTCTCATCAGCGCTAGCACCACCCTGCTGCCCTTGAGGCGGATCCTGCACCACCTGCGGTCTAACGACATGGGATCTGGTACGCCTGGCTCTAGCCGGGACCAAAACCTCGTCATCACTTTCAGTCAGAGAACCACTGCTTTCCACAGGTTCAAATTCGGACCCGGATGATTCGTCGGCTGAGTCTTCCCAAATGCTCTCATCCGACTGGTCCATGTACCTGTATACCTCCTCATCGGAAATCCCCCTTCTTGCCATTGTGGACTGCTAAATTTATGGGGTTTTCCTCCGAGACTACCCAGAAAAAAAGAGCACATACCTAGCAAAAGGGAGTATTTGAGAGGTAGAAAGCTGTGGTCACTGAGTTTTGATTAAAAAAAAATCAAAACTAATCTTTACAGCACCACAGCTAGTGTACAGTGTTTTTGCAGTGATCAGAAAAAAAAATCTGTCACTACAGTGGGGCAGCTGAACGCAAGTGTGGGTGAATGATCAGGCCTGATAGGGTAAACACTGCGTTTTTAGTGGAGCCTACACTAAGGTGACCCTAATGTACTGCTATAGGTATGTCCGATCAGGAATGATCACTAGATACTATATAGTACCAATGCTGATTAGCGACAGTGATGGCGCTAATCGGCGACTAATCGGTGAATGCGGTGCAGTGGGCTGGGCACTAACTGACCCTAACAAAGGGGCCTAGCTAACTGGCCTAACTGCTAACACTAGTGATACTAAAAAAGTGTCAGTTTTCACTGATCACTGTTTTTAGATCACTAGGATAGTAACAGGGGGATGATCTGGGGTGGGTGGGTTTGGGGGTGGTTGGGGTTTGGGGGTGGTGGCGAGTGGGGTCTCAGAGGCAATCAAACAATCACGGGACAATCAAAGCCGATCACGGGACAATCAAATACAATTACAGCACAATCGAATCCAATCACAGCACAAGCAAATCTGATGCACTCGGAAGGTGGTGGTTGGAGGTGGTGGGGGGGAGGGTGGGGTTAGGGGTGGCGGGAAGTGGGGTCTCAGAGGCAATCAAACAATCACGGGACAATCCAAGCAGATCACAGGACAATGAAATACAATTACAGCACAATCGAATCCAATCACCACACAATCAAATCTGATGCACTCGGAAGGTGATGGGGGGTGGGGGGGGGGGGGTGGGGTGGGGGTGGTGGTGGGGTGGGGGTTGGTGGGAAGTGGGGTCTCAGAGGCAATCAAACAATCACGGGACAATCGAAGCAGATCACGGGACAATCGAATACAATTGCAGCACAATCGAATACAATTGCAGCACAATCAAATACAATTACAGCACAGTCAAATACAATGCACTCGGACGGTGATTAGGGGGGGGTCTGAGGGCGATTTGAGGGGGTGGGGGGTTGATCAGGAGCCCGCACGGGGCAGACTGAGTCCTGATCTGATGAGAGGCAGACACAGGGGGTTACTGATCGAAGATCAGTTAGTGATTGCTGGGGAGGACAGATGTAAACAATGCGCAGGGGATGTAATCAGGAGGGGGGTCTGAGGGCAATCGAGGGTCTGGGCAGGTGATCGGTTGCCCCCGCGGGGCAGTTAGGGTCTGCTCTGATGGGTGGGGGTGTTGAGGGGTGATGGACAGGTGATAGACAGGTGATCAGAGGGGGATCAGAGTGGGATCAGGGGGTAAGCTAGCTGTATACAGATGTATACAGTATACAGGGGGGTAGTCTGGGATGAGGTCTGGGGGTGATCTAAAGGTAGGGGGGGATCAGGGGTGATTAGGAGGCAGTTAGGGACCTAATGTAGGGGATAGCGTCGATAGTTAGTGACAGGTGGGGGGTGGGGGTTTTAGAAGGGTGCAAGGGTGCTGGCAGGGGTCTGCTGGGGTGATCGGGGGGGTCTGAAGGCTGGGGTGGGAGATCAGGGGGCTGTTTAAAAAAAAAAAACAATGAATGGTGTATACTCACTTCTGCTTCCTCCTCGCTGGTGGTCTCTGGAACAATGAGACCACGAGGCGAGGAGGAAGCATGTATAAGGCGCTTTGTTTACCTAACAAAGTGCCTTATACGCATTGATTGGCGGAGATTTGTATTCCTCCGCCGGCCGGCGCTGCTAAGTGGCCGGCAGACTGGAGGCTAAATCCCCGGCCATCGATCCCCGGCGGAGGATCGCGTCACGGATGATGCGATCGCTCCGCCCATGCTCGTACAAGGACCGCCGCCTCTGTGCATGCGGCGGTCCTTACGGGATCCACTTTTCCGGCCGCCCCTTTGCAGTGGGCGGTCGTTAGGTGGTTAAGATTATTAGCAAAGCCCCCATACATGCTACAATCACCAAAATTGCATGGATCATAAAGGTGATCAGTGGCTACAACTTAAAATTTTTTTTCAAAAAGACCAAATAGTTTTTGAGAAAATCGATATCAAAGTTTCAAATGAAAAAAGTATTTTTGATTTAAAACCGCCAAAACCCGCCGACTTTAGCTGTTAATAGCAAAGCCCCCTTACATGATATATACATATTTGCAGGATATGCTAAGCAGAACAGTGGGAACAAGGGGATTTTTTTTTTCAAAAAGACCTTGTAGTTTTTGAGAAAATCAATTTTAAAGTTGAAAAGGAAGTTTCAAAGGAAAAAAGTTCACATGCAAATGCGGTAAATACATTAACTGTCATTTAACGCATTTAAATGTATATTATTTTTCTTTGAAACTTTAAAATCGATTTTCGCAAAAAGAATAAGGTGTTTATGAAAAAAAAAATCCCCTTGTTCCCACTGTTCTACTTAACATATCCTGCAAATTTGGTGTTTATATCATGTAAGGGGGCTTTGCTATTAACCACTAAAGTCGGCGGGTTTTGGTGGTTTTAACCACTTCACAACTGAGGGGTTTTACCCCTGGAGCACCAGGGCAATTTTCACCTTTCAGCGCTCCTTCCATTCATTCGTCTATAACTTTATTATTACTTATCACAATGGAATAAACTATATCTTGTTTTTTTTGCCACCAATAAGGCTTTTTTTAGGTGGGACATTATGCCAAGAATTATTTTATTCTAAATGTGTTTTAATGGGAATATAGGAAAAAATGTGGGAAAAAAATCATTATTTTTCAGTTTTCGGCCATTATAGTTTTTAAATAATGCATGATACTGTAATTAAAATTCATGAAATTTATTTGCCCATTTGTCCCGGTTATTACACCGTTTAAATTATGTCCCTATCACAATGTTTGGCGCCAATATTTTATTTGGAAATAAAGGTGCGTTTTTTCCAGTTTTGCGTCCATCCCTAATTACAAGCCCATAGTTTATAAAGTAACAGTGTTGTACCCTCTTGACATAAATATTTAACCTCCTTGCCGTTCTAAAAAATCCGGCAAGGAGGCAGCGCTGCTTTTTTTTAATTTTTTTTTTCTAAATCATGTAGTGAGCCCAGGGCTCGCTACATGATAGCCGCTGAGCGGCGGCATTCCCCCACCCACTCCGATCGCCTTCGGCGATCAGAGTATGCAGGGAATCCCGTTGAGAACGGGATTTCCTGCAGGGCTTCCCCGGTCGCCATGGCGACCGGGCGGGATGATGTCACCGACGTCATGGACGTCGTGACGTCAGAGGGAATCCCGATCCGCCCCTTAGCGCTGCCTGGCACTGATTGGCCAGGCTGCGCAGGGGTCTGGGGCGGGGGGGGGGGGCGGCTCGGCGCGGCGGGTAGCGGCGAATCGGCGGCGATCGCGTACTACACGCAGCTAGCAAAGTGCTAGCTGCGTGTAGGAAAAAAACATTATGCAAATCGGCCCAGCGGGGCCTGAGAAATCCTCCTGCGCAGGTTACCCCGAACTGTGTTCAGGATAACCGGCAAGGAGGTTAAAGAGTTCAGTCCCTAAGGTAACTATTTGTGTTTTTTTTATTGTCATTTTTTTTCTTTTTATTACAAAAAAAAAATAAATTGGGGAGTGTGGGAGGTGATGAGTTAATTTATTGTGTAAAAGTATGTATTTGTATATGAAAAATTTTTTGGATGTAGTTTTACTATTTGGCCACAAGATGGCCACGGTAATTTTTTGTTCATGCGACCTGTAAGCGTCGAAAGTACGCTTACAGGATGTTCAATGAGCCTGGGAAACGGTTTTTTTTCACAATGATCGCGCTGCTTCTCATAGAAGCAGCCGATCATTGCTAGGGGCTGAAATCAACTAACGGGAATGTTTTTTCCAGTTCATTGATCTCCGGGCGAGCGGCCGGCGGCGTGCACGAGCATGGGAGCACGCACACGAGCGAGCGGGAGCGCGGACAGCGGCAGTAGCGGCGGGCGGTGCGTACATCTACGCTCCTGGTGGGGAAAGGGTGCTAAAGAGAGTCTGAAGCGAGAATAAATCTCGCTTCAGACCTCATAGTCAGCAGGGTCATGTGTGCCCCTGCTAAAGTGCCACAATCCCGCGGCTAAACGGGGGTCCCTTACCCCCCGCAATCCCCTCCGAGCAGCGCATCCCCTCTTCCGGATTAAGGCAGGGCTGATTGCCGCAGCCCTGCCTCACGCGCGTCTGTCAGCGCATATCTCCGCCTCTCCCCCGCCCCTCTCAGTCTTCCTTCGCTGAGAGGGGCGGGGGAGAGGCGGCGATGCGCCGCTGATAGACGGCGCTGAGAGGCAGGGCTGCAGCCGTTAGCCCTGCCTCAAGAGCAGCAAAGTCGTTGATTTTGCAGGGGGGGGGGTTGGGGGGTCAGGGACCCTCGTTTAGCCGCGGGATAGCGGCGTTTTAGCAGGGGCACACATGCCCCTGCTGACTATGAGACAAGAAGCGAGATTTATTCTCGCTTCAGCGTCTCTTTAAAAGGAGCGTAGATATACGCACGCGTGGTGGTAAAGTGGTTAATCACACCCGTGAATACACCTAAATCTGTGATCACGAGCCGGATTTGGACCACGATCACAAGTGCATTCGGAACTGAATTTGTGATCAAGAGGCAATCACGAATTCAGATCACGATGTCGGATAGTGAAAAAATGCTCATGAATCTCGGCTATTCCGTGATCACAAGGTCATGATGAGCATCACTGGCCCTAAATGACTAGCATGCCCTGTGAAGGAAGCAACCAATCAGAAAAAGGCACCCTGTTGACTATGTGTGTTGGATGAGCACTTTTGAAGTGGAAAAGAATGCTACTGGCCATTAGCTTAGTATAAATGGTAAAGCTAGCCACATACTGTACCTTGTTTCACCTAAATCAGAAGATCAAAGCTGTAGTTTGAGTCTGTGTATGCTCCAGGTGAAGCATAATGACCTTAAAGTGAACCTTAAGCCAGAAAAAAAAATGAGTTTTACTCACCTGGGGTTTCTATCAGCCCCCTGCAGCAGTCCTGTGCCCTCGCAGCCACTCACTAATCCTCTGGTCCCCCGCTGCCAGCTAGTTTCGTTTTTGCCGACAGGCCCGTCAGGACTGGTCAAGCGTAGCTTTTTCTGCATTCCCGACTGTAATTAGCGCTATTGCGGGCCGCAACGCGCACAAAAATACGCGTTGCCGCATATCTTTGCGTGCGTAATGCGTATTTTTGTACGTGTTGCGGCCCGCAATAGCGCTAATTACAGTCGGGAATGCGGAAAAAGCTACGCATGGCCAGTCCTGACGAGCCTGTCGGCAAAAACGAAACTAGCTGGCAGCGGGGGACCAGAGGATTAGTGAGTGGCTGCGAGGGCACAGGACTGCTGCAGGGGGCTGGTAGAAGCCCCAGGTGAGTAAAACTCATTTTTTTTTCTGGCTTAAGGTTCACTTTAAACATGCTGTCAAGAAAAAGCTCCTCAGTATTACTGTCCTACAACATAAGCCTATTGTCTATGTAAATCAATATTAATAATTATAATCCAGTGATGCGTAGATACCATGGTATCCTTAAGAAAGCTGTCAAATAAAATAGCAGAAGTGGGACCTGTTTAGCTGCCCATTGCCATCCCTCAACAGTGGTCAATGGTCAACAGTTACCATTGTTATTAACCCCACAGGTGGTATGTCTCTTTCTAGATTTTAGGATCCCCGCTAATCTCCGCTCCCAGGACTTGACGCCGATCTGTGTTGGGCGGACCTGGGTGAGCTACCTTCCCAACGCCTATTGGCATTAGGCGGTCGGGAAGGGGTTAAAAACCAATAAAAATAAAAATAAATGCAATGCAAGTAGTGGAAATGAAGCACCTAAAAAGGAAGTTTCCATATCAAAACGCATGCTAAGCACTTAGCGCTTTCAGCTTTGCATTGCAATTTTTAAAGTTATGTGCGTTTTGCACATTTGTTTAAGCTCTAAAAGGAGTACATGCAACAAGATTTTGATTTTCTAAAAAAACCAAACAGTGCTGCGGGAACACTCTCATAGAAGGACACTGCACTAGTGCTTTGCCGATTGCCAGTGATCAGTAAGTGCAGCACAGTCGCCTCCAGTGTGAGTGCAGCACAGTCATCCCCCTCTCTCTGCAGAACATCCTTCCCCTCTTTCTGCATAGCTTTTCTGACAACTCCCCTGCAGAACATTGCTCTTCTCTCGCTACAACTCTCAGGAAACTATCTCCCTTCCTGTGGGCAACAGATTCCTTTTACTTGACTTGAGAAACTCCTTTCTTTTTTCTCTAAAACGTATTCTTGGAACTAATCTAAAATGTCAGGTGCAAAGAGGAATCAAAGGAAAAAGTGATGAAGATGTTCAGTGCAATGAATTAGAATCCCAGTTTTCTCCGCTCTTGTTTTTGTGAATAAATCTCAGTAAGGCCCCCTGCACACTGCAAATCGGTTTTGCGATTCCGATTCCGTTTCCGATTTGCAATTCCGATTTTCCCTGAATGCAATCAACAGAAAATCGGAGTAAAAAAACGCAGCAAGCAGTAATGATTAAAAGTCGGAATCGGATGTAAAAACTGATAAAAAATCGGAATCGCATGCAATGGTGCAGGGAGCCTAAAGCAGAGTACTATCTGACCTACAGTGAGTGTATTTCCTGCAGATGGAATGTAAGGGGGAAAAATAAGAATTCAGGCACAATAACTATAATAGTGTCAGCAAAACAGACAACAACATTCCTTTTAAACAAATGCGAAGGAGAAGAAGGAAAAAATAAACAAGACATGTAGCGGTATGTTTTGTGTTTACATAAATTATTAAAAGATCAAGACATTTTCTTGGCAGCCATTAGTGAGTTTAATCAGCATGCCTGTGATTGGTGATGCAGGTCTGAGTTTCCCATGATCAGAAATCTGTATTAATTGGAAAAAGCAAACCTCAGGAGAGCAAAATATTTTTGTTAACATTTAATTGAATTAACTTTTTTGGTGGGAGAGAATTCCTACTTTTTTGGATATTAACTAATGCAGTGCCTACTACATCCTGTAACATGGCTTATTATTAATTTACAATATATATGAAACTGCATATACAGTCATTTTATTTTTTCATGGTATTTAAAGGACTACTGTAGGGGGGTAGGGGGGAAATAGTTGAACTTACCTGGGGCTTCTAATGGTCTTTGGATCTAGATTGCTCAACAACTACAAAACAAAAAACAAATCACGGCCAATTGTAATTTCATTAAGGAACCATGTTTCTGTTAAATACTTAGGGGTTAATCTATGCATTAATCTTGAAAATGTATTTCTGGCGAGTCACTTTTTAAAGAGGCTAAGAAAAAAATGAACAATTGGGACAGACCCGGTTTTAATGTATTTATTGCATTTCGCTATTCTTAAGATCTTACCTAAACATCTATTCATGATGCAGTGCCTGCTGATTAGCCATCTAAGTGCTTTATTCAAGGGTTGACACGGGTCCTTTCAAAATTGTATATGGTCCGTAAATAAAAGAAAAATCAAATATAGTGTTATCTGTAGAAGAAAATGAGGAGAAGGGCTAGCAGCACCAAACTTATGGCATTAACATAAAACACTCACCTTACCAGGATAATGGAATGAAGAATGCTGGAAGCCAGGAAACAAATCGGGACATCTGTGGCCAGTACTGAAGAGTGAATAGACAGATTTTGGAAAGGCATTTTCTTGGATCCCAGAAAATATATGAAAGCATTATAAACTGTCTACTCATTTTATAATTAATAATCTACGTTAAAATAATTGGTGCAGATCCTGGAACATAGTAGCAAAAAAAAACAACAACAGCTACCTTCCCATCAATGACACTAAGAGACAAGAAGGTATTCCTCCTGCAAACAACCCAATCTGGTTCACCAAAAAAAAACTTAAACAAAGACAAAGGGGTAAGAAACACCCAGTGGTGTATAAAACTAAGTTAAAAACAACTAAAATAAGAAAAGGAGAGGTGGCTTACCTCAATAATGACAACTTCATATAACAATTATGCACTGGCAATGCATTTTGTAGGTCTAAGCCCACTTCATCTGGCCAATCGTAGTGTCAAAACACTAAGCCTAGCCGAGCCAAGACTGCCTCTAGGGCACATTGTAATGTGCTGCTATAAATAGCATAAGCCTAATGTTAGCTACGAAGGGTACCAACTGTACTACTATGGTTTGCAGTGTAATTGCACTCTTTTTGATCTTGATTGCATTCACTTTGATATTGATTTTATATGATAATAAATATAAAATATAAATATAAATAAAATAGATTAATGACAGCAAACAATGATGCAAACTATGCCCAGTATCAGAGTGCTTCAATGAAGTGTGTCTATTTCTTGGGTACAGTACCTTTGGTACGCTGAGTTTGTAAAGAAAAAAGAGTCTGAAGGAGCCCCCTAGTAGCTGTAAAACTCGGTTCCATAGACTTCAATGTAAAATGCACAAATTATTCATTATTTCTTTTATTTATGCTGTATCCCACTTCCATATTATACACTATGTTTGTATTATATTTTATATAGCTACTCAGAAGATAATAATTGTGATTCACATCCTCTCAACCGTAGCATACCTATCACAGTGGCAGATCAGCTGCTAACCTGAATCTGTGACAGGCATGTCTGGTGTACAGACAGGGGCGTAACCATGCCTGATGCCCCCCACAAAACTTTTAGGGGGGTGGGGGCATTCCTACATTAAGAACACCCACTATCCCTGTACCCAGCAAGGAGGAGGGCCGTCGGGTCTGCACTGTGGGGCTTCCCTGTGAAACTGTCACAGTATGCAATGAGTACTTCCAGCAGAAGGGTTGATCTTTAGGTCACTCCCTATGCCGTAACAAGTAGCTCACATGCTGAAAAGTCTGGGCACCTCTGGTTTATAGTGTGTTTAAAAGTAAACTTTCTGTAATTTACTGGCTTCTCCTAAGCTTACCACGTAAGTAACATCATTCAAGCTCTTTGTGAATGGATGTAGTCCCCCTACTACGCTGCCTGCACTTTGTTCTGCCCCTTAGTGAATAATACACATCTGACCAACATTGTACAGTACGTCACTATCTGGCATGAGACTGTGTTAAGTTATGTTATAACAGCGTCTCCATTTTGTACCAATTTAAGCACTCAGCAAGCCATAGCTGTAAATTTACTTTGTGGTATATGGTGACACCTAATTTCTCGATCTGTGCCAGCGCCACAATTCCCTGTCTTGAAGACAAGTCCTACTTACATTACATTGGAAACAGAATACTGATACTACTGGGCTTCCAAACAGACATCTCTCCTTATGTATGCTCTACCTTTCTGTGCACTGCCACTTTTGCCGATCAAAATAGGGAGGAGCGCCTTTAAACACTTTAAGTGTCTTTTATTTAGATGTCAGATGGTTGCAGTTCTAAATTTGGTTCCTTTTCTTTTGGTCATTGTAAAGGTGGCCACACACAATACAATAAAATGATCTGATTTTACGGAAAATTCGATAAATATGATGGGATCTCCCCAAAAAATCTAAAGGTTTTTTTTTTCATTCAACCGAAAAATCTGATCGGATTTCCTGTTTTTTTTTATGTTTATTGATCCAGAATGCTGGAGATTTTTCTTCAATTTTTCTAAAGATTGTATGGTGTGTGTTAAGGTGGCGACACACCATACAATTTTTAAAATATCTGTTCAATTTAAGAATTGCAATCAATTTTTCTGACTGATTGTAACATTTCAAAAATATGTCCAATGTACCACACACGTATGTTCAATTTTTCCCCAATTATGATGATAAAGATTGGAAACTCTGACAAAATTGCTAGGTTGTGTAGATTAATAAATTGACACACACCATACAATCTTTAGAAAGATCGAAAAAAAATATCTGGCATTCCGGATCGATAAACATCGAAGAAAACGGGAAATCCGATCAGATTTTTCAGTCGAATGAAAAAAAGCTTTCGTTTTTTTCGAATTACTGTAAAATCGGATCATTTTATTGTATTGTGTGTGGCCACCTTTAGATTGTCAATTTATCAATATACACACCTTAGCAATTTTCTCAGAGTTTCCAATCATTTTTATCATAATTGGTGAAAAATGTATCATACCGTATGTGTATTGTACATTGGTCACATTTTTGAAATGTTACAATCAGTCCGAGAAATTGATTGCAATTCTTGAATTGAACAGATATTTAACCACTTCACCACTGAGGGGTTTTACCCCCTGAGCACCAGAGCAATTTTCACCTTTCAGCGCTCCTTCCATTCATTCGTCTATAACTTTATTATTACTTATCGCAATGAAATGAACTATATCTTGTTTTTTTCGCCACCAATTAGGCTTTGTTTAGGTGGGACATTATGCCAAGAATTATTTTTTTCTAAATGTGTTTTAATGGGAAAATAGGAAAAATGTGGGGAAAAAAATAATTATTTTTCAGTTTTCGGCCATTATAGTTTTTAAATAATGCATGCTACTGTAATTAAAACCCATGAAACGTATTTGCCCTTTTGTCCCGGTTATAAAACCATTTAAATTATGTCCCTATCACAATGTTTGGCGCCAATATTTTATTTGGAAATAAAGGTGCATTTTTTTCAGTTTTGCGTCCATCCCTAATTACAAGCCCATAGTTTATAAAGTAACAGTGTTATACCCTCTTGACATAAATATTTAAAAAGTTCAGTCCCTAAGGTAACTATTTATGTATTTTTTTTAATTGTAAATTTTTTAATTTTTTTTTAATTACAAAAAAAAAAAAATGGGGAGTGTGGGAGGTAATGAGTTAATTTTATGTGTAAAAGTCATTTATTTGTATGTGAAAAATGTGTAGGGTGTAGTTTACTATTTGGCCACAAGATGGCCACAGTAACTTTTTGTTTTAATGCGACCTCCAAGCTTACTTCCGGAAGCTTGGAGGAAGAATAAGGAGGCTGGACACGTGAGTTTTTTCTCACAATGATCGCGCTGCCCATAGGAGAGCAGCTGATCATTGCGGGGCTTAGATCAACGAACGGGAATGGATTTTCCCGTTCATTGATCTCTGGGCGAGCGGGCGGCGGCGTGTTTACTAGCGGCGGGCGGCGTGTTTACGAGCGGGAGCGCGGGCAGCGTCGGGAACGCGGAAAGTACGTGTTTCTCCGTCCCTGGTTTTTAAAGGATGGAAAAAGGGGCGGAGAAATACGTACGCGCGGGGGTAAAGTGGTTAAAAAATGGTATGATGTATGGCCATCTTAAGCCTCATCAGTCTCCTGTTCTTCTGTTCTTGTCTGCTGCTATGACCTCAGCATTGACTTGATCTCGTTCAAACGTGTAAGGGTCACTCTAACAGGTCAAGCATGGGGCCGTGAGGTAAGTGCAGTCACTTGAGAGCTATTTTTTCCTACAGTGTTACTTATAAAACAAAACACCCTTTTTAGCAGCCAATTCTTGTGGCTTCAAGGGTTTGGGGTAAAGTGATACTATTTCTAATTGTGTGGCCTCATCTACTTTCACGGAGCTTCTTTAGTTACAGCAGCTACCACTATAAAAGGAAAAGTTTTTTTGTACCTATTATTGAAGCTGCTGAAGCTAAAGCTAGGCATACACATACTGATATTTTCTGTATGATTCAAACACTTTGAATCTGAATTTTGAGACAGCTAAGTAACTTGAAGTAAGCTGGAGTTTAACTTCTAATAAGATTTTGGTTAAAAGGCAATCAAAACAAATATATTTTGCTCCAAACATATTTGAACAACTCATTTTTGATTGACTTCTGGACAGTTTATCTATAAAGAGTGGCTGGATATTTTAAAAAATTACCCTGGAAGCAAATGGATTGGCTGTATACCGTTCTGCATCATGCTGTTCAATGCTTGACGTTCAACACATGCTCAGTAGAGGTCTGGGAAAATCTATTGAGGTTAAAGAGGAACTGTAGTGAAAATGATGATCTATTGGAGAAAAGGTAGAGATTTCTCATGGGAAAGGAGATATCCGCTACTTATTGGGATGACGTTCAACCCTAGGTAAAAGTTCCACTTTAAGGGTGTGCAATGTAGTGGTGAAATTGATCACGATCGATGGCCTCAATCACTAAGCAGTTTAGACTAGTCTACAGATGGTTTTTAGTCTACTGATGGTTTGGTCAGTTGCATCAAAGGGGAATTCACTATTACCAAATGTTTTAGACCTGTTTTTAGACCTGGTCTAAATCATTTGGTAATTAGGTCGGTAAAGCAGGGGAAATGACCAAAGGATGTAATTCACAAACGAGTAGCAATGACTGAGATCCTTCTCCTTTGATGAGCTCTCCTCTAGACACAATTAAACTCCTGCATAATTAATTCAAAAAATTCCATTCTCACATCTAAAATACCCCACAGAATGATTTTACCGACAAGAAATCAGCTGGTCTAATCTCTGTCAGAAAAAGTGGGTGTGGTTACTCCTTGTTAGCCTTTGTGAATTGTGCAATTACTGAATGATAGACCAGGTCTAAAACATTACACCAAACCATCAGTAGACTAAAAACCATATGTAGACTTGTCTAAACTGCTTAGTGAATTGAGGCCATTCTGATTGAATTGCGATCAATTAGTATTGACATATTGGGCTGTCATCAACCTGTGTATGCCAAGCTTAAAGTGAATCCAAGGTGAAAATAAACTGATGAGATAAGCAGTTGTATTTATCCTCCTAAAAACGACTTTTTTATACATCCCATGGTTTTATTTTATATTTAACCACTTCAGCCTACAGCGTCGAAAATCTTAAGCATCCGAGCAATGTTCACCTCCCATTCATTCGCCAATAACTTTATCGTTACTTATCACAATTAATTGATCTATAGCTTGTTTTTTCCGCCACTAATTAGGCTTTCTTTAGGTAGTACATTTTGCTAAGAGCCACTTTACTGTAAATGCATTTTAACAGGAAGATTAAGATAGAAATGGAAAAAAATCATTATTCCTCAGTTTTTGGCCATTATAGTTTAAAATTAATACATGCTACAGTAATTAAAACCCATGCATTTTATGTGCCCATTTGTCCCGCTTATTACACCATTTAAATTACGTCCCTATCACAATTTATGGCGCCGATATTTTATTTAGAAATAAAGGTGCATTTTTTCAATTTGCGTCCATCACTATTTATAAGCTTATAATTTTTTAAAAAAAAATAAGATACTCTCTTGACATGTATATTTAAAACGTTCAGACCCTTAGGTAACTATTTATGTAGTTTTTTTTTTTTTAATTGTAATTTTTTTTATTTTTTTTTAAATACAAAAATGTATTTGGGTAATTTTAGTTTGGGAGGTAAATAGCTAATTTTAGATGTAATATAATGTATTTTTTTATTTAATTTAGGTATGTGGGTGCAGTTTACTATTTGGCCACAAGATGGCCACATTCAAAAAATTCCTAGATGCGAACGATCTCGCATCTAGGAACTATAAGAAGAAGGTGATGTTTCCTGGGGGCAGAAATACCGCGCTCTCTGATGAGAAAGCGTCGGCATTTCTGCCAGAGACTTAGATCGGTGAATGGGAATTATATTCCCATTCACTGATCAGGGGGGCAGCGGGAGGCAGCGGGAGCGCGGGCGGGCGCGCGCCCGATCGCGTGCACCACATGGCTGCAGCAGCAGTGCCCATCTGGACGGATATATCCGTCCAGATAGGGCGAAGTGGTTAAACATTTACAAAGTAGATGGCAGTCTATTACCATAAGTGTCTCAGAGTTAAAATACTGTACATGAACTATTAGACCTTTTTATCTCTCCCCTGCCCTCAGATGTTATATTCTGCCAGGAAAACTTTTATGGCTGTAATTTTTTTGTATCGGTGAGGCCTACCATATTCCTGACAAGATACCAACAAGACAGAAGCTGTCACTTGCATGCCTGAGAAATAACTCTTTCAGACAGTAAAATAAAAAAAATCAAAATAGCCTAGTAATTGATATGTTTTGCACTGTACTTACACAAATTTATCTTATCATGTCACATATTACATCAGGTAAATTTTAAAAGAGGATCTGTATTTGAAAAAAAAAACCTCTGGGGGATACTTACCTCGGGAGGGGGAAGCCTCTGGATCGTAACGATGCTTCCCCCGTCCCTCCGTTGCTTTGCCGGGACCCCCTGAATCGCAACGAGGTAAACATTTACCTACAGCGATCCTGCGCAGGCGCACTAGCCTCTCTTCATTCGGATTAAGGAGGAAATAGCTGAACCCAATCGATCCTCTCTACTGTGCATACGCGGCTCCTTTGTGCCTCTGCAGTAGAGCAGATACAATCGGGCTCGGCTATTTCCACCAAGCCCAAACGAAGAGCCTCTAGTGCACCTGCGCAGGATTGCGGAGAGGTAAATAAATCTTTGCTTGTCAAGCTAGTCAAGGGAGGTTTCGGGGGAACAGTAAAAGAGAAAAGAGCGCTCCTTTGGTGTATTAATTTCTTTACTTTCAATGAACAGGCTTAAAAGTTACACTTACAGTGTATTCCAGAACAAATACGCATATCAGGCCTGCCAGCAGTCCTCTCCACCCCTGTGCTTGGCCAAAGCGACAGGAACGATGTCTCTCAACATGGAGCGGGTTGCAGTGGGCGGGGCCAGGTCACGATGGAGCCGTATGACATCACAACGCATTTCTACACTAACCACGCCTTCGTCACGTGACGTTCTGGCTAACACGCTAAGCTTTATCTCTCCCTGTGTGGGAGGGACCTGGGAGTGGCTGAACTATGTCTCTCCCGGCAGGTAAAGCCCTGTCCGGGCTGTGTAAACATACTTTAAAAACATATGCAGTTTATTCCATTAAAAAGACCCTCAAGGTAAAACAAATTTTAAAACAAACAATAAATAATAAAAACTATAAAGGATAAATTAAAAATTGCACGGCTCGTGCATGGATTTTGGCTAAAAAAAACTATTCCTCCAGTATTAAATTGGGAGGGAAACAACTGTGAAAATGTATGCAATCAAAGCGGGTGAGCTGGGAAATATATAGTATCAATGATAAAAATTATGGAGCAGAGAAAAGGCTGCTGGGGTGTATTGTTGCGACGCTAACATCGCATGATACACTGCTACATAGAAGTATCAGGTTGATACTTAATTGGCATCATATTGTGTGACGGATGCACCTGACGAGTTTTGCCAAGGCAAGCCCGAGAGGACTTAAAGCACTCTGAACTGGCTCCAATAGCTGTCTAATATGTTGTAACTGTGGCTACGTCAGAAGCCTACATGTGTAGTGTCCATAAAGGGAGTGGCAATCTGAAGCAGTCTCTGTCCGTTAACCAAATTGATGTGCAAAGGGACAGGGTAGGCTGGGGATAGACAGGGAACTGGTATGGGGGAGGGAGGCAAGGTGAAGCCAGCACTGCGATTCAGAATGTTTATTAGGATAATCAATAGTAAAGATCACTTACAGTCAGCATTTGGTAGGATGCAATGCGGATGTGGTGGGCACCAGGTCTAGATCCCCTTGCGGACGTCCGTTTCGCACGTCTAGCGCTTGTTCACCGCAATGGAGAAAGATAGGGGCGGACTGTTTCGGCGTGGATAACGTACCCACGCTGCGGCTGCACTTCCGCCTACGTCAACCAGTCACGCCCCCTAATCTCCATGGCAACCAACGACGCCCGCTCGCCCCGTGTAAAGGACGAGAGGCGCCCTTGTAACTAGGTGAGGGGAGGCATGGGGAGGCAGGACGTATCGCCGAGCCAATCAGCGTCCAGCTCCAGAGCATAAACATATGCACACTAAATATGGGTGCATGTGAAAAACTTACTGTATTAGAAGTTTAGAAACTTAGGAGCACGGGCGGTGGCGGCACGGACTAACGTCCCAGCACCCAGGCAACCCATCACCAGAATAAATTGCACATAGAAACCATTAAAAACAAACCGAAGCTGAGGGAGGGGGGAGAGATAGAGGGAGGGAGGAGAAAGGGAAAGGCCAGGACAATGTAGAGGGCGGCCCGCGGTCAGGACAAGAGTTGGAGTACAGGAGGAGGAATAATAGTGAGATCGAGAGATGAACTACAGAGAGCTGCAGTGAAAAACAGATACAAGAGGTCCACCATGCCAGAGGAAGAACGTGAATCAGAAAGCAAGCGCACATGCATGTGCGGCGAACAGCCTATATATATAAGGCCGCCCAGGCATTTGTTGGGAAGGAGGGCAAGATTATCCAAAGGAGACAGGGGAACCCAGGAACAGGCATGCACAGACATTCCAAAGGGTGCAAAAATGATATCTCACGGATGTCCAGAAATAGATATTCTTGAGGGGAAAAGGTGAGATATAAGTATGGAGCAAGGGGGCGTGGCCAGCCGGCGATGTGAGCAGACGTATCTCACACAGCTCCCGCGCTGATCCGATACTATTTGATCCTGCACGTTGATCTGAACCCCTGATTGGGTCACCGCAGACGGAGATTACAGCGCAGACACCCTCAGTGTGCCCCCGGGGGAAGAAACCGCACAAATGGCGATGATGCTGAGGAATAGAGAGGAGAAGGCCTCCGCAGACCATCCAAAGAGGCAAGATGGCGCCGATCCTCCTCCAGCACAATACCCAGACTCCCAGCGCAGAGACATAGCGGCTAGGCTCGAGAAATTTGCGCACAAGGAGCCCAAGAATATGCCCGGAGAGATAGCTCCCGATAAACAAAATGTTGACGGAGCAGAGATAGAGGAGGCCCAAGCGGAAACCGAAGGTTCGGCTGCGGAGGAGTGGGAAACTGAGCTTGAGCCAGGAGTACCTGCCGAAACCCCGAAGCCAAAAGCAGCCAGAGCCGGTAAGCTGGGAGGGGGAGGAAGGAAAACGAAAGAGCCTCTGCCTAGTGAAATTCTGGCTGCAGTGCAGGCCTGTAACGAAGCCATACTCTCCCTGACGCAGCAGACTGGCGGAATTAAAGAGGAGCTGGGGCTGATACGACAGGACATTAGCAATATAAGGGAAAGAACCACAGCAGTAGAAACAAGAGTTAGTAGTGTGGAAGATCAAGTGGGCCCGATTACACGAGATTTAAAACGAGTTATAAGGCATGCCATTGCAAACTCTGATAAAAATGATGACATGGAAAATCGATTACGCCGCAATAATGTGCGCATTGTAGGCCTCCCTGAAAAGACTGAGAACTCGGACCCTACATTGTTTATTGAAAATTTACTTATATCTCTCTTTGGCCGGGAAACCTTTACTAACCTATATGCGATAGAGCGGGCGCACCGTGTCTCCACTCGTATGCCAAAGCCTGGAGCTGCTCCTAGGCCTTTTCTTGCTAGGTTTCTTCACTATAGAGACCGTGAAGCTCTTCTGAATGCAGCTAGGCTAAAAGGATCCATCAGTTACAATGGAGTCAAACTCTCATTTTATCCTGACTTTTCAGCAGAAGTACAGAAACAGAGGCTGAAGTTCTATGATATTAAGAAACGTCTTCAGAAAATGCAAGTACAATATGCCATGCTTTATCCGGCGAAACTTAAAGTCATAACAAACAATGAGGCCCATTTCTTTCTTTCACCAGGAGAAGCCGCGGACTGGCTTGATCAAAATGAACAGCATATAAAAGCAAAGTCTCCTGTAGCTGCTGATTAAATTTTGGCATTATCCTTACAGGATCATATTGAGAATATGGAAACTGTAATCCAGCTTAAACGCTGGGTGGATGACAGCAGTCATTTGGAAAATGTTTTATGATTTTTGTGTGGGTGCTTCCCACCGGGCTCTATATCCTTGAGTTAATGTAAGGGGGAAACCCTGGTGTCTGTGGCTGAGTAATATTGCTACTGTATTGCTGTGCAGTGACCGTGTCTTGAAGGGGGGTAATGGATATAAGATCCGCTTTAATATATTACTCTGACTATATATTGAAATGTCTGAGGGGAGAGGAGAAATCTCTGTGCCCTCAGATGGTAAGCAAGTTGGTTTGGCAAAACTCGACTAATTATAGGGCAAGACCCTTTGGTTATATGTTTAACAATATTTCAGGGGGGAAACTTTACTTATGGGTCTGGGCACTTATGGTAAAAATCTCTGGGATTACGCAAGCAATGATATTCACTATGGTTGGTGGGTGGGGGGAAATTTTGGGGATGTTACTTCAATTGTATTTTCTAGTTAATCAAAAAGCAGCAGCAGCAGTTAATCTATGTTTACTGGCCCAAAAAGGTAACCACACTAATCCCTTAGTACACTTTAAACATTTAAAATGGAAGATATCACTATATTAAGCTGGAATGTAAGGGGGTTATCTGATGCAACAAAACGATATGCAATTTTTTCTGCTTTACAGAAAGCTGGGCCTGCTATTTACTGCCTACAGGAAACCCACCTTATGCCTTATTCTTTGCACTTCCTAAAAAAAAAATGGATATCATATAGCTTTCACTCTACGCACTCCTCCTATTCAAGAGGTGTATCCTTATTAGTTCACAGCAAAATACATTTCTCCCTTGTGGCATCTATAGTGGATCCAGAGGGGCGTTTTGTAATAGTGCACGGACGGATTAATAACCTGGAATGCATCATAGCAACTATTTATGCGCCCCCCCCTTTTTCATTACTTAATTTACAGCCTATTGTAAACTTTATAAAAGATAAGGGACATCTTCCTTTATTATGGGTGGGGGATTTTAATATGTTTTTGGACCACAAGTTAGACAGGTTTAGGTCCCGGGCACAACCGTCTCAGCTCTCTCCATTGGCTAGATTCCTTGGAGAGTTGGGCCTGATGGATGTCTGGCGTTCTATGCATCCCGGAGTTTTACAGTACTCGTGTTTTAACAAAACACATATGTCCCTGTCCAGGATAGATTTAGCCATTTGTAATGCTCCTATGAAAATGATGATTCAGAAAGCAGAGTATCTAGTAAGATCTCTCTCCGATCACACTCCATTAAAAGTCGTTATCTCTTCTTGCACGTATCATAGGAAACTAAGACCACCTTGGAAACTTAACCCTTATTGGTTAGCATTGATTAATACTCATTCTGATATTATCAAAGAGATTACTGTATTTTTTGCTTGTAACAATGACCCTAACAATAAGCTGTGGTCCTGGGATGCATTCAAGGCCTTTCTCCGGGGACTCTTCTCCAGGGAAATCAATAAAATTCGATCCAAAACGAAAAATTCTGATATCTCTTTGACCAAAATGGTAGGGGATAAAGAAGTTGAATTTATTGCTGATCCTACAGACGCCAATAGGCTGGCCTGGACGCAAGCCCAGGATAACCTCAAAGAGCACTTGATATCCAAGGCAAATCATAAACGCTTCTTTCAGAAGCAAGCATTTTTTGAACAAGGGGACCAAACGGGACATCTGCTCTCAGTCATAACTAAAGCTCAATCTCCCCCTAATATAATTAGTGCTTTATCTACCCCCACTGGAGCCATAGCTACAGACTCTGCGGCTATTAGCCTAGAACTGCAGAGATTTTATAAAGACCTGTATTCCTCAAGAGTAGCATATAGTTCTCAAGATCTAGATAACTATCTGTCCCTCATCCCATTATTGGGTCTTAGTGAGGTGGATGCAGCCATGTTGGAGTCTCCTATTGTGCTGGAGGAGTTAGAGGTTGCAGTGGCCTCGTTTCCAAATAATAAAACCCCTGGCAATGATGGCCTCCCCTTGGAAATTTACAAAAGATATGATGATTTACTACTACCTAAGCTCCTGGAAGTATTTAATGCTGCATTTGACCTGGGCGTTTTACCGAACTCAATGACGGAGGCAGTAATTGTCTTAATCCTCAAACCAGGCAAGGAGTCCCTTAAGGCAGAATCATATAGACCAATCTCTCTTCTGACAACTGACATTAAGATACTATCGAAGGTCTTGGCAAATCGGCTTGCAAAGGTAATTACTACTCTGGTTGGATCAGACCAATCAGGTTTCATTCCATCTAAGTCTACGGCAATCAATATTAGAAGGGCCTTTCTCAATGTTCAGCTTCCTGCTGATAACATTGGAGAGAGAGCTATCCTATCTCTTGATATTGCCAAGGCCTTCGATAGTGTCGAATGGATATATCTATATAAGGTGCTGGAACTAATGAACTTTGGTCCCAATTTCCTTCAATGGGTAAAAATTCTATATAGCCATCCAAAGGCATGTATTAGAGTTAACAACTCCAACTCCCCATTTTTTAGCCTGGAAAGAGGCACCCGTCAAGGGTGTCCTCTATCCCCACTCTTATTTGCCTTAGCCATAGAGCCCCTTGCTGAACTGGTTAGAAATAACAAACAAATACAAGGATTTAAATATGGGGCCCTTGAAGAAAAAATAGCATTATATGCTGATGACACCCTATTATTTTTACAGGACACAGATACCTCCTTAATCAACGCTATGTCAGCCTTATCTGATTTTGGTAGGTTCTCCGGCCTGGTGGTAAACTGGGACAAATCGTGTCTCTTAGCACTGGATAGACAAGATCCAATTTTGCCGCAATGTTGCTCTCAAATCCAAAAAGTGACATCATTTAAATACTTAGGAATTACTGTTTCACCTGATATTTCTCAATTTGAATCTTTAAACCTTTCCCCACTTTTAATTAAGATACGTCAGAAACTCAAGATATGGTCAAAGTTGCCCTTATCTCCAGTTGCTAGGGTTAATCTATTGAAAATGGTAACGATGCCTCAACTTCTGTATATCTTGCATAATTCTCCAATATGGCTGCATCTTAAGATATTTAAAACAATCGACAGAATTTTCAGGGATTTTATATGGGGTACGGGCAGGGTAAAAATAAAATTACAATATCTTCAATACCCTAAAGACGAGGGGGGATTGGCTGTACCAAACGCGTGGGTGTATTTTCTTGCATCGCAGTTTCAACACCTGGCAGGGTGGGAATCTCAAGAACTTTTAGATTCTAGTAGGCTAATCCTGAATACTAAACTATGCTCTACATCTATTTATGCAACACTTGAAGCTGGTACATGTGGTTCCTTCAGCAATGGTAAAATTCCAACTTTGACCTTGATGCAAAAAGTCTGGGACAGGATACGCTCTATGCAAAACATAGAGGGTATTACAGCCTACACCCCACTAAATGGTAACACTCGCCTTGTAGAACTGAGGGAATTGTCATTTCTCAATCATTGGGCAAACAAAGGTATTGCATATTTAGTGCAGGTTCTAAATGGTATAGAACCTGTATCTTATTTAAGTATAGCCGAATTACTAAAAGTTCCCCTATCGCCACTGTTACAATTTCAACATGCTCAACTGGTACATGCTATTCACCAGCAACAAAAAACACACTCACTACTCTTTCATCCGGCACCATTATTTAATTTGATAGCCCAGTGTTGTTCCAGAAGTGGATTAATCTCACAATGTTACGCTATGTTGTTAGATTTGTTCTTAAAAAGATTTCCACTTAAGAGTTATGACAGATGGGTGGAGGAGCTGGATGACCTTTCAGAGGGGGATTGGGTTGAAATTTTACAAAATGTACCAATGGTATCTACTAATGCTACACATAAATTATCCCAACTTAATATACTTCACAGAACGCTGCTGACCCCTAAAAGGCTATACAGCATGCACTTTAGAGATGATCCTATTTGTGCCCGCTGTAGTAGAGAACACGGAGATCTTATACACATGCTATGGCACTGCCCCAAACTTCACAGATATTGGAAAGATATTTTAGACATAATTGATACTCTCATTAATACTACTGCTCCTCGAACTTTTCAGTTCTGCTTGCTGGGGCTATTTGCAGGACTAAATGTTCCAGATCCGACACAAATTATGCTTCATAGGCTGCTATTCCAGGCCAGAAAGCTTATCCTATCTGCTTGGATTGAACCGGCTCCTCCCACCTCTATATTATGGATTGCACAGGTGAATGCTTATTTAAAGCTTGAAAAACTGGTGTATGCGCACAGGGATGCACCTCAAAAATTTGAACAAATATGGGCTCCCTGGCTAAACACTCCTGGTCTTCCTGATCGGGCTCTGCTTATTGATAGACTATTCACTATGGCTAACTGTTAGGGATAAGAAAACCCACTAGTCATAACTACCTTTTCTATAACCCCTTTAGCTAATACAGCTATCCTTTATCGCATTAAAATCGTACTATGCTATGATAAAGGATTTGTATATCTACATTGACTATATGCTATATGGTTGCTCTTGTGCCAAATGTATCTGTATATAATACCTGCTGCTGCTGTAAAGTTTCATACTGGTTGTAAACTTGTTCTGTTTATACTTTGCTCCTTAATTTTTAATAAAGGATGATTTAAAAAAAAAAAAAAAAGTATGGAGCAAGGAAGAGAGAGACAGGGAACTGGCCTGGCCAGCGACTGCTAATGACGGCTGCTAATAACGGAAAAAATTAGACTCGTGTGGCCAGAAAGTGAACACAGAATCCCATGCACGCTTGTAATATAATTACCAAGACCTACAAGATTAGGGGTTACATTGTAAATTGATATGACATAGAGGTTGCTAGGGGCTGGTGCCTGCGTTTGGTCAAACCATGCAACGATAAAGTTGCATGAGTCAGTGGCTCCTGTCAGGAGGAGTCATAACTCAGCTCAGGATGGGTCAGAAAAGTGTGATTGGTGCCTATTAGTATAGAGGACAGGTGTCAGAACCCATGCTGACAAGCTACCCGGTCCCTTAATGGACAATCAGTTACAAAACAACAATAAAAATAATAAACATAATGAACATAATAAACAATGCAATTCATACAATCACAAGCAAATAGTGTGGAGGGGGGAGGAGGGAAAAGAGGGGGGGAGGGGGGAGGAAAGGGAGAGGGCGGGAAATGTACAGGAACAACAGAGAGCAATTTTAGAGAGAGGATGGCTCAATTCGTGCTGAGGCTGGAGTCAAAAGAATTTATTGCAAAAAACTTCAGACTTCCAGATTCTCATTCAAACCACTCGGTGTTGTGCTGTTCAACTTGAAGATCCAGAAAACATCTTGCTTACACAGTTTTTTGTATCTCAACCCCCTGGAGAAGGAGGCAGAGATTTGTTCCAAACCGTAAATCTTCAGGCACCCAGGATCACATTGATGGAATTTGTTAAAATGTCACTATGTGTCTCAGACTTTGACAGTATATTGCATTTGTGTTCCCCTAGTCTCTTTCTTAGGGGCCTGATTGTTCTCCCCACATACACTTTTTTGAAACTACATTCCAAAACATAGATGACAAAGTCAGATGCACAATTTATAAATTGCTTTTGTGGGACAGACCACCCTCCTGGATGTTGGAAATGTTTTGCGCCATGTATAATGTAGTGACAGCACCCACAACGTGAGCTCCCACATCTGAAATTGCCCACCAGAATAGCCATATTTGGGGGGACTCTTGTCTCCTGTTGCTCGGGGCTATCTGGTTTCTCAAGGAGCGTGCCTTTTTAAAAATCACTTTGGGTTTCTCAGGCATAAACCCTTTGAGCAAGGGATCTTGTAGTATGATAGGCCAATTTTTCCTCACGATACTTTGAATGCGGCGGGAACTTTCTGTGTAGCTGGTAATTAACGTTGGTACAGAGTCCTTTTGTTCCTTTTTCCTACCTTGTCCCACTTTTTCTTTGTCTTTAAATTCTTCTATAGCTTCATTAACAATGTCGCTTTTATATTCTTTCTCCATGAATTTACTTGCCAGCTGTTCTGCTTGTCTTAGATAATCTGAGTCTTTTGTGCAATTCCTTCTGAGCCGGCAGAACTGGCTACACAAAATGTTGTTCGTCCATTTGGGATGATGGCAGCTGGCTGCATGTAAGTATATTCTACTTCTACTCTCCGAGGTTTTGAGGGAGCCAGCGCTGGATTCCCCGAAGCTATAGGGCAGGGGGAAACCTCATATCCCCCAGGCCAGAGGGCATTTTCTTTAATACAGAGTCTCTTTAAGAAACCTTTGCTAGGCAGATTGTCCCATAGGCCCTCTCCACAGAATCTACTCCATCTTTGTACTAAATATCCCTCAGACTTTCATATTTCCCATTTTAACTGCAGGTCCATGCAGAATAGGATATTAAAATTGTATATAGAAGAAAGCCAGCTAGATAAGGAGTGTTTGGGGCTGTGGGGAATAAAGGGAATTATGGCAAGTGTGTTGGATAGGCTACAGTAAAAAAACTGATATTATGCCTTTAAAAGGACTGAATAAATACTGCTTGCCCAAACCCTCCGCATGTTCCCTGAGTAGCAATTTTGCCTATTCGTTTAGTGCATTATTTCACCTGCATGAAAATGTAATCTTGCATTAATAGCTGGTAAACAATAGGTACTGCTTGTTTTTTATGTTTGGGGGAACTTAACCCTTTCCCTGGGGACAAAGAGAAGTCACACCACTCTATGACATTTCCAATAATTAATTACTATGCAGACGTTAGAAAAGGAAATTTATTGTATGCATACCATTGTGATTATATTGGATATACAATTTCCTGTTCAACTGTGTGATTTTCCTCATCAAGCAATAGTAAAAGCAGACCAAAGTGTATTAGTTTCAGACTATCCGCACTGATGTGAATTGGCAAATTTAATACTGGCCTTTATGTCAGCAAAGGACTGTGCTTTAGAATACAGAAGATTGCAGGAAACGCTAATCTCTGGTGGTTTTTAAGTTTAATTATAACAGAAAATGTAGAACAATAGCTTCTCAGTACTAGATTTTCCATTATTCCTTAACAGTCGGATGCCTTCATTTTCTTTTAACGCTGAAAACCATACCGTAGTTGGAAACCGTCTAACTGTTAAATGTGACGATATCTGCCGAGATTGTAGGTGGTAAATTGCAATGCTTTTCACTATGCTTTTGAGAACAGATAATTGTAAGGTCAGCAACAGGCCTTGGTGCTCAAAAGACATCATCCTAAATCATCAAATTGTACCCTTAAGTGGGCAAAGAGTGTTTGTAAGTGGAATTAAGTCAGTAATTTGAATATTCACTTCCAGCTAACTAAGTGGAGTTTTTTTCCACTGGGGGCTCCTAATTAACTCCTTTGCTGCTTCAAAGACTAACTATTACGCAGTGAGAACCTTGGGGAGTAGATAATAAAGATAATAGTTATCATTTGCTTTTGTGCTGCTTCCGCTGTGTGGGCAGTGCCGGACCTTGCATTGATACAGACAGAGCAGTCCCACATCTCTCTGTGGGCATCGCCACACACACTGCCATAAAAGAAACAGATATTATATGCATAACCCGTCCATTTCTGCTAAGTGTCTCTAGATAGGAGCTTTTCAAGAGAAATGGTTAATTGCAAGAGGAGGCCGTGCTGCCCTTATAGCTGAAGATAAATGGATCTATTGTAAGATAAAGCACTGAGTGAATTTCCCCACTGTGGCAGTATTCTGGAGGTTAGAACAGCCAAACTATTGATCTAGTTACTTTAATCTTCCCTGAATTCTTAACAATACTCATTAAATTTACTTGAAAATTGAAATCAGTAATACAAAATAATATGAAACAAGATTTAGCACCACTATATAAAATATTAGTTTGTATTTATTGCTTATATAGTAAGCAGTATATAGTCATTGCCTTGTCTTTGTCATCAGCTGGACTAAAAATGCTTCTTCACGATGGTAGCAGCACCACCAAAAGCTTTTGGTCTTTATATTAGGAAGAATGCACATACAGGATTATATGACTGTACATCTGAAACCTACAGGTTTTGGAATTGCAGCTAAAAAGCTGAGAGCCAAATACAGAAGATAATTATTTTACCTTTTCATAATAGAAGTAGTGCAGCCATTGTAGTTATCCCCATACATTAATTAGCAATACTTACAGTATAAAGTCTAGAGTCTAGACTAGTGTTTCACAACATTTTATTGATGTGTACCCATTTTAAAACCCTGTACTCATAAAGTACCTCCTAGCATAGTAAACATTATCACAAGTACCCCTTTGACAAATAATATTTAATCACAGTACATGATAAATGGTTCTAAACAATTTCCAAGCATTTACTATTGCTTCTAATTAGCTAAAACACTAATTTGGTGTTGTTTAATAAGAGTTATCATTTTCTAAAACTCTAAATTTGTTATTCTTGGTTAAGTATATCAAGCCCGAGTACCCCTGGAACCATCAGAAGTACCCCCTGTGGTACGCGTACGACATGTTGAGAACCTAGCGTGTAGACCACACAGGTAACAAACAAGGCCTGTGGGCTGAATCCGGCCCCCCACACCATTTGATGTGGTCCTCAAGAGCATCAAATCTGCATCATTTTAAGCAGTAAAACAAAATTATGAAATTTTTCCTTTCTGTACACTTGTGATTGTACCGGTGTTCTTTGACATTTCCATGGAGACGTCTATGTATGTATGCAAATGACATTTTTTTGGCTTGTGCACATATGTACCATTTTTTATCTTTTTTCACAACTTTCTGGTAGAGGAACAATATATTTAGGTGACTGTGCCCATCATTACATTTTTTTTAGTTTTATCTCTAAATACATGCAGCCTTCCCATATCCCATTGTGTTTTTTCGTATAGATGTACTTTTTGCACACATTCCCCGTATGCATTTAAGAGCATGACATCTTTGCCGTTCCTACCCATACCGCCAAAAGCTGCAAGCGTTCTTTTTAAGTGAGACAGCTATTAGCTGTTTGGAGCTGCCATCCCCTCCACTCCAACCCTGTCCACCGGCCTGGGTATCCCACAATACACATGTAACGTCCGATTTGCTGTAGAGATGTCGCGAACACAGAATGTTCCATTTGTGAACACAAACTTCCGCAAAATGTTCGAAAACAGGTGAATCTGGCGAACCGCCATAGACTCCAATGTAGAGTGTCACATATAAAAAAAACACAAGAGGCCGATGTGCTAGTCCTCAAAAGGGCTGTTTGGAGTGCTTTCACAGCAAGTAAGGAACAAGAGCACAGGCCTAGCTAACCCTAGCAAGGGACCTGATGATGCGCCACTATACCTAATCGGCGCGAAACGGCTGTCGACCTCCCTTTAAACTGCCTGTACCTCTCTTTCTACGATATGGATATGTAAAGTATGCCTGTTTTACTACAAGTAAATTAAAAGTGAAGTTTTAATAGGGATGTGCCAGGCCTCTTTTTCTTTGCAAGTCGCACAGGCCTAGCTAATGCTTTCCCTACCTATCTGCAGCAAGTCTGACCCTGCTCTCACTAATAGTCAGCAGCCAGCAGAGAATTGATCCAATATGGCCCCCGCAACTGATTTTTGATAGGGGGGTGGGGGTCCAGGAAGGGGTGCTAGCTGATTGGCTGCCATGTGTCTGCTGACTGTGAGGTAAGGGGTCAAAGTTTAGCTCAATGATGATGTATAGGGGGCGAATTGAACACGCCAAATGTTCGCTGTTCGCCGCGAATGCAAACAGCCAATGTTTGCAGAATACTGCTTGGCAGCGAACTGTTCGGGCCATCTCTAGTTTGCTGTAAGTGGTCTCATCACATTCTGGCACTGCACCTGACATTTTTTGGTTGCCCACCAGAGAACCCCCCCCCCCCCCCCCCCCCCCGTTAAATTTTAATAAGCAATTTGGCCCACAACTAAGACCGTGTTCCAGATTTTGGCCACTTATGTGATCACTCCTCCAATCAGGAGATGGACTAAGGGCAAGGGTGGTGATTGGCTCTGGTCTGGTGCTGAGGACCACAGGTGACCCAATGGCTGATAAGATAAGGGCAGTAAATATATTGAGGTAACCTGGTGCTCTGGATCAGATGACTGGGAACAGGCAAGCTTCTATCACCTGCCCTCCCCCCAGGGCCGGCCCTAGACTATTTGCCGCCTGAGGCAAAAAAAAAATTTCCGCCGCCGCCCCCCCCCCCCCCCCGGTGGGGGGCGCGCTCTGGGGGGCCGCCGAGCTGGAGGGGTAGCTGGCAGGACGGGGGTATTGGGCCTAGCGGCGGGGAGGGGGTCGTACCCCCCCCTCCCTCGCCTGGGTCCCCCGTGCTCCGCTCCCCTCCAGCCTTAAATACAAGCAGCCGCTATGTGTAAGAGGCACGGGCGGGTAGGACTCACCTCTTCCTCGTTCCAAGCGTGTGCTGACGTCACTTCCTGCAACGCTGCAACGCTGCAGGAAGTGACGTCAGTGGAGCGCACGCTTGGAACGAGGAAGAGGTGAGTCCTACCCGCCCGTGCCTCTTACACATAGCGGCTGCTTGTATTTAAGGCTGGAGGGGAGCAGAGCACGAGGGACCCAGGCGAGGGAGGGGGGGGTCCAACCCCCCTCCCCGCCGCTAGGCCCAATACCCCCGTCCTGCCAGCTACCCCTCCAGCTCGGCGGCCGGCTCCCCGCACCCACGGACGGGCGGGTGCCGCCCCTGGAATTTTGCCGCCTGAGGCAAAAGTTTCACCCCGCCTCATGAGCGGGCCGGCCCTGCCTCCCCCCTTTAACCGCCTTCAGGTGTGTGGTCTCTTTATTTATTTATCTTATTTGTTAATATCAAGTAAACATTTAAATGGTTATGTTTTCATGCATCTGCCATGTTACTTTTATCACTGTCATTACCAATTCTGTATTTTATATCATTTTGTGTTTTGTCACCAATTATTTATGTTGTATATTGGTGTACACCATTGTCTGTATTATGTACTCCATGTTCGTTTCTTACTTTGTACCGTGCCACGGAATATGTTGGCACTTTATAAATCAATAATAATAATTTGCTAGAAATTACGGTAGCTACTAAAAGACTACTTTAATGTTTTTTGTAATCTTTTAATAATGGAACAATGGAGTGTTATTTATAAAAATGAGATACAGTATGTCACAAAAGTAAGTACACTTATCCAATTTTTGTAATTATGTTATTACAGCTTTTCATGGGACAACACTGAAAATATGACACTTGGATACAATGTAAAGAAGTCAGCGTACAGTTTGTATAACAGGGCAAATTTGCTGTTTGTTAAAAAATAACTCAACACACAGCCATTAATGTCTAAACCGCTGGTTGACCAAAAAGGCTGAGTTCACATGTCAGCATCATATCCAGAAGGAAGGGTGATCACACACTGCGTCAAATTGTTCTGCAGGGCTGTCATCCCAGAGGGAAGATTCTAAAGATGATGCACAAGAAAGCCTGCAAACAGTTTTCTGGAGACAAGCAACTAAGAACATGGATTACTGAAACCATGTCCTGTGTCCTGATGAGACCAAGATACAAGTATTTGGTTCAGATGATGTCAAGCGTGTGTAGTGGCCAGCATGAGAACAAAGACAAGTGTATCTTGGCTACAGTCAAGCATGGTGGTGGGAGTGTCATGGTATGGGGCTGCATGAGTGCTGCACCTAGGAGACACTGGGGAGCTACAGTTCATTGAGGGAACCATGAACACCAACATGTATTGTGACATACTAAAGCACAGCATTATCCCTTTACTTTAGCAATGGGGCCGGCTGCAGGGCAGTATTCCAACATGGTAACAGTCCTAAACACACCTCCAAGATAACCACTGCTAAAGAATCTGAGGGTAAAGGTGCTGGACTGGCCAAGCATGTCTCCAGCCCTTAACCCTATTGAACATCAGTGGGGCATCCTTTAATGGAAGTTGGAGGAACAAAAGGTCTCTAACATCCACCAGCTTTGTGATGACATCATGGAGGAGCAGAAGAGAATTCCAGTGGCAGCCTGTAAAGCACTAGTTAACTCCTTGCCCAAATTATAATAATAAATAGCAGTCTTTTTTCAGCTGCATCATGAGAAATATAAAATATTTTACATTTATTGGAGGAACCAGTGGCGGACACAGCCAGCAGTGGGCCCCTGTGCAAAATTGTAATTGTGGGCCCCCTATGAATATGGGCGTGGCCACAACCTGCGGCGCGCGAAATGCGCCGCGGCAAAAAATAGTGGATAGAACCTGCGGCGCGTAGGTAGCCGGGTGGGTAGGTAGGTAGGAAGCCTGGTGGGTGGTTAGGTAGTCGGGTGGGTAGGTAGGAAGCCTGGTGGGTGGGTAGGTAGGTAGCCGGGTGGGTAGGTGGTTAGGTAGCCGGGTGGGTAGCTATCCGGGTGGGGGGCCCGACTCCTATCCTCCCTCCCTCCCTTCCTTCCTCACCTCGGGGGGCCCCCTCCCGATATGCGCGGCGGGAGAGCGAGCGGCAAATGCAGGAAGTCTTCAGGGCTCTCCAGGCATCCGCTAGAGGCCCAGCCGCTGAGTCTCCAATATGTCTCCAACTGGAGACATATTGGAGACTCAGCGGCTGGGCCTCTAGCGGATGCCTGGAGAGCCCTGAAGACTTCCTGCATTTGCCGCTCGCTCGCTCGCTCGCTCTCCCGCCGCGCATATCGCGAGGGGGGCCCCCCGAGGTGAGGGAGGGAGGGAGGATAGGAATCGGGGGGCCCCCCGGGGAATAAAATAATAAAAAAAAATTAAAAAAAAAAATACTTAATGGGCCCCTGAAGAAAACGGAACTTCAGGGGCCCTCGTGCGGCGGCACGGCCTGCACGGCCGTATGTCCGCCACTGGGAGGAACCCCTCCCCTCCTTTCATATTGCCGGGACAGAATTCGGCAAACTAGTGGAGTAGGTGGTGATCAGCAAAGGAGGAATTGCTAATGGCTGCCACCTGTATAACCCCAGTTATGAAAAGAGAAGGGTTAAAAGCATGCACTGAAATGCTCATAGGCTTGAAGGAGTGTTTATTTATCTTTGTATGTGTCAGAGTGGTGCAAATAAATATTTTGAATTAAAAAAATGTTTGGTTTGGGTCCGCTTTAAGGCAATGCTGGAAAATAAAGGTGGGTAATCAATATATCTACACTTTGGGCAGAATTTTGACATTCTTCTCTTAGGGGTGTAGCCACTTACATATGTAAGCGGCAAATTTATACTGTCATCTGTCATCTCAAAACCATGACATCTAGTGGTGAGAAGGTATAGGCACATGCTTATCATCCTACATGCAATCCTACCAGTGTTACCATTGCTGGCTGGAAGTCCTGGAATGTTTGGTAAAATCTTACTACCTTTTTCTTTGCCCCTACACAGCCTAATTATAATCTGTAAAGTGTACTCCAAAAGTGTAATTATCCTTTAAAGCCCACTGTAGGATGTGGTTACATCACTTTCTTTTTAAGGTCATATATGGCCAGCCTTTGGTTTAACAAAATATTTTGGAGATCGTATTACTACCTAATGACTCACCTTCTAATATGTATGGTCAGCTTTGGAGCCTGAACAGATTGCCTTTGCCCTAAACAAATAAAATGCACATGAATGCTGGTATTATTGTAAACAAGGAAAGCAACAAAAAAACCTCTAAAATACATGTAAAGAAGATCACAAAATGCTATAATTTGATTATGACTATAAACAACTTGAGGCATTAGCAATGAAGGAATAACAATGAAGGAACATCAGAAATAGAAAATGAATCATTCCCTGATTTTGGCTACAGTAAAATATGTTAAGGTTGAGATTACAGATGAGATTACAGATGTCTTCAATCACTAAAAATCAAGATACTGAAGCTTCAGTAACTTCCTTGACCACCAGGTGGTAATGTAGAGATTTGTATTACCAAATCCAAACCACTGCAACATTTATTACACATGTGGAATGTATATAAACATTTTTCACAAGAGGTAAGGGTAGACTGAGCCTGCAAATGCATTTTCATTTTGTGATAGCTACCATAATAGTTTATGATCCCAAAAGTATTTGCCACAGGAGCACATGTTCACAACACTATTCATAAATCACAATGCATAGATAAAGGGCAAACATGTATGATATGTGGAAGGTAGGGTTATCCAGTTAATGTAATCTCTGCGATGGTTTATTGACTTTATAAAAGGAGCTTTATGCCTCAAAAATTAAAGCTCAACCTGGTTATTTGTCTGATAGCTTTACTGGATATTCAAAATTCAGTATCAAAGTTAAATTGTTTCTTTTTTTTTTTTTTTTTGAAAAAGAAATTTAAAAAGAAATTTAAAAAAAAAAAAGAAAAAAAAAAAAAAGTTAAATTGTTAAAATATGCCTTTCGTTTTCCTGCAAATATAAAATTAAGTTCAGATCATTGAAAAAATATGCTTAACTGTTCTTTTCATGTCAAAACATCCACCTGTTACTTAAATACAGTGGTGTAGTGATAAGGACTTAGAGAGGATGAAGATTTGAACAACTTTAGTTAATAGACTAAACCATTTTCTTTGTTTTATCATATGAGACCTGATATAAGGCATTAATGTTTTTGTCAGTTTTATCCTTCTCTGTCAAAACAGGTAATGCTTAAACATAGGAAAAATCTGCTAACCAAATTAAAATATCGTTTTACAATTATGTGAATGAAAATCACACATAAATGAATGAAAATCACACATAAAATCTGTTAAAAAAACATTGTCATCAAGTTAATTCTCTTACAGGTAAATTTTTGATCCATAATAGGAGAAAACAACCTCTCTACCTCTTCTCTTTAGAAAGCAGTTTCTAATCTTAAAGAGGACACACAAAACATTAATATTGCGCTTTGTTTTTTCTCCTGGCGGACTCAAAGCGCCAGAGCTGCAGCCACTAGGACACTGGCGTAACAATAGGGTCTGCAGCCCCCGCTGGGAGGCCCGGGCCCCTTTTGGGGGGGTGGAGGAGTCGCAGCATGAGGGGAAAGCCATGCTGCACTTCGGCGGGGAGGGCTCTCCCCTCTACGCTCCCCTCCAGCATCAATACAATTGTGTGTGTAGCGGCGGGCAGCGGCAGATACATACCTTGCGTGCACTCGGCGTGGACGTTCCTCTCTTACTAGCCTCTGACACGACTTCCTGTATAAACAGGTAGTCGCGTCAGACACTAGAGGGAGAAACGTCCACGCTGGAGCGCATGGAAGGTATGTATCTGCCGCTGCCCGCCGCTGCACACATAATCGTATTGATGCTGGAGGGGAGCGTAGAGGGAAGAGCCCAAGGTGAGGGGGGGACCACCCCCCTCCCCCTCAAAGTGCAGCATGGCTTTCCTTTCATGCTGCGACCCCTCCAGCCCCCCAAAATGGCCCCAAGCGGTCCCGTTCAGAATTTCTGCAGGGGGCCCGGTGGGACCCAGTTACGCCCCTGCACTAGGATGCACTCTATAGGCAGTAGCAGTGTTAGAGAGTCTTGCCCAAGGAATCCTCACTGAATAGGTGCTGGCTTACTGAACAGGAAGAGCCAATATTCGAACACAGGTCACCTGGGTCAGAGGCAGAGCTCTTAACCATTACACCTTCCAGCCACAGAGGAACCATAACAATATATAGTAGAATGTAATACATTTTTCAGGAAAATGAATCTTGGTTTCAGAATCACAAACACTTCCAATATCTACAGTATGTATTTCTGTAAAAGGGTGTGTATCCCCACCCATCCAGTGATGCTTAGGCTATGATGTCATGCAGCCTTCTACCCCAGAGTGTTCTCAGAGACCAGGGCCCATATGCAATTCACCTTTTCACCCAAGTTTTCTCCTAGGTGATATTTTCATAATTTGTAAATAAAATACCTTTTACACCACTAGCAAGTAAACAAATATTCACATTCATTTTGACAGTACTTTTTCACTTACTTTCTGGTGTGGCTTCTTATACTTCGTTACATCAGATGTTATTGAACAACTGTGTTTATGCCAACAATTCATAAGTCTTACCACGGTACTATTTTTTAACCTATCATGTACAACCATGTATGCTTTATCTTATGATGTATTTTCAAAAAACCTTATTCATTCTTACAAGTTCATTTTATGCATCTTACTGCATGGCATTTTATTTGATCTTATTTCATTTTATTTATAAATACCTCCATCATGTGATTATCCCTTAATCTATATGCTAAATATTCTTTTTATTTTGTACACAGACTTTAAATGAAGACATGTTAATAGTTTGCTTCTATTTTTTTAGGTTATATCCCTCTTGTTTTTTCCCCCTCCCTTCCTATACAAAAACCCCAGACGTCACTGTAACAAGCATTGTGCAAGCATTCCCTAACACGCGTGTGCACGCTAAGTCTTCCCCACCGCCGATATGTGCCTCTTCTAACATGGCGGCAGCGGCGGCCCTTTTGATGCATGCGTGCACGGCGTGACATCACAGGATGTGCGGCACAGCCTCAAAAACATCACAAACGCTTATTCTATGACAGCCGGGCTGAGAATAGCTGAGAATAGATTGGTTAATTAGAACCTAATTAAAGAATTATCCAGTAGATATAAGGTGTCCTCGAGATACCCTTCATTACAGAGGTGCTAAGCAGCCTAATAGACCTGCATGAGGTAAGTTCCTACTAGATTCCTATACACTGCTGTATAGAGATGGCTCGAACCTCCGGTGGCCACTTCGGGTTCTGGCCAGTCAAAATTAGAAGTGGCCGGATGATTTGGCCAGTGTGGAAAATGTGGATTCATTGTGGACTTTGGCCGGGCAGAACGCATTATGGCCACATGTGGCCGGCCAAGTCCCAAAGTCCCCGCCACCTTCTGCCTGTTTGTGGTCGCGGCTGTTGCATGCAGAAGTTCCGATCAGCTGCACACCACCGCCCACATATTCCCCAAGCACCGTCTCTTCACAGGACCCGGCTCCGGCTGGGGCTGTCTTTCATGCTGCCGGGCCGGCTGCATTTATCACTTTGGGAGTCGTGCAGCGCTGTTCCATGCTGTAGCCAAGGTCGCCAGAATGCCGCTTTCCGGGGGGAGCACGGCCAGGGGGGCAGGTAAGGGCACTCAGACAGCCTGGGGTCACCCCTAGTAGAAGGGAATTAGGAAGGGCTATGGGGCTTGTGTCACTTCCATAAGGACCCTCAGTGTATGGATGTCATAGAGGCCATTGGTGACCACACGCCTGTCTCAGAGTGCTAAAAGATAGCAATATCATTACACGGCTGCCTGTATATGTATGGAGAGCACAGTGTAACTTCATAGAGATCACAAGAGAATCCTCCACAGGAAGTAGAATTAAAGTGGAACCAAGCCCTTGCACAGGTCAGAAGGAAAACAGAGAGAAATGCACCCTGTATGTATCTAGAGAGTTTAGCCTGTCTAATTCCCCCTCATCTGTGACTAATCACCAGTGTAATTTGATCACCCAGGCATGTCAGCTGGCTGCCATGGCAGAGCAGCTAATTGGTAAACACAGGATGTTAAGAGAATGTCTAATTCCATGAAAGCAGGAAGTAGACAAACTGCAGATTTATTGCAGGGTTTGTATCAGCTGTAACAAAGAAATGTTTTCCTGTAAAGGTTATTATGCTGTTGAGTATTTTTCAGAGCAGAGAGGACTTCTCAGTGCCATTCATGGTGTTGGATGTTCTGGGATTTGCGCATTTTGGACTTTGGCCACTTTGCAAACTGGCCGGCCAAAGTCAGAAATTCCCAGCATTTTGAACTTTGGCCGACATCAAATCGGTCAGTTCTAGAAATGGCTGGCCACTTCCCACTTTGGCCGATTTCTGGTTTTGGCCATAACATATACATCAATCAGGTAGTGTAACAGACTAAACTCACTGACAGACTAAACTCACTGTGTAACGCACCGTAAACAGCTATTTGAGTAGTGACAGCTGTGCTGGACTGGTGGCGAGAGTGCAGGCGTTGGCAGTTTTCAAGCCCATATGGTCAGGCTGAGGTAGCTGAATGACAGAAACAGTGACTGAGTGTCCAGCTGATCGAATTTGGTCTGTCCACAATGAAGCAACGTCCTTATTATCTATCTTCTTGGGTCAGGTGTGCCCCCCAACCTCAACACACTCATTTAGCCGGTCATTGCTTCATTGTATGCAAGCCCCTTCACCGCGGCAAGGTAACGGGAATTGACACATGTACATGCCTAAAGTTTTGTTGTTGCAGCCGCAGTGCAGCCCAAAAAATTAGGCAGGCATATACACGCATCAGAAAAATTACTATAACGGCCGCTGCTAGCAGCGGCCTTAAAATTTCAGGAATCCACCTGGAGTCCTGGACCCTGTTGGTGGTGGCGGAGAAGGCAGTCAAGCGGCCTGCAGGCAGAGATGCTGTGTGGGGACCGACTTAGTCTTGGGGCAGGCAGTCACAAGGCGTGCAGACAGAGATGCTGTGTGTGGGGACTGACTTAGTCTTCGGGCAGGCCTGACGTGCTTTGCAGTCCAGGCATCCGTGGTCAGATGGACCCTTGACCCAACGCTGTGTGCCAGAGATGACACCACTTGCCTTTCAACATCACGGTACAGTTTGGGTATCACCTTTTTTGAGAAATAATTGCATGATGGTATCTTACACTGTGGTGTGTGGCTTTGCTTTTGTGTTCTGCTTTTCCTCAGGTGGTCATCCAATTGCAGTTTGTGCTTTGTAATCATATGCCTTTGTAAGGTAGTTGTCCCTACACAGGTCTTGGTCTTTCCACGGCTCAATTTTTGGTGGCAGAGAGTACAGATGGCATTGCTCTCATCTGAGGCGGACACACACAAAAATTTCCACACCGCTGAGCCCTGGGATGATGGCACTTTGGTGATGGCTGCTGACAGAGTGTTAAGTGGGGTGCCAGAATAAGAGCAGGAGGAGGAAGATATGTCACGCTTCCGTGCGGAAGCTGAGGAAGATGAGGTGTTCTGTGTTACTGTAAATAGTCAACTACGTCCTGACAATATTGGGGATTGACGTGCCTTTATCTGAACACTAATGCAAATCGGGAATGTAGACAGTTTCCTATGGGTGCGATCTGGCAATCCTCCTTAGGCAGCTCTCAGTATCCACTAGAGAAAGTAAAAACATGCAAAAGAGAGAGCGCTCTGAGTGACAAATAAATAGTAGCATCCACCCTGCCAAAGACAGGTCTCACCTGTTCAGAAGTGGCTGCTCATAGGACACAGCCTCTGATAGCGCTTGTCCCTGTAGGGGCCAGGGACCAGGCTCACGATCCAGCTCCAGGCGGGGAATCCAGAGGGCCACCAGGGAGTCACGTTCTCAGTTTGGAAACTTCCAGGGAGGCTGTAGGCAGGCCAAACGTTAGATCCTGGCGCACGCTCACCTCGCGAGACCAAACGGGAGTGAGCGGCGTCTATGCGATGTCAGTTGCGTACGGAGTAGTATCATGCGGCCGCAGATATAACCGCTGTGACTTGCCGCAAATAAAATAGAGAGTGGTGAGATAGTAAGGTATAAAAAGGGGCTTATTTATTAGTAAAAACTATGCATTTCTCAGAGAAATTGTTCTCTGTTTCATCAGGCTAATATCTTCTGAACACTGTACTGCGATTAAACAATTATTCAGTAGATATAAGGTGTCCTCGAGATACCCTTCATTACAGAGGTGCTAAACAGACTAATAGACCTGCATGAGGTAAGTTCCTATTAGATTCCTATACACTGCTGTATAGAGATGTCTCGAACCTCCGGCTTTAGGTTCGCGAGGGCCGCACAAAATCACGACAGCGCGACCTCAACCAGACCTGCCAGGTGTCCTTCCTCTGGATCTGCCTCTTGTTTTGTCCATATTGGGGGGGGGATGAAGTGAAAGATATGCACTGACTTGACTAATACAATGTGCGGTTACACAGGTGCAGTGAAAAGGTTGCAGTCACTGCTGGTACAACAATGTGCGGTTACACAGGTGCAGTTAACAGGTATGCACGGACTGGTATATAAAACAGCGTGCGGTAACACAGGTGCAGTGAACAGGTATGCAGTGACTGGTATTACAAATGTGCAGCTGTCCCACACACAGGTACCCTGAACAGGTATGCAGTGACTAGTATTACAAATGTGCAGCTGTCACACACACAGGTACCGTGAACAGGTATGCAGTGACTGGACTCAAATATAACACTGTGTGCGGTCACGTAGGTGCACTGAACAGGTATGCAGTGACTGGTATCAATACAATGTGCAGCTGTCACACACACACAGGTACCGTGAACAGGTGCAGTGACTGGTATATAACAATGCGTGCTTCTGTCACGCAGGTGCAGTAAACATGAACAGGTATGCAGCGATTGGTATTACAAATGTGCAGCTGCCTGTCACACACGTGCAGTGAAAAGGTAGGCACTGAATGTGCTGGGCCTGGCAGTGGCACAGTAGGAATTAGCAAGGGGCCAAGGGCCAGCTGCGACTGACTGACAGGGCTGTATATGCAAGTGTCAGTGGGACACGCACACAAAAAAAAAAAATAGATCACAAGAACAACATTAGCTCTCAAAAGAGCTGTTGAAGGGTGCTTTTTAGCAATAAGTATCAGCAAGGAGCAAGCTAAAGAGCCTAACAAGAGTCTAACTAAGCTTTCCCTATGTCTACAGCAGGTTCCTCTCCCTTCTCTAATTACTGCAGCCACACGTGTGAGGGAAAATGGCCGACGCTGTCTGCCTTTTATAAGGGAGGGGGGATCCAGGAGGGAGTGTAGCCTGATTGGCTACCATGTGTCTGCTGACTGTGATGTAGACGGTCATAGTTGAGCCTAATGATGCAGTATAGGGGGCGGGTCGAAATCGCATATAGTTCGCAGTTCACCGCGAACGCGAACTACCGAAGTTTGCGTGAATCGGTTCGCGGCCGAACCGTTTGGGCCATCTCTACTGCTGTATATCTGCATTCCTCCTTTTGTTCTGTTCACTGTAAAACAAAAAGCAATCCTTATTCACTCTGTAAAATAGACAATATCACTCTCATACTTTCCCCATTTTTATCTCCATGTATTTATCATATTTTACTACTTTTTGATTCATCCAAACTTCTTTTTACCCCCTCACCTAGCACTTTATATCCATGGTTCACTCTATACTCATCAGATTCACCCCAACCCACTCCTTAGCTTTCACAATTACACACGTACTGTATATATGTTTCTAGCACTCAATGCCACCCGGCTTTTTATATATTTTTATATTATATCATATTATAAATAATGTTTATCCTAACATAACTATTGTACAACATTGCCATGCATTGGTTCTTAGCCCAAGCTTTCCTTCTCTGTCCCACAGTTGTATACTCCTTGTTATAGCCTGATGAAGTGGGATATGCCCGCAAAACTAGTTGCACCTGTCTGGAGTATGTAAATAAAAAAAACTTTGTTGAAATTATAAACAGTATCTTGTGTTTACTTCGGAGAGGTAAGTCCACCGCTATCCCCTCATTTTAAATTTTTTTTAGCCTTTTTTACACTATTGGCACCTCAGTAAAACTGTACACTTGTATCCTCCCCTGGTGGAGGGGATTTGGCACCTTTCTTCCAAACTACAGAGAGCGACTTTTTAATCCTGAATGGGGACAGGTCTAACACTTCCCACCTGCCCATACAGTGGTTGCCTGGAAGGTAACCCAGACTTGTGAGTATAACATCATACTTACTCTCTCATACCCACCTTTCCAGTACATACTATACTATACTGGGCTCTCTGTGTCTCCTTTTATATAATTTTTCCATTGGAAAGTGCTAACACGTTAATTTAAATTGTAGATGTAAAATTATCTCCTAGGAGAAAAAGTGAATTGCATGTGGGCCCCAGGTGTTGTTACTGCTCATTCACACAATAAAAAAAATTCCAGAGTGATGCACCTGGCTAGCAGTAAAGATGCCACCATTTGTGATACATTTAAGAATATAAATCAGGGTTTAGAAACATTTTTTAATTGGGCAAATGTAGCCTAAATATTTAGTAAAGTAATATTGAAAAGAAAAGCAATGCCATTCATTACATTTTGCAGTCTTCAGTAAAGTTCTTCTTTAACTATGGTGAAAGAGTTCAAAATAAACATCTTTATGATTTAATCATGTGATTTTGAAAGATTAGGGTTTTTTTTTGTTTGTTTTTTTTACAGTGATTCCTTTCTTCCTGAAAGTCTACTTACCGTGAGTGAAGAACTTAATTTTTGAATGAAAGTACTTATGGTACTTTGTTCTGGGATTTTAAATGTTTCAATGTGTTTAAAATCTTTTGTCTCCTCCTCATGTTATGTTTCTACAGAGATTACAAAATACTAAAGTGATGTGAACTGTAATGAATAATTCCTTGATGTTGAATTACAAAAACCTTACAGCTTTAACTCAGCTTGACCCATTAAATAATTTAACCAGACTGTTTACAGGTCCTTTTAAACTGACCTAGGTTTTATCAACCGCATATATAAGTAAAATAAACTTGACTATTGAATACACATGTAAATTACCATTTTTTATCAGCACACACAACTATTTAGTGGTTTGTTACAACACATTAGCACTGGTATTAGATTCCAATTTTAAAAAAAAATCATGTGATTGGAAAAGAATTTGCAAGGGCAGAGTTGTCTCCATTTTGGGTCTTTTAAATTGTTGAACATTTTGTTTGTTGAACACTATATGATTGTCTCTTTAATGCATTATATTTTCTACAGCTTCTGTATTATGCATCAATGTTTTAATTTTTATGTGTGCTAATGGCAGTATTTTTATGTAGTTATGTTTGTTTTCTTAGGGAGGGTTCCCACTTATCCCTACGATTTTTGGCTGGGTTTTTCTATAGGCCTCTTTTCAGGCATCATTTGCGTTCGTATGCAGGTTTTTTTCCACTTCCCAGATAATGAAAGTCAATGGGAAATCTCATGTCATGTGCGAATTTATGCTGCAAAACGCTAACGCAAACATGCGATTTTTAGTAGAAGTGCAATTATCCATTGACTTTCATAAGATTAGCAGCAAATGTTGACACCCAGAGGTACAGACTAACCAGCAAGCTCATGTACCTCTGGGTGTTTAATGTCCTACTCCATAGAGCCACATTAATCCATGCCATGCACTGATGAGGATCAACCAATCTGAAACAGTCTGTATGCATGTTGGATTATTATGGCTCTGCACAAATAACAAGCTGACACATCATTGCATTCCTGCGAATCTGGGGGTGTGTTTAGCTTCCAAGGACAACAATGGTTAATTTACATATTTCAGCAGTGATGCACTGGGAGACATCTCAGGGCTCACTCCAACCTGAATTATTGAAAATACTTTCTGTTTTAAGAAAGCAAACTTTTGTTTTCCATAGCATTTTAGTAAGAGGACTTTTTGGACCATTGTAGCCCCTTACACACGCCAATGAGTTCTGGTTCAACATGAGCTTGCTGGTTAGTCTGTTCCTCTGGGAGTTTCAAGTCCTACTCCATAGAGCCACATTAATCCATGTTATGCACTGATGAGGATCAACCAATCTGAAAGAAAACGGATACAAAACTGACAAGACAGGACAGTACTGGACCAGTTCAAAAATGTTCAGATGTATGTGTGAAACAACAGACAACTTATGCATGGCAGATCCCAGTAACAATCAGTACCCCAGTAACAGACAGCACCCCTGAGACAGACTATGGTAAAAGACAGCCTTAAAGGGGAACTGAAGAGAGAGGTATATGGAGGCTGTCATGTTTATTTCCTTTTAGACAATACCAGTTGCCTGGCAGCCCTGCTGATCCTCTGCCTCTAATACTATTAGCCATAGCCCCTGAACAAGCATGCAGCAGATCAGGTGTTTCAGTGGTTCAGACTTATAAGTCTGATCTGACAAGACTAGCTGCATGCTTGTTTCTGGTTTTAATCAGATACTACTGCAGATAAATCACCAGCAGGGCTGCCAGGCAACTGGTATTGATTAAAAGGAAATAAACATGACAGCCTCCATATACCTCTCTCTTCAGTTCCCCTTTAATGACTGTTCGCCTTTATTATAGTGCTCCAAATACAAACCACTTCCGCTACTCTGTACAGCACTGTGGAAGATGTCAGTGCTATATAAATACTTAAATAATAATAATAATGATGTAAATATTTGAAATGATCTTGAGGTTTGGTGCCAGTTTTGCAAGCCACAGGACAAAGTCTGTTCCCAGCTTAGTGTGATTAAAAACAAACAAAAAAAAATCTTCAAGCTCAAAACATCTTATGCCTGGTACACACAATGAGATTTAGGCTTCTTTCACAGTGCGACGTTAAAGTCGCTTGTTAAAACAATGTTTAACGTAGGATAACTCACTTCAATGAAAAATATCCCCATTCACAGTGCACACGTTGCGTTGGTGACTAACGCAGCACGTTAGTGAAAGTACTGCATGCAGTGCGTTATACACGTTATTAGCTGCGTTGGACTGTTTGCACATGCTCAGTATTGACTTGGATCGGACATGTTGGAAATAATCGATCTGGCAGTAAATCTGCCAGAAAATCTGATTGTGTGTACCTAGCATTACAGCTGAAAAGGGAACTCAGAGAAAAGGTAAAAAAACAAAACAATCACGTTTAAAATTGTTTCTAAGTATTCTGGTATTCTGCATTTATCATTAAAAAACCCTGAGAGATAATAACACGTATTATTTCAGCAAGGCATGTTGCTCATTGACCCGTATACACAAACATTGAGCTGACAATGATTTCACTATAAGTGGAAATGTTTTACTTGTTATTGTGTAAAACAACATAGGTTGTGAATAGACATGAAAGCAGTAAACAATTTTGAGCATCATTCTTCGCTATAAACACGCAATGTAAAACCTCTAATACAAATAAGTAGATGCTCTAATGAAAAGTCATTTTATTTTTGTCTTTTTTGTCACTGAGTTTTCTTTATTTTATTTTTATATTTCCATGTTCTATGCAACTTCAGAGAAATGTCACAATAACACCCTCAAATAGCATGAAGGGCATGGGACAAAACAGGAAGCCAAAGGCACTGATGGTAATCTGTGGATAAACGATTGATGTATTCAGGAACTTTGTTAAAATATAGAATTTTCAGGCTATTCATTCTAATAAGCAATTTATCATCTGCCAAGATTAGCAAAGCATCAGCCCATTCAATACCCAGCATACCAATCTGAGTTCATTCTAGATAAAAAAGAAAGTGGTGTGCTTTGCGCAATAAGTGACTGTGCTGCAGTTAAGTGGTGAACGGTGTAAAGGTGCATATCAGTGTTGCCACATAAACTCGTGTTTATACTTTGTGCATTGCTCTTTGTTGTGTTGTTGTATGCAGGGCCAGCGCATCCATTAAGGCAAGGGGGGCAATTTCCCCAAGGCCACATAGCGCTTCCTGGCCCCCAACCTCCCTCTTAAGTGTTATGTGCTCCCTGGGGCCCCTGCACAACAGCAGCATTGGTATCTCACCTGTCCCAGTGGCCGGCGTACTGTTCCGTTCCTTCGTGCTCCTGTCTTCTTTTTGGTGCCTGCCCCTTGTGACCAGCACATGTCATTACGTTTATGCATAACATACACCAGTCACAAGAGGCAGACAGCAGTTAGAAGATAGGGGTGTCCGCTGCCGGGAACAGTTAAAGAGGGATTGTCATCCACAAAATCAAATTCCATTTACCCATTGCTCCATGTTTAACTACTTTAGGATCGTGCTAATTGAAATCTACTACCTGTTTTGATGGTTATCTGGCTGCCAGGGCGTAGATTTCAATACACCGACGCCGCACGTTCTTACCACTTTCGCCACGCCTGACAATCTCGTTGTCTCCCCGCCGCAGCTCACTTGCTCTGCCGTCTCTATAATGACAGATCCCTGTAAGCGGGTCAGGAGCCAATTTCATTGGCTACTGACAATGTCTATCAATGTAAGCAGCTCCCATTGCCTTACATTGACAGGCAGGATCAGGAGCCAATGAAAGTGGCTCCCGAAGGGCTCACAGGAACTCTGCAATCATTGAGACGGCAGACTGCATGGCTGAGGTTCCCGGCATGCGGCATGGATGGCGATTGTAACGGTTATGTGCGGCAATTCGTCGGTATCCATCGTTATTCTACCGCTTTATAAAGGAGGCTAGCTATGACAGTTTCTAGGGGAAAAAAAGTAAGGGAGGAAATGACATTAGAATTGGCTTCAGTAAGAGGGAATCAAGATAGCATATGCCAGGAACAGAATTCTCTTTATTTACTATATAAAATTCACTGAAATCAAAATGTGGACAGTACAATACATCTGCTATATAAGTAGAAAAAGTAGTTATTTACTTATATATGTGGTTTGTTTTTTCCTGGGATAATATGGCTGTCCCTACTGCTTTAGCCCCTTCCCGACTGCCTAATGCTGATAGGCATTGGGAAGGTGGCAGCCGCAGGACCGCCTAACGCTGAAAGGTGTCAAGAGTGGTGGGCGGAGATTAGTGGGGATCACGCGCGCCGATGCACGCTCCACTCCGTCAACAGTCTGCCTATGGTCGCTGCTAGCAGACTTTTAGACGGTGAAACCGCTGTCTATTTACATTGTACAGCGCTGCAATCTATTGCAGCGCTGTACTGGGGACAGACTCTCCCCTGGAGAGGCTCCAATTGCAATCCCCTCTCATACACTGATGCCTATGAGAGGATCGCCCTGATCGACCAACAGGGGGAGGGACGAGAGAGGGGAAAAAAGTACTTTTTAATAAAATAAATCAATTAATAAAGAAAGGAAAGCCTGCGGCAGCAATCACAGCCCACCAACAGAAAGCTCTGTTGGTGGGCAGAAAATGGAGGTTGATTCATGTATGTGCTGCATTGTATGGCTCTGCAGCGAGCTATTAAAGCTGCAGAGCACTTAATTGTAAAAAATAGCCCGGTCACTGAGGGGGAAGCCTGTGGTCCTGAACTGGTTAAAGGAACACTTAACCCAACCTAAAAAAAATGCATTTTACTCACCTGGGGCTTCAACCAGCCCCCTGCAGCTGTCCGGTGCCCACATAGACTCGCTCCGATGCTCCTGGCCCCACCGGCAGCCACTTCCAGTTTCATTGACACGAGCCGACAGGCCAGGAACGCGAGTGATTCTTAGTGTTCCTGGCCGCAATAGCAGTATAGAGGGCGCTATTGTGACCAGGAACGCGAAGAATCACTTGCACTCCCGGCCTGTGGGCTCCTGTCGACGAAACCAGAAGTGGCTGCCGACGGGGCCAGGAGCATTGTAGCGAGTCTACGTGGGCACCGGACAGCTGCAGGGGGCTGTTAGAAGCCCCTGGTGAGTAAAACTCATTTTTTTATGTTGGCTTAAGTGACCCTTTAAGTTATGATGTGGGTATTCTGCAGGAGCCGCAGAGAGCATGAAGGCATTAAGGGCAGAGATCGGGGGGCAGCAGCCAGTTTGGAAGGTTCAATGGGGCTGAGTTTGCTGGGGGGCAGGTTACCTTTACCCCGGGTCCCCAACGGCCCTTGAACTGGACCTGGTTGCATGTGAACTTGTCCATACAATTATAGGGACACTTTGTCCTGCAGCACTTTCCACAGTGTGTTTCTGGATAACTTGTGAACATGTGCATGTTATATAGCAGTTCTTGATGCTGTAAAAATGACATGCATGATTTACCATGCAGAGTGTTCATTGCCTTATACCAGCATTGTAGCTTTGGTATTATGCACCACACTTAAGGAGACATTGCTGGCAACAACTGCTAAACAGACATATTGCTGGAGTATGGCCAGGTGGTATTTACTGTTTCTACAGAGAGGGGAGTAGATGATATAATGACTTCCAGCAGGTGTGGTAAGCAAAAAAGACATTGAGAAAACCGGCGTGTCCGGTGAAACCGGTCGACACGTGTGATTGCAGAACAGTGTGCGCTCTGAATGTGCTGTTACAGTGCCGAATGAAGTATACCGCTGGGACTTCTGTCGTGAGCGGGACGTTCTTCATACAACATGAGGGAGCCGAGAGTGCGACATGGAGCGTTCATAGCCACAAGGCGAGACGTCGCCAGAGTAGTGAAGGAAGGTCTTTAAACCTGACACTGGAGTCATATAAGGGACCGACCGCAATGTGAGGACGAGTATGGTGAGACCATTGCAATTTCTATTGCTCTGTTGCACTCATGGCAAATCATAAAAGGCACAACTAACAGCATTAGCAATACGTATGAGACTGTACATCACCTTGGGCCTATTGGACGGTGACATTTGTTGCACAGACTATACATTTATACAGCAGTGGAGTTTGCTTTAAAGAATCACATATATGCATGATATGTTTTTTTGCTGTCTCCTATGGATCAGCTACCTTGAAAATATATCTGCATCTGGTCATTTTTGAATTGTGGATGGACATTTTTGTAGCAAACTTTCCCATAACTCAACAATTTATATTTAGAGGCCTCATTTTAGGTGTATAGGCGATTCAACTATCGCACATTACATACGGCACAGTGCGCACTGTGGGACTTTTGCTGGTAGTACCCTATTAGAGGTTTTTTTTTATTATGATGGCGTTTTATATTTACGATAAATAAAAGTAATTTTTTATACTGTAGTAGTCTGCTGTGGTATAAATTGATATATATTATGAAACTTGAATTCTATCCCAATAGTGTGTACAAGATTATAAAAAAAACATGTGTTCATTTGCCCATTCCATTTAAAGAACCAGATCTCTAAAGAGGAACTGCAACCCAGGACTGAACTTTATACCAATCATTAGCTGATACTCCCTTTTTCATGAGAACTCCTTACCTTTTCTTGAATAGATCATCAGGGACATCATCTGTAAGGCTAATATTTTGGTACAACCCAGTGGCGGACACAGCCAGCAGTGGGCCCCTGTGCAAAATTGTAATTGTGGGCCCCCTATGACCTGCGGCGCGCGAAGCAAAAAATGGGCGTGGCAATGACCGGATGAGGGCGGAGCTAACTGTAACTTAAAGCGAACCCGGGGTGAGGGTTTATTTCCTTTTAAACAATACTAGTTGCCTGGCGGCCCTGCTGATCTATTTGGCTGCAGTAATAAACTGAATTACACCAGCAACAAACATGCAGCTAATCTTCTCAGTTCTGACAATATTGTCAGAAACCCCTGACCTGCTGCATGCTTGTTCAGGGTCTATGGTTGAAAGAATAAGAGGCAGAGGACCAGCACGGCAGCCAGGCAACTGGTATTGCTTAAAAGGAGAGAAATATGTCAGCCTCAATATTATTCTCACCTCAGGTTCCCTTGAAAAGTGCAACGCAAAGACAGTGGGCCCAAGTTTTGGTGACCCTTTCCCCAGAAAATTCACATAATTGTGCAGGTTTTCTCAAGAAAATACACATATATGCCCAGAAAATACGTGCAATCATGTCGGCAGATATGCCCAGAAAATACGTGCAATTATGTCGGCAGATATGCCCAGAAAATACGTGCAATCAAGTCGGCAGATATGCCCAGAAAATACATGCAATCAAGTCGGCAGATATGCCCAGAAAATACGTGCAAACAAGTCGGCAGATATGCCCAGAAAATACATGCAATCAAGTCGGCAGATATGCCCAGAAAATACATGCAATCAAGTCGGCAGATATGCCCAGAAAATACGTGCAAACAAGTCGGCAGATATGCCCAGAAAATACATGCAATCAAGTCGGCAGATATGCCCAGAAAATACGTGCAAACAAGTCGGCAGATATGCCCAGAAAATACGTGCAATCATGTCGGCAGATATGCCCAGAAAATACATGCAATCATGTGGCAGACCTGCCCAGAACATACACCTGCTAATATAAATAAAACAAAAACATTTACTCACCTGCAGCAGCAGACCTCCTGTCCCAGCCTCCATCCGGCGCGCAGCTCCCATGGGTGGTTGGGTGGATAGGTAGCCTAGTGGGTGGGTTAGTGGGTGGGTGAGTGGGTGGGTGGGTGGGTAGGTAGGTAGCCTGGTGGGTGGGTGGGTAACTAGGTAGGTAGGTAGGTAGCCCGGTGGGTGGGTAGGTAGGTAGCCTGGTGGGTGGGTTGGTAACTAGCCCGGTAGGTAGCCGGGTGGGTGGTTAGGTAGGTAGCCTGGTGGGTGGGTAGGTAGATAGCCTGGTGGGTGGGTTGGTAACTAGCCCGGTAGGTAGCCGGGTGGGTGGTTAGGTAGGTAGCCGGGTGGGTGGTTAGGTAGGTAGCCTGGTGGGTGGGTGGTTAGGTAGGTAGCCTGGTGGGTGGGTGGGTGGGTAGCCTGGTGGGTGGGTAGGTAGCCTGGTGGGTGGGTTGGTAACTAGCCCGGTAGGTAGCCGGGTGGGTGGTTAGGTAGGTAGCCTGGTGGGTGGGTTGGTAACTAGCCCGGTAGGTAGCCGGGTGGGTGGTTAGGTAGGTAGCCGGGTGGGTGGTTAGGTAGGTAGCCTGGTGGGTGGGTAGCCTGGTGGGTGGGTAGGTAGCCTGGTGGGTGGGTTGGTAACTAGCCCGGTAGGTAGCTGGGTGGGTGGTTAGGTAGGTAGCCGGGTGGGTAGGTAGGTAGGAAGCCTGGTGGGTGGGTAGCCGGGTGGGTGGGTAGGTAGGTAGCCGGGTGGGTGGTTAGGTAGGTAGCCGGGTGGGTAGGTAGGAAGCCTGGTGGGTGGGTAGGTAGCCTGGTGGGTGGGTGGGTAGGTAGGTAGCCTGGTGGGTGGGTAGGTAGCCTGGTGGGTGGGTTGGTAACTAGCCCGGTAGGTAGCCGGGTGGGTGGTTAGGTAGGTAGCCGGGTGGGTGGTTAGGTAGGTAGCCGGGTGGGTAGGTAGGTAGGTAGGTAGCCTGGTGGGTGGGTGGGTAGCCGGGTGGGTGGGTAGGTAGCCTGGTGGGTGGGTTGGTAACTAGCCCGGTAGGTAGCCGGGTGGGTGGTTAGGTAGGTAGCCGGGTGGGTGGTTAGGTAGGTAGCCGGGTGGGTGGGTAGGTAGCCGGGTGGGTGGTTAGGTAGTTAGGTGGGTGGTTAGGTAGGAAGCCTGGTGGGTGGGTAGGTAGCCGGGTGGGTAGGTAGGTAGGAAGCCTGGTGGGTGGTTAGGTAGTCGGGTGGGTAGGTAGGAAGCCTGGTGGGTGGGTAGGTAGGTAGCCGGGTAGGTAGGTGGTTAGGTAGCCGGGTGGGTAGCTATCCGGGTGGGGGGCCCAACTCCTATCCTCCCTCCCTCCCTTCCTTCCTCACCTCGGGGGGCCCCCTCCCGATATGCGCGGCAGGAGAGCGAGCGGCAAATGCAGGAAGTCTTCAGGGCTCTCCAGGCATCCGCTAGAGGCCCAGCCGCTGAGTCTCCAATATGTCTCCAACTGGAGACATATTGGAGACTAAGCGGCTGGGCCTCTAGCGGATGCCTGGAGAGCCCTGAAGACTTCCTGCATTTGCCGCTCGCTCGCTCGCTCTCCCACCGCGCATATCGGGAGGGGGGCCCCCCGAGGTGAGGGAGGGAGGGAGGATAGGAATCGGGGGGCCCCCCGGGGAATAAAATAATTAAAAAAAAATTAAAAAAAAAAAAAATACTTAATGGGCCCCTGAAGAAAACGGAACTTCAGGGGCCCTCGTGCGGCGGCACGGCCTGCACGGCCGTATGTCCGCCACTGGTACAACCCCTCCCACGGTGTGAAGTCAGGATCATTGCTCAAACAATTTCTTGTCTGTGAACCTCATTTCATTGTGATAAATAACATTTGTTTCCAACTGCCAAGCAGGGTGTGTGTGTGTGTGTGTGTGTGTGTGTGCGTGCGTGCGTGCGTGCGTGCGTGCGTGTGTGTGCGAGTGTGTGTGTGTGTGTGTGTGTGTGTGTGCGTGCGTGCGTGTGTATGCACAGTAATGCTAGTGGCCTATGGTGGTGCCAAAACGTCCGCCCGTAGTGGACACTAATATTTCTGTGATCCCTGGGTCTGCAAAGATGCTTTCCTGCGCCAATGTCAGCTGCAGCTTAACTGCAGTGAATAGCAGAGAAAGAAACTTCCATTCTGCTGGCAGCTTCACACTTTGTGCACAGATTTTTGTGGATAATGTGGTTACCATTTAAAAAGATATTTTTTTCTGGAAAAGCGGCATCAAATATAACAATTGTGTGAGTACTGGGCTGGCATAGTTTCCAATTCTCTTAATCTAACAATGAAACATTCAGAAAGGGTTGAGCTAGAAAGAATTGAACTTTAAATAGAGACCCATTTTAGTTTCACAAGGAGGAAATTCAGCAAATCACTGTAAATACTGCAGGCTGTGAAATTAAACTATTCCACAGATCCAAATGAGACAGGTAATGCAAACTTTACTCCACAAACAGTTGAGCTATGTGTCGTGCAACAGGACATCTCATTAAGTTTTCCAGCTGTTGTTTAACCTCATTAAAGAGGCTTTTTATAGGGAGGGGTATTAAAATAGTTACTTGATAACTTTTACAAGTTTACCTCATTTTTAATGATAAAGGTGTAGACACAGGAAGGAAATCCCTTTTTGAAAATAAACCACTTAACTCTCTATTGCCTAGATCATTGATTATATTAAAAAACCTTTCTATAAAACAAGCTGAAATTCAGATTATCTGTACGTGATGAATCTTATATTGACACTTAGAAGGACTCAATTGCCAGTTGCTTTATAGAAAAAAAGTCTGTTTCACTTATCTAGTAAGGTATTAATAATCTGAAAGGTGCTACAAGCCAAAGCAGTTCATCTGAAGTCATAGTCCACTGAACTGACTGCATACAGTAGAACCAATAGAAATCAACATTTTAAAACCTCATCTTGTACACTTCTTTACTAAATGTAGATAAGCTACAGCAGTAACTACACACTGTAATTTACAAATCATCTTCCCCCTCTAACAGGGTCACTCTGTTGATGAGAGTCAGGCTACTCCCGGTTGGTTGGCATTTAGTTGGGTGTCGGGTTTATTGTCAAGAACAAGGTTGTTCAACATTTTTATTCTACTGTTCAAAGATGGAAAAGCCAAGATACCCTGAAACACATAGCACATCGACTGATCGCAAATGCTGTCACCATTTTAGTTGATGGTGTGATACTGGCTATGATAATCACTCCTTCCAGATTTGTCAACATCAACTTGTTCTAGAATGCTCCCAGGAAACAGCAACAAGAAGCAATTCCATAGTGTGAGATGCTGCCAAGACATTTATTAACAGTTAAAATGTACTCATCATGGAGTTGTTGCACATAGTTACAGTAATATTGCCATGCGCAGGCAGCACACAGCAATACCAACCATTCAAAATTTCCAACCATTCTAAAACTAGCAGTGTGCCAAGCATCATTTGTATGCTGTGATCACGTACTAAAGACAATGGGTTTGATTCACAAAAAGCTGGTAACATTGCCCACTGCACGACAATGTTACTGGCCTGTACTGAAAATTGTAACACATCATCACATGTTAACAGTGCAATGTGCAATTAGGAAGTAGCGTAGCACTAGCCACACTTCTTACGTACCGTGTGTACAATGTTTATGCACATTACTTTGGTAACACTTGTCGCACTATTGGCTCAACGAGCAATACTATTTTCAGGCCGGTAACAAATCTGCCTTTGAGGCTGTGCCTGTGTACTGATCAGTGCTTTTTTTACTTGCTTTGGTGATGGTCACCTTGTCTTGTGAGCATACCTGATACCTAGTAAGAAGTAAATTTGGACCAATTAGGGGAACTTTTGAAAAAAGCTTCCTTAGTAAGAGGAAACCTGACAAAGTTTTAACTCATTAAAATGAGTTAAAATAATCATGAGAATTGAACCCGCAAGTGGGAGATAGAAGTAAAAGAAAAGGCTGATGAGGCTATGTGGTCACAGATGTACCACAATCTCTAGTGCTCCAGAGATCCAAGGCATCAAACAATGCAATTTTTTATTGTAAATTAATGGTATACAGCACCAGATAAAAATATTTGGAGGACCACTTTTGCTGGAGGTGTACATCTTATATAGGATCATACAGACACATCTGTTGGTCCTGCCAAAGGCTAAACTTATTTGGGCCTGAATTTAATTAATTTTTTAATAACGACTGTATTAATCCCCAGCTTACAAAACTGACAGTGCTTTTTAGGGTCACTGGTAATCACTCATTATGTAAAGAAAGGAAGGTGATTTCTGTGGGAACTCTAGTGGCTAGAAGGACTTCCATATTCTGTTGCATTCACTGCCTCCTTCCAGGAATGATTGGAAAATATGAATGTCTTCTTTCAAAATGAGACTGTTGCTTTACAAGACACAACAAATAAAGATAAGATCACCCTTGCTCTATTGTAGGCAAATCTGTTTCCAGGAATGTTGATACTTTTTAGAACCTCCAGTTTGATCCACTCCCTCTTTCCAACAGCTCATATATATATCTACTAAGCGATTGTTTTTTCTTTATAACACCTACATATTAACCCTGGTAGTTGAATGGGATAGATGTGTGTGTATGGTACTCCAGGCACATGCTTCACAATGTTTGTTTGTTTTTCTTTGTCTTCTTGAGCACTAGAGTTTGAAGGGCCAGTTCACACTTGGCGCTTTGCCCGCGATTATGCTTGGCTCCGCGATCGCGATTTGCGGGCAAAGTTTCATGATTCAGCGCAATTTGCACTTGTGAATCCCGTTCAATAGAATGAGAATCCCAGAGCAATCGCCCCCCAGAACGCTGCATGTAGCGCGTTTGCGATTGATTGAAATCGTAACCGCTGCAGTGTGAATGTATCCATAGGGATACTTTCTAGCAGCGCTTTGCTGATCACCGGCGTATAGAAAAGCGCCTGAAGAATCACCTCAATGTGAACCAGCCCTAAGACCCATATGCAATTAACTTCTTCTCCTGAGTTTTCTCCTAGGCTATATTTTAACACAATGGCCTCAATTCACTAAGCTTATCTCCTGTCTTTAATAACTCTTCTAGAGTTGTTACCATGGTGATAAGGCATGTAGTATTCAGGAAACATTTTACCTCAGGCAAACCTAAAGTTAACTCTTCTGTCTTTAAGTTAACTCTTTAATCCTTAAAATAACTCCAGAGTTAAAGACAGGCTGTTCATTAACTGCGTGTGAAAATAACTACAGAGGAGGTAAATTAACTACAGCAGAGGTAATGTAAGGAATGAAGAGATAAGATAACTCTCTTACTGTGTGGAGGTAAGTTTTCTCTTGCCATATTATCTCCAGCATGATCTTAGTGAATTGAGGCCATTATCATAAAATGCCTTTTTTTTTTTAAATCAGCCTTTATTGAAAATATTAAAGGAGCAATTACAGAGAAAATATTCATACTATTTCTTAACACCCTAACACAGCAGCAGAGCAATGCTCAACCAGTGAGCCAAAAATATAGATATTACATAGCTTAAACATACACCACTTTTCTTTTTCCGAAATGTCATGCTTGCCTCATAACCTTGAGGTATCTGAATACTATCTTTTCTTAGAGTACATGGATGAAAACTGAACATGTGAGCTATTCTGGACTTTCCTATTCACTTTGTTGTATTCCCCCTAATATTCTATCTTGTATCATGGAGAATTCAGCCAAACCTGGGGTGTCCAGCCACCCACTCCAGATTTTTTCATATTTATGAGGGGCATCTCTATGAGTGTATATTAATTTTTCCATCTTAAGATAAGAATTGACTTGATTAATCCACATCTTTTTTGTAGGTGGGTTCGGATCTTTCCACATTACTAATATAAGTTTTCTTGCTTGGAATAATAAACGGTGTATCATTGATTGTATGTGGTCCTGGCTATCTAACCCTTGTAGTATTCCCAATATGCATGTTTTAGCTGAGCTGGCAAGCTGTTGATTTGAAATTAGTTTTATAACATCCAGTACCTCTCCCCAATATCTTTGCAGTTTTGGGCATTTCCACAGCATGTGGAGCAGATCTCCATGGTCTCTCCTACATTTTGGACATAGTGGATCCTCTCGCCTATTCATTGCAAACATTCTTTGAGGGGTTAGTAAATTTCTGTAAATAATATTCAATTGTGACAGTTTTTGGGAGGCATTTGACGATACCAGTGGGACCGCAGCTAATATGTCTGCCCATTCTTCCTCTGTCAGTTCCCCCAATTCCTGCACCCAGTGATTATGGCATTTAAGAGGGAATTTCTTTAAAAATTGCCCAAGGATCCTAGCGTAGCATGTTGAAATAAATCCACTTCTTACATTGTACTGTGCTATAAGATTAAAAATAGGCGATGGGTATACTAGTAGGGAATGCGATTCTTTTTGCTTATGCAATGCGTGTGACAGCTGTAGGTATTGATATTCTAGCAAGGGTGTTCTTTCCTTTTTCCCCATTAGATCTAGTATTTCAGATAATGCTTTTAAGGACCCTCTCTCTAATATATTTCCCAAGGAGGAAATTCCCTCCTTGGCCCATGTCTTCAGAAAGGTTAATTTTGCTATTTCTATCATCCGTCTATTATCATGCAGGGGCATATACGTTGTTATACCCTTTATGTCTTGCATAGTGCGTAAGCGGTTCCATATTTTATGTATCATCAAGATAGTTGGGGGTGTACTAGGGCAGGGGTCCCCAACCTGGGGGCCGCGGCCCCCTTGGTGGTCCCTGGGCAGTTTTTCTGAGGGGCCGAGTGTATATACTACACTCACAATCGGGAGAAAAAAGGCAGGAGGGGGACTGCCGCCGCCACTAACCACGACCCCCAAATCCCCGCCCCCCTCCCCGTGCCCCAGAGAAAAGTTTGGTCGGTATAGGGGGCCCCGGGCTCAAAAAGGTTGGGGACCCCTGTACTAGGGGATAGTCCCCGATTGCCTGCTTCTAAAGCTGCATATATGGATCTATTCCCCAAAAAATAATTAAGTATTAACCTGCTAGAATCTATCAGCTCTTCATTTTCCCATCCCACCAAGTGTTGGACCTGTGCCGCTAAATAGTACACCCATGGGTTAGGGACTGCCAACCCACCTTCTTCTTTCGTATTTTGTAGATATTGGAGCTTTATTTTAATTCTGCCCTCACCCCATATAAATTGTCTAAATATTTTGTCCAGGGTTTTAAACAGCTTAAGATTGAGCCATGTTGGTGCATTGTGAAGGACATATAATAGCTGGGGCATAGTCACCATTTTTAGCAAGTTTATTCTTGCCACCGGAGAGAGAGGTAGTTTTGACCAGGTTTTTAGTTTTTGCCTTATTTTGCTCAATAATGGGCTGATATTATATTGTTCATATAGAGTGACATCTGGAGTAATTATGATTCCAAGATATTTGAAGGATGTTACTTTAGGGATTTGATCACAGTTAATCGGCAGAACCTCATCTAGTTTGTCTATTAGCATAATTGAAGATTTATCCCAATTTACCTTCAGTCCTGAAAATTCCCCAAATCTACTTATAGTGGACATTGCTGCAGTCAACGAATCCCCTGCGTCTTGCAGATACAGGAGGGTATCGTCGGCATACATTGCAACTTTTTCCTCCACCAGCCCCCCCGCCATATTTAAACCCCTGAATTAATTCATTTGATCTTATTAGTTCAGCCAAAGGCTCAATCGCAATTGCAAAGAGCAATGGTGACAAGGGGCACCCTTGCCTTGTTCCTCTTTCTAAGTTAAATTTACATGTCATAGAGCCATTAACCCGAAGACGTGCCGTTGGGGAGGTATATAGAATTTTTACCCATCTACAGAATACTGGGCCAAATTGCATCTCTTGTAGTACACCATGTAGATAGATCCACTCTACACTATCAAATGCTTTGGCTATATTGAGCGCCAATATCGCCCTCTTCCCTATGTTGTCTGCTTGTAACTGAAGATTCAAAAAAGTCCGCCTAATATTTATTGCTGTGGATTTGGATGGTATAAAACCCGATTGGTCTGACTTAATAACAGTGGTAATTATCTTGGCCAACCTATTGGCCAGCATTTTGGACAATATTTTGACATCTGCACATCAATAGAGAGATGGGCCTGTACGAATCTGCTTTAAGAATGTCCTTGCCTGGTTTTGGAAGCAGAATAATTGCTGCTTCGGACATTGATGGTGCTAATGCTTCCTTAATGTAGATTTCCTCGTATACCTCCAGCAATTGTGGAAGTAATACTTCTGCATACCTTTTGTATATTTCAACTGGAAGTCCATCGCACCCCGGCGCTTTATTCGCCGGAAACGATGCGACCGCTATTTCCATCTCTTCTAATGTAATGGGTGCATCCAACATGGCTCTATCCTCATCACTGAGTTTCAAAAGGGGAATAGTATTCAAAAAGCAAGCCAGTTCATCCATCTCGTAGTTTACTTTGGAGCTATATATTTCCTTATAGAAACCATACAGCTCCCGAATAAAATGCCTTTTAAACCACCAGCAAGCAAGAAAATACTCTAAATTTTGATATTGAATACTTTTCACCGAGTTTTACATATTTTAACACACATTTAAAAAAAATAAAAAAAAAAAGGTTGCGTCCCGTCACTGAGGAAGAGCAAGAGGAGATGGAGAGTACGTCTGCATCCAGCTTTGTGCAGATGTCCTCTTTCATGTTGTCCAGCCTGTCGAGGGACCCCCGTATAAAAAAACTCAAGTCGAATGACCTGTACTGGGTGGCCACTAGACCCTCGGTACAGGCACAAAGTGGCGGACCTGTTACCAACTCAACAGAAGGCAGAAAGGATGCAGCACTTGCAGAACAAGCTGTCGATGATGCTTTACAATGCGTTTAAGGGTGATGTGGCTGCACAACGCAATCAAGGTACCATTGGCAGTAACCCTCCTCCTCCCAAGTCCACGCAGGCAAGGACAGGACGCTCCAGCGATCTCAGGGTGATGTCGGACATGCGGACGTTCTTTAGTCAAACTCCTCGCCATAGTCCTTCCGGATCCACCCTCCACCAACGCCTGGACCGGCAGGTAGCCGACTACCTGGCCTTGAGTGTGGATGTAGACACTGCGAAAAGTGACGATGAACCCTTGGACTACTGGTTGCGCAGGCTTGACCTGTGGCCAGAGCTGTCCCAATTTGCCATACAACTTCTCTCTTGCCCTGCCGCAAGCGTCCTGTCAGAAAGGACCTTCAGCTGGAGGCATAGTTACTGAGAAGAGAAGTCGCCTAAGTCACGACAGTGTTCAGTACCTGAACTTTATCAAAATGAATGAGGAATGGATCCCGGAGGGTTACTGCACGACTGAAGACTAAGTCAGTCCCCACACACAGCATCTCTGCCTGCAGGCCGCTTGCCTTCTCCGCCACCACCAACAGGGTCCAGGACCCTAGGCGGATTCCTGAATTTTTAAGGCTACACTAATTTTTCTGGTGCGTGTACATGCCTGCCTAATTTTTCTGGCTGCACTGCGGGCGGCTGCAACAAAAAAACAAAAGGCATGTACATGTGCCTACCCCCCTTCGTGATCATTACCTTGCCGCGGTGAAGGGGCTTGCGCATCACAATGAAGCAATGACCGCCGGCTATTGTGTCTCGGGTGGGGGTGGCACACAAAAGATAATAAGGTCGTTGCTTCATTGTGGTCAGACCAAATTTGATCAGCTGGACAGTCACTGTTGTTCTATCATTGAGCTACCACAGCCCGGCGACCATATGGGCTTGAAAAACGCCACGGCCTACACTCTGGCCACGGTGCGCACCAGTCCAGCACGGCCGTCACTATGCAAACAGCTGTTTGCGGTGCGTTACACAGTGAGTTTGGTGTGTCAGTGTGAAGCAGAACTATAATTACACTCCCTGATTGATGTATACCCATGCAAGATGTTTGAAAGCACGTTAGGCCTGCAATTTAGCATTCAATGTGATTTCTGCCCTTAAAACGCTGCTTTGCGTCAAATCCAGATGTTTCCCCGGGACTTTGGGCATGTATCCCACTCCACCATGCCCCCCTCCAGGAGTTAGACCCCTTGAAACATCTTTTCCATAACTTCTGTGGACAGCATAATTTTTTCTATTTTTCAAAGTTCGCATCCCCATCCCCAGGGTTCGCGAACCGAAAATCGGAGGTTCGCGACATCTCTAGCAGCTAGCACTTTGCTAGCTGCATGCATATTACGATCGCCGCCGCCGCTCACCGCCGATTCGCCGCTACCCGCCGCGCCGCCCCCCCCCCCCCTCCAGACCCCTTGCGCAGCCTGGCCAATCAGTGCCAGGCAGCGCTGAGGGGTGGATCGGGATTCCCTCTGACGTCCCGACATCCATGACGTCGGTGACGTCATCCCACCCCGTCGCTATGGCGACCGGGGAAGCCCAGCAGGAAATGCCGTTCTGAACGGGATTTCCTGCTTACTCTGATCGCCGGAGGCGATCGGAGTGGGTGGGGGGATGCCGCTGCTCAGCGGCTATCATGTAGCGAGCCCTGGGCTCGCTACATGATTTAAAAAAAAAAAATTAAAAGTGCTGTGCCGCCCCCTTGCCGACACAATTGGAACGGCAAGGGGGTTAAGAATAAGATTCTCCAGTGTTCTTCAGCCTTGACCAAACTTAGTAAATCTGAATCAAGTGATCTAGTAAACCTGTCCCTGGTTCCTTAAAACCTTAGTCCTAGTTACATAATTAGGAAAGGTTACCAATATTCCCCCAATTTTCATATTTGCAGGCATTCTGCAGAAATTCCCTTTAAAAAGTCAGTAATGTGACCTGGGGATCAGTACAGAAAAGAGAGGGGGATTGCTTCTCCGCCACAGAGCAGCTTACCTGCCCTTCCCATCTCCTCCCTCTGCTGCTGACATATAAGGGCAATTACTGAGGCAGGGGCCACACTTGTCTGTTTTTGTGCGCATTTTCTGCACAGAAGAACGCAATTAAACTGAGAACTCCTGTAGTGTTAATCAATGGGATAATTCACACTTGAATGTGTTCTGATGCAGAAAAAAACCCTGACATCCTGCAGCATAGTTCTACGTATTGTGTGCGTTTTCTCCATTAATTATATTAGCTGGTATGAAAAAATGTGTGTGTTTTTCGGCATACAAATGCAAATGAGCCATTATTCAAATCACATTTTCTCCTAAGTTTTCTCCTAGGTGATATTTTTTACACCTTATCAATAAAATGTTTTTTTTAAAGAGACACTGAAGCGAAAAAAATATATGATATAATGAATTGGTTGTGTACTATAAATAATTACTAGAAGATTAGCAGCAAAGAAAATATTCTCATATTTTTATTTTCAGGTATATAGTGTTTTTTCTAACATTGCATCACTCTATAATATGTGCAGATTACACAACACTCAACATTCAAAATGAGTCTTTCAGAGCAGTCTGTGAAGTAATGAACTCTCCTCTAGCAGAGGAAAAGTAAATAGTCCAGGAACAGTTGAGATAATAAAAGTCAGATAACAGCCCTCTCCATGACTAACTTAGTCGGAGAGCTTAATAGCTCGTTTGCATAGAGATAACAACTGGAGTTTCTCAACTCTTCCTGTACTGGAAACAATTAGACTGATGTATCTGATCTTAATGTTTTTTTTCTTAGCTGTACTACACATACAAATCATAATATCATCATTTTTTTTTCGCTTCAGTGTCTCTTTAACCACTAGCAAACAAGAAAACACTCAGAATAATTTTGATAGATGGTTAGGGTTAGGTGTCAGGAATGGTGTTTGTGTGTGTGTGTGTGTGTGTGTGGGTGGGGGGGGATTAGGGTTAGGCGTCAGGAAGGGTGCTTGTACGGGGCCGTCGGTTAGGGTAGACATCAGGAGGGAGGGTTTTGTATGAGAATAGGCTTAAATTTAGCTATAGTACATTTTAATAGTAAGATATCGGTATTAACCACTTCCCGACCGCCCACTACACAGGGGCGGCGGGGAAGTGGAGCCCTGCAGGACGGCCTCACCCACAGAGGCGGCGGTCCATTTAAGGGCATGGGCGGAGCGATCGCGTCATCCGTGACGCGATCCTCCGCCGGCGCCTGTCACCGCTCGCTCGCCGCAACATCCCGCCGGCTATACGGAGGCGCCGGCGGGATGTTAACCCCGCGATCGCCGCATACAAAGTGTATAATACACTTTGTAATGTTTACAAAGTGTATTATACAGGCTGCCTCCTGCCCTGGTGGTCCCAGTGTCCGAGGGACCACCAGGGCAGGCTGCAGCCACCCTAGTCTGCACCCAAACACACTGATTTCTCCCCCCCCTGCCCCAGATCGCCCACAGCACCCATCAGACCCCCCCCTGCCCACCCCCCAGACCACTGTTTGCACCCAATCACCCCCCTAATCACCCATCAATCACTCCCTGTCACTATCTGTCAACGCTATTTTTTTTTAATCCCCCCCCCTGCTCCCTGCCCCCTCCTGATCACCCCCCACCCCTCAGATTCTCCCCAGACCCCCCCCCAGACCACCCCCCCCCCTGTTTACTGTATGCATCTATCCCCCTGATCACCTGTCAATCACCTGTCAATCACCCGTCAATCACCCATCAATCACCCGTCAATCACCCCCTGTCACTGCCACCCATCAATCAGCCCCTAACCTGCCCCTTGCGGGCAATCTGATCACCCCCCCACACCAATAGATCGCCCACAGATCCGACATCAGATCACCTCCCAAATCCATTGTTTACATCTATTCTCTCCTCTAAACACCCACTAATTACCCATCAATCACCCATCAATCACCCCCTATCACCACTTGTCACTTTTACCTATCAGATCAGACCCTAATCTGCCCCTTGCGGGCACCCAATCACCCGCCCACACGCTCAGATTGCCCTCTGACCCCCTCTTATCAATTCACCAGTGCATTAATTACATCTGTTCTTCCCTGTAATAACCCACTGATCACCTGTCAATCACCTGCCAATCACCTATCACCCATCAATCACCCCCTGTCACCCCCTGTCACTGCCACCCATCAATCAGCCCCTAACCTGCCCCTTGCGGGCAATCTGATCACCCACCCACACCATTAGATCGCCCGCAAACCCGCCGTCAGATTACCTCCCAAATGTATCGTTTACATCTGTTATCTTCTCTAAACACCCACTAATTACCCATCAATCACCCCCTGTCACTGTTACCTATCAGATCAGACCCTAATCTGCCCCTTGCGGGCACCCAATCACCCGCCCACACGCTCAGATTGCCCTCAGACCCCCCCCCCCCCCCTTATCAATTCGCCAGTGCATTAATTACATCTGTCCTTCCCTGTAATAACCCACTGATCACCTGTCAATCACCTGCCAATCACCTATCACCCATCAATCACCCCCTGTCACTGCCACCCAACAATCAGCCCCTAACCTGCCCCTTGCGGGCAATCTGATCACCCACCCACACCAATAGATCGCCCGCAGATCCGACATCAGATCACCACCCAAGCGCAGTGTTTCCATCTATTCTCTCCTCTAAACACCCACTAATTACCCATCAATCACCCATCAATCACTCCCTATCACCACCTGTCACTGTTACCTATCAGATCAGACCCTAATCTGCCCCTTGCGGGCACCCAATCGACCGCCTACACGCTCAGATTGCCCTCAGACCCCCCCTTATCAATTCGCCAGTGCAATATTTACATCTGTTCTCCCCTGTAATAACCCACTGATTACCTGTCAATCACCTATCAATCACCCATCAATCACCCCCTGTCACTGCCACCCATCAATCACCCCCTGTCACTGCCACCCATCAATCACCCGCTGTCACTGCCACCCATCAATCAGCCCCTAACCTGCCCCTTGCGGGCAAACTGATCACCCACCCACACCAATAGATCGCCCGCAGATCCGACATCAGATCACCACCCAAGCGCAGTGTTTCCATCTATTCTCTACCCTAAACACCCACTAATTACCCATCAATCACCCCCTGTCACTGCTACCTATCAGATTAGACCCCTATCTGCCCCTAGGGCACTCAATCACCCGCCCACACCCTCAGAATGCCCTCAGACCCCAGCCCTGATCACCTCGCCAGTGCATTGCTTGCATCCATTCCCCCCTCTAATCACACCTTGAGACACCCATCAATCACCTCCTGTCACCCCCTAGCACACCTACCCATCAGATCAGGCCCCAATTTGCCCCGTGTGGGCTCCTGATCACTCGGCCAAACCCTCAGACCCCCTTCCGATCACCTCCCCAGTGCATGGATTGCATCTATTTTCCCCTCTAACCACCCCCTGAGACACCCATCAATCACCTCCTGTCACCCCCCTAGCACTCCTATCCATCAGATCAGGCCCAATACAACCTGTCATCTAAAAGGCCACCCTGCTTATGACCGGTTCCACAAAATTCGCCCCCTCATAGACCACCTGTCATCAAAATTTGCAGATGCTTATACCCCTGAACAGTCATTTTGAGACATTTGGTTTCCAGACTACTCACGGTTTTGGGCCTGTAAAATGCCAGGGCGGTATAGGAACCCCACAAGTGACCCCATTTTAGAAAAAAGACACCCCAAGGTATTCTGTTAGGTGTATGACGAGTTCATAGATTTAATTTTTTGTCAAAAGTTAGCGGAAATTAATTTTAATTGTTTTTTTTTCACAAAGTGTCATTTTTCACTAACTTGTGACAAAAAATAAAATCTTCTATGAACTCGCCATACACCTAACGGAATACCTTGGGGTGTCTTCTTTCTAAAATGGGGTCACTTGTGGGGTTCCTATACTGCCCTGGCATTTTAGGGGCCCTAAACCGCGAGGAGTAGTCTAGAAAACAAATGCTTCAAAATGACCTGTGAATAGGACGTTGGGCCCCTTAGCGCACCTAGGCTGCAAAAAAGTGTCACACATGTGGTACCGCCGTACTCAGGAAAAGTAGTATAATGTGTTTTGGGGTGTATTTTTACACATACCCATGCTGGGTGGGAGAAATTTCTATGTAAATGGACAATTGTGTGTAAAAAAATCAAACAATTGTCATTTACAGAGATATTTCTCCCACTTAGCATGGGTATGTGTAAAAATACACCCCAAAACGCATTATACTACTTCTCCTGAGTACAGCGGTACCACATGTGTGGCACTTTTTTACACCCTAAGTACGCTAAGGGGCCCAAAGTCCAATGAGTACCTTTAGGATTTCACAGGTCATTTTGCGACATTTGGTTTCAAGACTACTCCTCACGGTTTAGGGCCCCTAAAATGCCAGGGCAGTATAGGAACCCCACAAATGACCCCATTCTAGAAAGAAGACACCCAAAGGTATTCCGTACGGAGTATGGTGAGTTCATAGAAGATTTTATTTTTTGTCACAAGTTAGCGGAAAATGACACTTTGTGAAAAAAAACTATTAAAATCAATTTCCGCTAACTTGTGACAAAAAAATAAAAACTTCTATGAACTCACCATACTCCTAACGGAATACCTTGGGGTGTCTTCTTTCTAAAATGGGGTCATTAGTGGGGTTCCTATACTGCCCTGGCATTTTAGGGGCCCTAAACCGTGAGGAGTAGTCTTGAAACAAAAATGACCTGTGAAATCCTAAAGGTACTCATTGGACTTTGGGCCCCTTAGTGCAGTTAGGGTGCAAAAAAGTGCCACACATGTGGTATCGCCGTACTCGGGAGAAGTAGTACAATGTGTTTTGGGGTGTATTTTTACACATACCCATGCTGGGTGGGAGAAATACCTCTGTAAATGACAATCTTTTGATTTTTTTACACACAATTGTCCATTTACAGAGGTATTTCTCCCACCCAGCATGGGTATGTGTAAAAATACACCCCAAAACACATTGTACTACTTCTCCCGAGTATGGCGATACCACATGTGTGGCACTTTTTTGCACCCTAACTGCGCTAAAGGGCCCAAAGTCCAATGAGTACCTTTAGGATTTCACAGGTCATTTTGAGAAATTTCGTTTCAAGACTACTCCTCACGGTTTAGGGCCCCTAAAATGCCAGGGCAGTATAGGAACCCCACAAATGACCCCATTTTAGAAAGAAGACACCCCAAGGTATTCCGTTAGGAGTATGGTGAGTTCATAGAAGATTTTATTTTTTGTCAAAAGTTAGCGGAAATTGATTTTAATTGTGTTTTTTCACAAAGTGTCATTTTCCGCTAACTTGTGACAAAAAATAAAATCTTCTATGAACTCGCCATACTACTAACGGAATACCTTGGGGTGTCTTCTTTCTAAAATGGGGTCATTTGTGGGGTTCCTATACTGCCCTGGCATTTTAGGGGCCCTAAACCGTGAGGAGTAGTCTTGAAACGAAATTTCTCAAAATGACCTGTGAAATTCTAAAGGTACTCATTGGACTTTGGGCCCTTTAGCGCAGTTAGGGTGCAAAAAAGTGCCACACATGTGGTATCGCCGTACTCAGGAGAAGTAGTATAATGTGTTTTGTGGTGTATTTTTACACATACCCATGCTGAGTGGGAGAAATATCTCTGTAAATGGACAATTGTGTGTAAAAAAAATTAACAAATTGTCATTTACAGAGATATTTCTCCCACCCAGCATGGGTATGTGTAAAAATACACCCCAAAACACATTATACTACTTCTCCTGAGTACGGCAATACCACATGTGTGGCACTTTTTTGCAGCCTAACTGCGCTAAGGGGTCCAAAGTCCAATGAGCACCTTTAGGCTTTACAGGGGTGCTTACAATTTAGCACCCCCCAAAATGTCAGGACAGTAAACACACCCCACAAATGATCCCATTTTGGAAAGTAGACCCTTCAAGGTATTCAGAGAGGGGCATGGTGAGTCCGTGGCAGATTTCATTTTTTTTTGTCGCAAGTTAGAAGAAATGGAAACTTTTTTTTTTTTTTCTCACAAAGTGTCATTTTCCGCTTACTTGTGACAAAAAATAATATCTTCTATGAACTCACTATGCCTCTCAGTGAATACTTTGGGATGTCTTCTTTCCAAAATGGGGTCATTTGGGGGGTATTTATACTATCCTGGAATTCTAGCCCCTCATGAAACATGACAGGGGGTCAGAAAAGTCAGAGATGCTTGAAAATGGGAAAATTCACTTTTGGCACCATAGTTTGTAAACGCTATAACTTTTACCCAAACCAATAAATATACACTGAATGGGTTTTTTTTTAATCAAAAACATGTTTGTCCACATTTTTCGCGCTGCATGTATACAGAAATTTTACTTTATTTGAAAAATGTCAGCACAGAAAGTTAAAAAAATCATTTTTTTGCCAAAATTCATGTCTTTTTTGATGAATATAATAAAAAGTAAAAATCGCAGGAGCAATCAAATAGCATCAAAAGAAAGCTTTATTAGTGACAAGAAAAGGAGCCAAAATTCATTTAGGTGGTAGGTTGTATGAGCGAGCAATAAACCGTGAAAGCTGCAGTGGTCTGAATGGAAAAAAAGTGGCCGGTCCTTAAGGGGTAGAAAGCCCTAGGTCCTCAAGTGGTTAAATACCAGTATTTTACTATTGGAATTACTGGGCCCCCAAATTTCTAAGCCCCTTTTTTTGATGCATGCACAGGTGCTCCTGAAGTTGCACAGCTGCTACATTACTTAGCTTTTAGCACTACTCGTGCTATGATATAACCCCATTAAAGAGACACTGAAGCGAAAAAAATATGATATAATGAATTGGTTGTGTACTACGGATAATTTCTAGAACATTATTCTATTATTAACCACTTCACCACTGAGGGGTTTTACCCCTTGAGCACCAGAGCAATTTTCACCTTTCAGCGCTCCTTCCATTCATTCATCTATAACTTTATCATTACTTATCACAATTAAATGAACTAGATCTTGTTTTTTCCGCCACCAATCAGGCTTTCTTTAGGTGGGACATTATGCCAAGAATTGTTTTATTCTTAATATGTTTTAATGGGAAAATAGAAAAAATGTGGGAAAAAATTCATTATTTTTCAGTTTTCGGCCATTTTCGTTTTTAAATAATGCATGCTACTGTAATTAAAACCCATGAAATGTATTTGCCCATTTGTCCCGCTTATAAAACCATTTAAATTATGTCCCTATCACAATGTTTGGCGCCAATATTTTATTTGGAAATAAAGGTGCATTTTTTTCAGTTTTGCGTCCATCCCTAATTACGAGCCCATAGTTTATAAAGTAACAGTGTTGTACCCTCCTGACATAAATATTTAAAAAGTTCAGTCCTTAAGGTAACTATTTATGTATTTTTTTTAATTGTACATTTTTTAATTTTTTTTATTACAAAAAAAAAAATGTGGAGTGTGGGAGGTAATAAGTTAATTTTTTGTGTATAATTAATCTATTTGTATGGGAAAAATGCTTTAGGGTGTAGTTTTACTATTTGGCCACAAGATGGCAACAGTAACTATTTGTTTAATGCGACCTCCAAGCGTCCTTCCGGACGCTTGGAGGAAGTACTAGGAGGCTGGGAACGGGTTTTTTTTTCACAATGATCGTGCTGCTTAGCGGAGAAGCAGCGGATAATTGCGGGGCTTAGATCAATGAACGGGAATGGATTTTCCCATTCATTGGTCTCCAAGCGAGCGGCGGGTGGCGTGTTTACCTGCGGGAATGCGCGTTAGAGCGAACGGGAGCACGGGCAGCGGCGGGAGCGCAGGCAGCGGCGGGAGCGCGGAAAGTACGGATTTCTCCATCCCTGGGGGTGAAAGAATGGAAAAAGGGATGGAGAAATTCGTACGGGCGGGGGTGAGGTGGTTAATATTCTCATATTTTTATTTTCAGGTATATAGTGTTTTTTCTAGCATGCCATCATTCTCTAATATGTGCAGATTACACAACACTCAGCATTCTAAATTATTTTTTTCAGAGCAGTCTTGTGAACTATTGACCTCTCCTCTGGTAGAGAAAAAGAAAATTCTTCACTGAAAGTTGAGATAATAAACTTCAGAAGACAGCCCTCTCCACGACTTTGAAAGTCATAGAGCTTAATGGCTTTTTTGCATAGAGATAACAACTTGAGTTTCTTAACGCTACCTGTACTGGAAACAATTAGACTTATGTCTCTGATCTTAATGTTTTATTTCTTAGCTGTGCTACACATGCAAATCATTATATCATAATGTTTTTGTCAGTTCAGTGTCTCTTTAACAGCGGAAAAGTTTTATTACGTAATACCAGTTATCTTTGTGCACAAATCAAAGCAGGTTTGAAATTGCATTATCACTTATGTTCCCCAGTGTTAGGGACTGCTGCCATGACATAAAGGTTAATTCCAGACCACACAGTGACCATTGCCATAGCACATGAGACAGATAACATAACACATGGGCCAGGCAACATATGGTAATAAATTCCTTTAGGTCAAATAAGATATGTTACAGTCAACCATCACTTTCATCACCTGGGTAGTCCCTCTCAATGTAGACAGTAACACAGTATCCCAAAGAAAATATTTTCTCCCTACGAATGATTCATGCTAATAGCAAGCCTAGCTTTGGCATATGGAGGGCTGTGCAAATGTAAATCTGATTTGTAACACTGACAGTGAGGACAAGCATACTACATGTGTGCAAATGAATATGGTGCATTGACTGAAGTTTTTCTTTAATATATGTACAGTATTATTAGCTATCATTACCAGGGGCGTAACAATAGACCCTGCAAGGAATGCCTCTGCAGGGGGGCCCAGAAGCCACAGGGGGCCCGTGGGGGGGAAAGTTTGAGAGACTGACAGCTAAGGGCACGGAGAGAAAAAATGTATTCTGCTCTCGTACCATTGTTATATTGACTGCATGTGTCCAAAACACAAACAAGGACTCATACACACTCTGGAAGTTGTACCCTGTCCCTGCTCCCTAGGGTTCGTAAAAAACATCTGTCTCTAACTGCTGCAAAGATTTGATGACTGCATGTACAAGCTAAAGGCAAATACACACGTCTGATTTTTTTAAACGACGGGTCGTTTGGACGTCCTGTCGTTCAGACGTCCGGACGTCAAATCAGGCGTGTGTACAGTCCGTCGTTCGGCTGATAAGACTGGTCTTGAGTGATCCGCCAGTCCGGACGACTGAACGGCGGAACGTCCAAACGACCCATCATTTAAAAAAATCAGACGTGTGTATGGGCCTTAACAAAGAACGGGGTCACATTTTGAAAAAACGTTGTAGACTTTCCCTTTTTCACTCTGAAAGGATTCCTAGATTCTTATCACACAGGCTAATGACCTTATGGCCTCTAATTACTTTTACAACACAGCAGAGTGGAGATTGATGTCTTACTATTGCTGCTTCATTGAGAGCTTGTTGTCTCATACTGAGTCCAAGATCCCGTGATAAGAGTGAATCAATCAGTGACATTCTGAATGTTTTGCCAAAGTTTCAGTGAATACTATGTGTTATGTTCAGCATGTCATTGTTGTTCCTCCATATAGCATGTGCTCTCATGTAGTAAAATAATAAGGCTGTGTGTGTGTATGTATGTACTGGGAGCAGAGCTGCGATGAGGGACTTGTCGGCTGCAATGGACTGGAGGAAGCCCCGGGTAAGTAGATCTGTGGGTAACATAGATTGCCTGACATTTCCTTTAAGTCTAAGTGTTTTTATTTGCATGGGGAAAACACATTGGTCCTCAGTTTTCCTGTGCAGAAAGCGAGGGGGGTGGGGGCCCCATCCAAAGTTTTGCGCGGGGGGGCATCCAAAGTTTCGCAGGGGGGCCCAGTGATGTCTAGTTACGCCCCTGATCATTACCCTCAAATGCATTCAATCCTTACATCCCTCCTTCATATCCAACAACATCAAATAAAATATACATTTTAGGTTTATGCAAAATAATTAATATAGTTTAGCTACTTACATGTTATTAAAAAAATAGCAGCAAGGAAAGTTCATATACTCTCTAAACCCCCAGGCATCATACCAGTCGGTGCAGGATCAGGCAAGCCAAGCGATAACGAAATAGATGTGCACAAAAAGATCCGCAGTCCAGACCAGATTGAAGTAAAAGGCTGATATGTTTATTTGAAAAAATCCACAGACATGCAATAAAATCACAGGATCAACTCACGCGTATCGGGCCTACCATCTGCCCTTAATCGTAGTTAGCAGATGGTAGGCCCGATACGCGTGAGTTGATCCTGTGATTTTATTGCATTTCTGTGGATTTTTTCGAATAAACATACTTCAACCTGGTCTGGACTGCGGATCTTTTTGTGCACATTTATTAAAAAAATAGCATCACTCATTTTAGTCACAGTCATTTAAAAAAAAACTCTAATAAAGATATTGACATTCATTTCTTAAGCTTAAGCTTTTTTTTAAATCATGTATGTTTCTTGTCTTCTAGGAGTCGATAACAATTGATTACCTGTTTGAAAATAGGAAATATACAATTCGTATATTATTGATCAGGAAATGGATTGTGAGCTTCCTCAGATAACTCATTCATTGCTGTGGAAAAATGTGGAGCCACACTGCAAAGTAAGACAAATACAGATATGATATTATTCTTGGTTTATGTAGCACCAGCATTTTCAGTGGCACTGTACAGCAGAGTACAAGGTATAACAACAATACAATATAAATAATACAAGACCATTGCCTGGTGGAGCGTTGGCAAATATGATATGAAAGAAAAGACTTGAGTTAAATTAAACAAAAAAAAAACCTTACATTTACAGACATCCTTTTGTAAGTTACAGTAACATGCAGCAGACATTTCAAGTAGCAGACATCTGTGCCCAGGAACATAAGCAATGGTCTACTATTTGCCTTATTCTGAGAGTCTATTACTTGGGTTATTTGTCTGCATGAGCTCCTCTGGAAGATTATATGGTGTTTTGGGTCTGGATTGGAATACCATGCATGCACCTAATGTGTTGACACTACAGGGACAAATCCCTGTGTACGTAGTACAGATGCCTCTCAATGGGAACTTGCATGCATCCTAAAGGACAAGCAATCCAGAAACCTTTTGGGCATGGTTCACACTTATTAAAATTCAAATGCGAATTGGGAATGTCTGAAAATGTGTTCACCGCAGATCTAATGAAAGTTAATGGATAATTGCATGTACGCTAAAAATTTGCAAATTGCATTTGCGTTTTTACATGCACAAAAAAAGTACAGTACTCCTTGCTGCATAAAATCGCATATCGCACGTGAATTCACAGTGACTTTCATAAGCTGTGGTAAAAACGTATGTGTGAAAATTTGCACACAAACACAAATTTGAACATAAAAAATACATATGAAAAAGTTACGTTTTTTGCAATGATAATAATAATTCCTTTTTTTGTATAGCACTTTTCTCCTGTCGGACACAAAGCGCTTGTGAGGCAGCCACTACAGCGCACTCAGTAGGCAGTAGCAGTGTTAGGGAGTCTCGCCCAAAGAACTCCTCACTGAATAAGTGCTGGCTTACTAAATAGGAAGCCGAGGTTTGAACCCCGGTCTCCTATGTCAGAGGCAGAGCCCTTAATCATTACGCTATCCAGCCACACTATCCAAGTGTGAACCCTGCCTTACCAACCCCAAGCCTCTTCAATAGCCACACACAACCATAGGGAGAAGAAAGTGAAACCCTGAGGATGTGTTTCACATCCTCATGAAGCACAGCTAGCTTCATGGGACACATGACCTGCTTTACTAACAGATTTTGAAATTAAACTTGTACGTGAAAAAATTGTTGAGAATAGCTGCATGGAAGCTAAAATGTTATGACTTTCTCAAAACCAAATATATAACTTGGAGGTTCACTTTTGTTGTGCCTTGGATTGAAGACTAAACAACAGGCCATATCTGGAAGCTCTTGAGTTGCCATTTTGCCTTCACTCCTATTTCCCCTGAGGATAATGGAAAATTTCACAATTTCTGTCCCTACATTACTGAAGTTGTAGATAACAGAATTGTAGATAGAGAGCAGCAGCCTACTAACTCCCAGTTAGGGACTGCAATCTGAAGGCAGTTAGTTCAGTAATGGCGCCTATTTATCAAACCTGTTTCAGTGTATATAGAGAAGATATTGGCATAGACAGCAGAATTTATCAGTGATGGAATGAGCAACCGAGAGAAGACAAGGAAAGATTAGAATAATACAGTACTATGAGATTAGGTTTGTCACCCGTTACTAGGGTTAGAGTTAGCGTGCCTACACACATCCAATTTTGACTGGTCACTGATTAGCCAATGTTACCACTTCCATGTAGTATGAGGACTAATAGATTTTGAATACTACATGCAAGTGGTCAAAATGGTCAAACATTGGCCAATACAAATTGAATGTGTGTATGTACCCCAGCATTACAAATTACACGGTGCAAATGGCCAAAATCAAAGCTATGGGTAGAACATTGCTAAGTGTTAATTATGAGCAGGGCCAGATTTCTCACTAGGCCGCATAGGCCATGGCCTAGGGCGCCAGAAATTCACCCCTGTTTGGGGCGCCTGAGGGCATAAAAGTGTGTGCAGCCAGCACTGCAGGACAGGGGAACGTCTGTCAATTCATGCTCCTGAGCCGCCCGCGCTCTGCCCGGCCGCCAGTTGCAGTCTGCACTCTCTCCTGCAGCTCGCCTCTCCCCCTCCCAACAAACACTACACAGACTGCATCACCAGAGCGAGTTTGCATTCGCGGCAGGAAAGCTGGACGGGCTCTGCACACCCGTTAACCAGCTGTAACAAACGGATTCTAATATTAGATGGATCCGGCCACTCACACAGGGAGGGACAGCTTTGCTTCTTCTCTATTGTCTTCCGTCCCCAGACAGCCAATCGCTACGCTCATTTGCTGACAAGCGCCCAATAGCGTGGCTGAGGAGGAGTGGCTTGGCTAGCACTATTGGTTTTTCACTGGCTGGTGATGCGTGGCGCCAGACTTGAATTGCTATTTGGCAAGAGGGATGGAAGATACCCCTGACGGGTCCTGGCACACTGTGCACATGCACACTGCACAGGGGGACATGGCAGCACTAGGTAGCGATCGTGGTGGAGCAGAGCAGAGCCCAGCCGAGCAGTGTGAGTGGCAGCCCAGTACACATGACACTGCACGCATGAGACACAGGCAGCCAGACTTGGTCTGTCCACAGCCGCCCACTGCTATCTACAAACTTTAATGCAAGGTGGATGGACCGGGCCTGACTGCCTCTGTGCTTCATGTGTGCAGTGTCATGTGTTTACTGGTGGAGCCGGAAGGAAAGAGGACTGGTCTCGGAGACGGAGAAGAGTGCACGCAGCTGGCGGCTCACTGTGGGTGGCATGATTGATAGCACTTAGTATGGTCTTGTTGAACAGCCAGGAGGAGGAGAGTAGAGGACTGAGAGTTCTGTGTGCAGTTTGCCGCTCCATCTGATTCCTGTGATAGTGAGTGAGTAATAAACATACAGATTTAACCTTTGAACTCTGTCTGCCCTGCTTGTACTTGTCTCAGCCCTGCAAGCTGTATCCTGCAGGTACACTTCAGCCTAAAGGTGTCCATACAACAGGAGACTTGGCTGATCGGCCATCCAATTCGATAATTATTATCGAATTGGATGAAAGTAGTTGCCGCCAAGAGCATGTCCAACCAATGATGCAACCAATTTTGGGCTGAAATTGGTTGCATGTATTGATCGGACATTCTGTAAGATCCAACGGGCTCAATCAGGTGTGCAATGGTAAGGGTGTGTAATATCGAGATGAGCAGCAAAACCCCTGGCACTGTCCCTTAGTGTAAAATGCACCCACCATGCCCCTGTGTGAATACTTTGCCTGTCAGTGTCCACAGCTACACGCACACACACACGCCAGCATATTGCGCATGTGTGAGGAAGACTATGGAGGCAAAAGAGGATACTAACAGGTATAGTATTCATGCACGGGGGTTGGAGGAGGGGGTACATTTTACACTAGGGGGGATAGCGGCCAGGGGCGGTGAGGCAACGAGGTGTGCGTGTGTGTGTGTGTGGGGGGGGGGGGTGGCTGGTGATAGTTCGCCTAGGGCGGTAAAAAGTACAAATCCGGCCCGGATTATGAGTGAAGCTACATCTAAGTGCACTTATTGTAAATGAGTCATTTTGGGACTACATGGTTAAGAAGAGAGTAGGCAAAGAAGGTAGCTGATAAGGGAGTTTGATATGTTTACTGTACATAATAATACAAAAAGACAAAAATGGGATCACACTTTTAATTCTGTTTCAGTCAGATATAAATTAGAACTAGTCAAGACGAGAACAACAACAACAAAAATATCCAAACAAAAGGCTGCACCAGAAAGACCAAGATAACCTAGATGCAGGTGTTCTTTATTATTAGGGTGTCCTCTGTAATTGCTTTGAATGATTTTATCTTTTAAGTGGTACACCCCAATAACAAAGAACACATACTTTATGGCATTCTGATTTCTGTTGGTTGTTTCTGGTGCAGATGTTTGGTTAGATATACTTTTTCCTCTCTACTTGGTTATGGTAGATGATAAATTTAGTAAACTTCAATTTGCCCTATTTATATGGGCTTTAAAGGACAAACTGGCCTGAGAAGGATATGGAGGCTGCCATATGTATTTCCTTTCCACATTGCCTGGCTGTCCTACTGATACTCTGCCTTTAATACTTTACCACTTGAGGACCGTGGGCTTTACACCCCCCTGGCGTTCTGATTAAATCGCCAGGGCGGCTGCGGGAGGGTTTTTTTTAAATTTAAAAAAAACTATTCCATGCAGCCAACTGAAAGTTGGCTGCATGAAAGCCCACTAGAGGGCGCTCCGGAGGCGTTCTTCCGATCGCCTCCGGCGGCCAGAAGTAACACGGAAGGCCGCAATAAGCGGCCTTCCGTGTTTCGCTTACCTCGTCGCCATGGCGACGAGCGGAGTGACGTCATGGACGTCAGCCGACGTCCTGACGTCAGCCGCCTCCGATCCAGCCCTTAGCGCTGGCCGGAACTGTTTGTTCCGGCTACGCTGGGCTCGGGCGGCTGGGGGGACCCTCTTTCGCCGCTGCACGCGGCGGATCGCCGCGCTGCAGCGGCGATCAGGCAGCACACGCGGCTGGCAAAGTGCTGGCTGCGTGTGCTGCTTTTTATTTCATTGCAATCGGCCCAGCAGGGCCTGAGCGGCAGCCTCTGGCGGTGTTGGACGAGCTGAACTCGTCCAGACCGCTCAGCAGGTTAAGGACCAGCCACTTTTTTTCCATTCAGACCACTGCAGCTTTCACGGTTTATTGCTCGCTCATACAACCTACCACCTAAATTAATTTTGGCTCCTTTTCTTGTCACTAATGAAGCTTTCTTTTGGTGCTATTTGATTGCTGCTGCGATTTTTACTTTTTATTATATTCATCAAAAAAGACATGAATTTTGGCAAAAAAATGATTTTTTTAACTTTCTGTGCTGACATTTTTCAAATAAAGTAAAATTTCTGTATACATGAAGCGCGAAAAATGTGGACAAACATGTTTTTGATAAAAAAAACCATTCAGTGTATATTTATTGGTTTGGGTAAAAGTTATAGCGTTTACAAACTATGGTGCAAAAAGTGAATTTTCCCATTTTCAAGCATCTATGACTTTTCTGACCCCCTGTCATGTTTCATGAGGGGCTAGAATTCCAGGATAGTATAAATAACCCCCAAATGACCCCATTTTGGAAAGAAGACATCCCAAAGTATTCACTGAGAGGCATAGTGAGTTCATAGAAGATATTATTTTTTGTCACAAGTAAGCGGAAAATGATACTTTGTGACAAAAAAAAAAAAAGTTTCCATTTCTTCTAACTTGCGACAAAAAAAAAATGAAACCTACCACGGACTCACTATGCCCCTCTCTGAACACCTTGAAGTGTCTACTTTCCAAAATGGGGTCATTTGTGGGGTGTGTTTACTGTCCTGGCATTTTGGGGGGGTGCCTAATTGTAAGCACCCCTGTAAAGCCTAAAAGTGCTCATTGGACTTTGGACCCCTTAGCGCAGTTAGGCTGCAAAAAAGTGCCACACATGTGGTATTGCCGTACTCAGGAGAAGTAGTACAATGTGTTTTGAGGTGTATTTTTACACATACCCATGCTGGGTGGGAGAAATATCTCTGTAAATGACAATTTTTTATTTTTTTTTACACACAATTGTCCATTTACAGAGAGATTTCTCCCACCCAGCATGGGTATGTGTAAAAATACACCCCAAAACACATTGTACTACTTCTCCCGAGTACGGCGATACCACATGTGTGGCACTTTTTTGCACCCTAACTGTGCTAAGGGGCCCAAAGTCCAATGAGTACCTTTAGGATTTCACAGGTAATTTTGCGGAATTTGATTTCCAGACTACTCCTCACGGTTTAGGGCCCCTAAAATGCCAGGGCAGTATAAGAACCCCACGAATGACCCCATTTTAGAAAGAAGACACCCCAAGGTATTCCGTTAGGAGTATGGTGAGTTCATAGAAGATTTTAATTCTGTCACAAGTTAGCGGAAATTGATTTTAATTGTTTTTTTTTTTCACAAAGTGTCATTTTCCGCTAACTTGTGACAAAAAATAAAATCTTCTATGAACTCACCTTACTTCTAACGGAATACCTTGGGGTGTCTTCTTTCTAGAATGGGGTCATTTGTGGGGTTCCTATACTGCCCTGGCATTTTAGGGGCCCTAAACCATGAGTAGTAGTCTTGAAACCAACAATGTCGCAAAATGACCTGTGAAATCCTAAAGGTACTCATTGGACTTTGGGCCCCTTAGCGCACTTAGGGTGTAAAAAAGTGCCACACATGTGGTACCGCCGTACTCAGGAGAAGTAGTATAATGTGTTTTGTGGTGTATTTTTACACATACCCATGCTGGATGGGAGAAATATCTCTGTAAATGACAATCTTTTGATTTTTTTTACACACAATTGTCCATTTACAGAGAGATTTCTCCCACCCAGCATGGGTATGTGTAAAAATACACCCCAAAACACATTATACTACTTCTCCTGAGTACGGTAATACCACATGTGTGACACTTTTTTGCAGCCTAGGTGCGCTAAGGGGCCCAACGTCCTATTCACAGATCATTTTGAGGCACTTGTTTTGTAGACTACTCCTCATGGTTTAGGGCCCCTAAAATGCCAGGGCAGTATAGGAACCCCACAAGTGACCCTATTTTAGAAAGAAGACACCCCAAGGTATTCCTTTAGGAGTATGGTGAGTTCATAGAAGATTTTATTTTTTGTCACAAGTTAGTGAAATATGACACTTTGTGAAAAAAAACAATAAAAATCATTTCCGCTAACTTTTGACAAAAAATAAAATCTTCTATGAACTCGTCATACACATAACAGAATACCTTGGGGTGTCTTTTTTTCTAAAATGGTGTCACTTGTGGGGTTCCTATACCGCCCTGGCATTTTACGGGCCCAAAACCGTGAGTAGTCTGGAAACCAAATGTCTCAAAATGACTGTTCAGGGGTATAAGCATCTGAAAATTTTGATGACAGGTGGTCTATGAGGGGGCGAATTTCGTGGAACCAGTCATAAGCAGGGTGGCCTTTTAGATGACAGGTTGTATTGGGCCTGATCTGATGGATAGGAGTGCTAGGGGGTGACAGGAGGTGATTGATGGGTGTCTCAGGGGGTGGTTAGAGGGGAAAATAGATGCAATCAATGCACTGGGGAGGTGATCGGAAGGGGGTCTGAGGGTTTGGCCGAGTGATCAGGAGCCCACACGGGGCAAATTAGGGCCTGATCTGATGGGTAGGTGTGCTAGGGGGTGACAGGAGGTGATTGATGGGTGTCTCAAGGTGTGATTAGAGGGGGGAATAGATGCAAGCAATGCACTGGCGAGGTGATCAGGGCTGGGGTCTGAGGGCATTCTGAGGGTATGGGCGGGTGATTGAGTGCCCTAGGGGCAGATAGGGGTCTAATCTGATGGGTAGCAGTGACAGGGGGTGATTGATGGGTAATTAGTGGGTGTTTAGAGGAGACAATAGATGTAAACACTGCACTTGGGAGGTGATCTGATGTCGGATCTGCGGGTGATCTATTGGTGTGGGTGGGTGATCAGATTGTCCGCAAGGGGCAGGTTAGGGGCTGATTGATGGGTGGCAGTGACAGGGGGTGATTGATGGGTGGCAGTGACAGGGGGTGATTGATGGGTGGCAGTGACAGGGGGTGATTGATGGGTGATCAGTGGGTTATTACAGGGAAGGACAGATGTAAATAATGCCCTGGCAAATTGATAAGGGGGGGTCTGAGGGCAATCTGAGCGTGTAGGCGGGTGATTGGGTGCCCGCAAGGGGCAGATTAGGGTCTGATCTGATGGGTAACAGTGACAGGTGGTGATAGGGGGTGATTAATGGGTAATTAGTGGGTGTTTAGAGGAGAGAATAGATGTAAACACTGCGCTTGGGTGGTGATCTGATGTCGGATCTGCGGGCGATCTATTGGTGTGGGTGGGTGATCAGATTGCCCGCAAGGGGCAGGTTAGGGGCTGATTGATGGGTGGCAGTGACAGGGGGTGATTGATGGGAGGCAGTGACAGGGGGTGATTGATGGGTGATTGACAGGTGATCAGTGGGTTATTACAGGGAAGGACAGATGTAAATAATGCCCTGGCGAATTGATAAGGGGGAGTCTGAGGGCAATCTGAGCGTGTAGGCGGGTGATTGGGTGCCCGCAAGGGGCAGATTAGGGTCTGATCTGATGGGTAACAGTGACAGGTTGTGATAGGGGGTGATTGATTAGTGATTGATGGGTAATTAGTGGGTGTTTAGAGGAGAGAATAGATGTAAACACTGCACTTGGGTGGTGATCTGATGTCGGATCTGCGGGCGATCTATTGGTGTGGGTGGGTGATCAGATTGCCCGCAAGGGGCAGGTTAGGGGCTGATTGATGGGTGGCAGTGACAGGGGCTGATTGATGGGTGGCAGTGACAGGGGGTGATTGATGGGTGATTGACAGGTGATTGACAGGTGATCAGTGGGTTATTACAGGGAAGGACAGATGTAAATAATGCCCTGGCGAATTGATAAGGGGGGGTCTGAGGGCAATCTGAGCGTGTAGGCGGGTGATTGGGTGCCCGCAAGGGGCAGATTAGGGTCTGATCTGATGGGTAACAGTGACAGGTTGTGATAGGGGGTGATTGATTAGTGATTGATGGGTAATTAGTGGGTGTTTAGAGGAGAGAATAGATGTAAACACTGCACTTGGGTGGTGATCTGATGTCGGATCTGCGGGCGATCTATTGGTGTGGGTGGGTGATCAGATTGCCCGCAAGGGGCAGGTTAGGGGCTGATTGATGGGTGGCAGTGACAGGGGCTGATTGATGGGTGGCAGTGACAGGGGGTGATTGATGGGTGATTGACAGGTGATTGACAGGTGATCAGTGGGTTATTACAGGGAAGGACAGATGTAAATAATGCCCTGGCGAATTGATAAGGGGGGGTCTGAGGGCAATCTGAGCGTGTAGGCGGGTGATTGGGTGCCCGCAAGGGGCAGATTAGGGTCTGATCTGATGGGTAACAGTGACAGGTGGTGATAGGGGGTGATTGATGGGTGATTGATGGGTAATTAGTGGGAGAGGAGAGGAGAGAATAGATGTAAACACTGCGCTCGGGTGGTGATCTGATGTCGGATCTGCGGGCGATCTATTGGTGTGGGTGGGTGATCAGATTGCCCGCAAGGGGCAGGGTAGGGGCTGATTGATGGGTGGCAGTGACAGGGGGTGATTGATGGGTGGCAGTGACAGGGGGTGATTGATGGGTGGCAGTGACAGGGGGTGATTGATGGGTGATCAGTGGGTTATTACAGGGAAGGACTGATGTAAATAATGCCCTGGCAAATTGATAAGGGGGGGTCTGAGGGCAATCTGAGCGTGTAGGCGGGTGATTGGGTGCCCGCAAGGGGCAGATTAGGGTCTGATCTGATGGGTAACAGTGACAGGTGGTGATAGGGGGTGATTGGTGGGTAATTAGTGGGAGAGGAGAGGAGAGAATAGATGTAAACACTGTGCTCGGGTGGTGATCTGATGTCGGATCTGCGGGCGATCTATTGGTGTGGGTGGGTGATCAGATTGCCCGCAAGGGGCAGGTTAGGGGCTGATTGATGGGTGGCAGTGACGGGGTGATTGATGGGTGGCAGTGACAGGGGGTGATTGATGGGTGATTGACAGGTGATCAGTGGTTTATTACAGGGAAGGACAGATGTAAATAATGCCCTGGCGAATTGATAAGGGGGAGTCTGAGGGCAATCTGAGCGTGTAGGCGGGTGATTGGGTGCCCGCAAGGGGCAGATTAGGGTCTGATCTGATGGGTAACAGTGACAGGTGGTGATAGGGGGTGATTGATGGGTGATTGATGGGTAATTAGTGGGTGTTTAGAGGAGAGAATAGATGTAAACACTGCGCTTGGGTGGTGATCTGATGTCGGATCTGCGGGCGATCTATTGGTGTGGGTGGGTGATCAGATTGCCCGCAAGGGGCAGGTTAGGGGCTGATTGATGGGTGGCAGTGACAGGGGGTGATTGATGGGTGATTGACAGGTGATTGACAGGTGATCAGTGGGTTATTACAGGGAAGGACAGATGTAAATAATGCCCTGGCGAATTGATAAGGGGGGGTCTGAGGGCAATCTGAGCGTGTAGGCGGGTGATTGGGTGGCCGCAAGGGGCAGATTAGGGTCTGATCTGATGGGTAACAGTGACAGGTGGTGATAGGGGGTGATTGATGGGTGATTGATGGGTAATTAGTGGGAGAGGAGAGGAGAGAATAGATGTAAACACTGCGCTCGGGTGGTGATCTGATGTCGGATCTGCGGGCGATCTATTGGTGTGGGTGGGTGATCAGATTGCCCGCAAGGGGCAGGGTAGGGGCTGATTGATGGGTGGCAGTGACAGGTGGTGATTGATGGGTGATTGACAGGTGATTGACATGTGATCAGGGGGGATAGATGCATACAGTACATGGGGGGAGGTGGTCTGGGGGGGGTCTGGGGAGAATCTGAGGGGTGGGGGGGTGATCAGGAGGGAGCAGGGGGCAGGGGGGGGGATAAAAAAAATAGCGTTGACAGATAGTGACAGGGAGTGATTGATGGGTGATTAGGGGGGTGATTGGGTGTAAACATGGGTCTGGGGGGTGGGCAGGGGGGGGGGGGTCTGAGGGGTGCTGTGGGCGATTAGGGGGCAGGGAGGGGGGAAATCAGTGTGCTTGGTGCAGACTAGGGTGGCTGCAGCCTGCCCTGGTGGTCCCTCGGACACTGGGACCACCAGGGCAGGAGGCAGCCTGTATAATACACTTTGTAAACATTACAAAGTGTATTATACACTTTGTATGCGGCGATCATCGGGTTAACATCCCGCCGGCGCTTCCGTATGGCTGGCGGGATGTTGCGGCGGGTGAGCGGAGACAGGCGCCGGCGGAGGATCGCGTCACGGATGACGCAATCGCTCCGCCCATGCCCCTACAAGGACCGCCGCCATTTGTCAATACGGCGGTCCTTGCGGGGTCCACTTCCCGGCCGCCAATTGTCAATACGATGGTCGGGAAGTGGTTAAAGAGACTATGTAACAAAATGTTCAGCCTTATTTCTTCTATCCTATAAGTTCCTATACTTGTTCTAATGTGGTCTGGATTACTGCAGCCATTTCTAGTTGCACTGTCTCTGTAATATATCTAATCTAATTTCCTTTGTCAAGCTTTGTCAAGCCAGGGAGGAATGTGCTGCCTCTGCTGTGATAGGGACAAGTTATGCGCACCCCCTCCAAGCTCACTCCTGTGCGCTGTGTTTATTCTTAACAGCTTCTCTGCTCTCATTCTTAGTGTGTCTGTACCTTCTGCCTCCCTCAGCTCTGTGCTGCTCAAGCATGTCAAGGGTCTGGGCTCTGCACATCTTTCTGAGCTCTGCTTTTCTCACAGTTTTCATCGTGTGACAGCTCCCTCAGTCTCACAGCCTTACAAACACACTTAAAGCTGTTTGTGAATAATAAACACACCACTACAAGCAGGCTCTTCTGACTACTTCCTGTTTGGTGGCCATCTTGATTGTTTACAAAAGCAGTTTATGAAACTGCTTTTTTATCGCCAGGATCGCTGCGGGGAGCGGCGAGAATGTCACAGAGGGGGCTAAGAGAGGACACCCAACAGAATGGTATGTTTATTTATATAGGATTTTTTCAATACAGATTCTCTTTAAGTCATAGACCAAGAACAGAGAAGTTTGACTGCATTTGCTGCAGGCTTGTTTCGGGTGTGTAACTCTGACACTACTGATGCATGAAAGAGGTGCCAAGCATCATCCAGACTAAAACGCTGTGTTTTGCTCCTGTCCCTTATTGCCTGAAGAAGCGGGTTTTTGCCCGTGAAACGCGTTGCGACTTTTCACTGGGAGTAATTGAATAAATTGTATATATGTTTTGAAAATCGACAGCCTATTGGTCTGTTTATGGTTGGCTGGTCCACCACCGCAACCAAAACACTTTTAAACTTTTTAGCTATTTTTATCCTTCCGGCGCCTCTGTACACCTTTACGCATGATGCATGAAAGATCAGCAGAGCTGCCAGGCAACTGGTATTGTTTCAAAGGAAATAAAAATGGCAGCCTCCATATCCCTCTCAGTTCAGTTGTCCTTTAAACACATGCTCATATGTACAAAACATGTATTTAATATGAGAAAAATTTAAATATTTTTTGACTATTTTATTTTGCAGTTGTACTAATTTGAAGCAAAACGACATGGACACATTTGCTAAGGGAGAGAAAGCACAAAAGCTCTACCAGTTACATAAAAGTGCTGAGAAATAAAATGAAAATGAACTTCTAAGAACTTGAAAAGCCCTGAAAAAAATATATGCTCTAGTAAAGTTAACCTTGAGCACTATTCACAAAACAGGCCTGGCTGTTAACCCTCGTTAACAGCTATTTACTGTAAGTGACTTCTGTTTTATTAGAAGATTATTGAGGAATAGAGGCACTAAAATGGTAATAAAAATTTTCTTTTGTTTATAGGACAGACCTAATACACGATCTATAGGTAGTGGGGCAGGAAGGCGTTGACACAATCATTGTCTATAAAGTCAACGTTGCATCATTGTGCTAACAAAAAAAAGATATAAATGTGCTGTTTTATGAGTTAATACGTGCAGTAGCTAATGTCTCAGAGCATTAAAAAAATTCCACAGAAGGTAATATTATTTTTTTACCACTTTATAACACGAAACACCAGCAGCAATGTGAGTTGTACAAAGGTGACTAATGCATATGTATGCACAAATTAAGAATTGAAGTGCACAGTGATTTTTATTTTTAGATGGGGCGGGGGGGGGGGGATGAAAAAATAGATGAACGTAAACAGTGCAGTAGTGATCATGGTTTATATCACATGACACTATATTTTTATTCTTAGTAAGGGCTAAATGATTTGTGTACTTCACCTTAGTCCCCCTTCTGAACTTACCGAGGATCTTTAACCAAGGATTGAGCTTCATCCCAATCAGTAGCCAATACCCATAAGCAATCTTTACCTTTTCTTGAATGGATTATTGGGGATGGGGATGGAGGCGGGGGTGGCTGATATTGTGGGGAAACCCCTCCTTCAGTGTGATGTCACGACAATGGTCATGACAGTTTCCTTTCTGTGAACTTTGTTTGTTACATTGTGGGAGGGAAATAACAGCTGATTCCAAGCAACCAGTATCTCCCTCTTTACATATATATATATATATATATATATATATATATATATATATATATATATATATATATATATATATATATATATATATAGACAAACCTTTAGCCTATCACATTGTTAGTGGTGTGGTTGTACATAATGGCAGTTGGTGCTGCCAAATTTTTTGATGATAACGTGCAGGTTCATTGTGGATCAAACACCACGAATGAATTTCCGTATTTTTCGGACTATAAGACGTTCCTGACCAAAAGACGCACCTCGGTTTGATAGACTAGAACCAGAAAAATTGTAAACCTGGAGCATCCATGGTGCAGGGATGTCTTGTGGATGTTCTCATCCCCAATTATTATGTCGCCCTTGTATTTGTTGTGTCCACCTTGTACCTCTTGTGTCCTCCTATGTCCCCCATGTGTCCACCTCTGTTCCCTTTGTGTCCTCGTTCATGCCCCTTTGTGTTCTTCTGTGCCCACCATTGTCCCCCTCATGTCCTCCTAGGGGCTTGATTCACAAAATGGTGCTAACTGTTAGCACGCCTGTGAAAATCCCCTTAGCATGTCTAAATGAGCTTTTCGCTCGCAAAACTTTACGCGCGTAAAACTTTATGTGCATAAAACTTTACACGCGCACTGCACAGAGCGCAGGGCGCTCAGCGCGAAGTGCCCATTAAAGGCTATGGGACTTTGCGCGTGCAAAACTTTAGCGCGCGATCTGATTGAGAAATCCGGTGCTAACCTACTTAGCACCCTGGTTAGCACATCTAAAGACTTTAGACGTGCTAAGTAGGTTAGCACCGCTTTGTGAATCAAGCCATTTGTCTCCCTCTGTGTACACCATTGTCCCCCTGTGTCCTCCATGGTGCCCCTTTCTGTCCTTGTGTGTCCACCATTGTCCCCATTGTGTCCTCCTTGGTGTCCTTTTGTTCGCCTGTGTTTCCCCCCGTGTCCTTTTTTGTGCCTCTTTGTGTTCACCATTGTTCCTAACATGTTCTTGGTGCCTCTTTGTGTCCTTGTGTGTCCACCATTGTCCCCCTGTCCCCCTCCTTGGTGCCCCTTTGTGTTCCTGTGTGTCCACCATTGTCCACCTGTGTCCTCCTTGGTGCCCCTTTGTGTTCCTATGGGTCCACCATTGTCTCCCTGTGTCCTCCTTGGTGCCCCTTTGTGTTCCTGTGGGTCCACCATTGTCTCCCTGTGTCCTCCGTGGTGCCCCTTTGTACCCCTGTGTGCCCACCATTGTCCCCGTATCCTCCTGGGATCACCTTGGAGTTCCTGTGTGTCCACCATTGTCCCCCAGTGTCCACCTTAGTGCCCTTTTGTGTTCTCGTGTCCTTGTTTATCTCCCCTGTGTCTCCCTTCCCTCCTCCTCTCCCCCCAGGCATAGCAATTAGCAGTGGCAGCACAAGTCATCTGATCTAGGGGGCCCACAGCAATCAGAGACCTCTACTCTCTCTCACTCTTCCCCCTAGAGCCAGCTTCTGCTGATATCGTCATTATACGCAACTGGCACTAGTGGAAAGAGTGAAGGAGAGGAGAGGTCTCTGATCGTTGTGAGCCCCCAGGGAGAAAAAGTGTGTCTTATAGTCCATAGTGATAGATTATTACAATGGTTTAAACCATGTGTGGTCTGTCTAGACTCCTCCAACAGGGTGAATAAAATTGGATTAAAAACAAAATAAAATCGAAAAAAAAATGAGGTGCCAATTTCAAATAGCTGATTAGCAAAGGGAGCCTCCCTTTGCTGATTGGCTGTATGGAATTGCTGCTGTTATTGACCTGAGGAAGTGGGCTTAGACCTGTAAAACGTGTTGCCTGTGCTAAATAAATATCTCTTGGTCTATACAGAGATCTCGTCATTGAGGTAAGCCACCTCATTTTTTTCAATTTTATCTTGTTTCTAACCCAATTTTATTCACACTGTGGCACCTCTTTACCCAAATTGTATTCTTCAACTACTCACTTTACAATGTATTTTTTTTTCTTACTACTACTGTTTTTCAGTAAAGTGCCTCAACAGTCTTGCAGAGGGTGAAATCTCCAGAGCCTGAATCTAGCAGATGTAGAGACCTCGAATGACAAAATTTATTCTGCTGCCTCCATACAAAAGAGACTGTAGCTTTTGGCACATATAGCAGGGACGCTATTTTTATTATTCACCTTCCATACATGCATAAAAGCTGTAGCTGTACTCGCTAGGGAGAGCAATAGCTGACTAGGCATATGAAGTGAGGTCCCCCCCTCTGATTTAACAGCTGGTCCTTTGTCCCAGTCCAATGGTTAGGACACCCTGAACTAACAACTCAAATAAGGAGACAGCACTCCACTTGTGGAAGGGCTCCACTCAAACACATTGTGTACTCCTTGAGCAGATTACAGAGGATTGTTGGGCAGCATGGTGGCGTAGTGCTCTGCAGCCTTGCAGCACTGGGTCCTTGGTTCAAATCTCAGCCAGGGCACTATCTGCACGGAGTTTGTACGTTATCCCCATGTCTGCATGGCTTGCCTCCAGCCACTCAGGTTTCCTCCCTCATCCCAAAACACACAGATAAGTTAATTGGCTTCCACCTAAATTGGCCCTAAACTATGAGACATACATTACATGATACATACATAGACATATAACAATGGTAGAGATTGTGAGCCCATCCGAGGGACAGTTAAACGACAAGACTATGTACTCTGTACAGTGCTGCGTAAGATGTTGGCGCTATACAAATACTAAATACTGTAATAATTCTTATTATTGAAACCAATGGCATGTCATTTCCTGATTTAAGATTTCTCTCCTCTGCAAGATCTCTACATGTGTGTACTGGGGCACAGTTAGGCTCTGTGGAGAAGTACAAATATATGTTGAAGGGAAAGGACGTTTGTTCCATTGTGCAGCTAGGGGCTGGCAAGTATTTGTCTGGACTGGAATCCGAGAATAATTGCAGTCTACCCAAGCTTCATTTCCAACCACAGCACATTTATTTCATTAGGCACCCAAACATAAAAAGTGTCCAACAATGGTGCAGAATTCTCACTTCATGGAAAAAGTGCAATTGCAGTTACAAAACCAAGAGCACTTGTAAGCATTTGACTCTGTCAGAGATTTGAACAGCATAGTTGATGCTGTCAGCTACTTCCTATGCCCAACATCACTCTAAATGTCTGCCAGTATATGCCAGAATTTCCCAGAAGTGTCTGATATCAGTATGAATGTTGAGGTTTACTCCCCGTTAACAGGTGACTCCCTGGTGCCAAAAACACTCGGGTAGCACCGTATTCGTTTTGTAGCAGTTTTTGCAAGTGAAAATGATTTTTCCTTTAACAGCCCACAGCGAGATTACATTTGTGAATCTAAAGTACTTTGGCTGAAGAGTGAAGACATACCATGGAATAACACGTCTTTACATAGTAAACAGGAGTACATACTTTATAGCACTTTTATTGTATAGTTTAACACAGTAGCGGGACTTTGAACTTTGTTTTCGAATTGTTTTCACAAACTAATGAAGTGTCCCTGTCAGGCAATGTATAGTGCAGGCAACTACTCTAGTAAATTGATAATCTGATTTTTTGTTTGTTATTTTGATCATGTGGAAAGCTCAAACCATACATAAGTGTTTTTGATGTTTGATTTTGTAACATATTTATTTTTTTAGCTGATCTGAAAAGACAACAACTAAACAGGATGAGAAAATGTTGCATGCCTTGAATAGGTTGTAAAGAATATTATCAACTGACTGTTTTCATCTCAGTCTTAAAAATAATAATAATAATAATAGTTACATTTGAGTGGTGTTAATCCATGATCAAGGCCAAACTCCAATCATAGATTCTCTATTCAAAACGGGCTGTGAGTGTGTCCATGGGTGCATGCATGACACATAATGCCACTCTGAAAATTCAACAAGTGCAGAAATAATATCTGACACAATACTGGAACTTCCTATTTTGTTTATCTTTAAAGTTCATGTGGAAAATACACTACTCTGGGTTATTCACAGAATGGATGATTCACTTCACCTTTCATGTGATTAAGTTTCGGCTTTATTCATCCCAGGACAGCACAGCAATAATATCGTGAATTGGTCAGCACACCAATCAAAACAAGGTTATTTCTTATTTACAACCATTGCGAGTGGTGAAGTGCAGCCAGGTGCTGCTTATATGACTTTTATCCGCCATGTTAATGAAGATGAGCAGACTCTGGAAATCAGGGCGGCTTCGGTGTTGCACTCCTGGCTAATGGTGTGAGGGTTCTTTCCTGGCGTCAACTGTAATAAACAGAAAAGAGCTGTGTTTACACACCTTGATTTGCTGCATGTGATTTGTCTTAATTGGCTGTGTAAGCCACCATAAAAGAGGATGGAAAACATATATCGTCCAGCACACAGCCAGAGCTTCTTCCCCTGTTAAAAAGCCTTCTTCAAGGTCAATTTATGTTGAAATAGAAAAGTATATATGTTTTTCTGAGTAATACGACAACCCTTAGAATGGAACTTTGTATACTTCCTTATATTGTTATAAAAACTAAACTTTACCTTGTAAATCAGCTTCAGCACACCTCCCCCTAATCTTCATGTGAAAATGTGTTGTGGTAACCTTCATGGATAAATGTGCAACTATTATTAGAGTATATAAAGCAAGAATATTTAAAGCTAAGTGGCATAGCAGGCAGTTGGGATGAGTGAATGTCAGAAAATTTCCACTTGCAATTCTCAATCTACCTAGCAATCAAAAAAGTATGTGTGAACTAGTTAAGGGTTCAATGGAAGTTTAAATGGGAAATGTGAGCACTGTGTTTGAAGCCTCATACACATGCTCAACTAAAGTCATTCAAATTACGCATCAAACAACAAATTTTGCTGTATTGGACAACAATTGTGGGCAAAAAAGCAGCTAAATGACAACATCTGCCATTTTGCTTGATCCATCTATCGGATCAACTCAGATGACTGCGGTGCTGATATTATGCAGTTGGCCATATGTGTACAATATCGTTTGAATGACATTGTTCTACTGAATGCACACGTCATGCATAAGGTGATTTCCGCTTTATTTAAATGAGCTGGTTGTTTGCAAATTCGGTATGTGGAAACAACAAGTCTTTACAATCACGTCACTAGTAAAGTAGATTCCGCTATGTTGGGCATCTGTTTTAGGCGACTTTTCTTGAGCGTGTGTATGGACTTTTATGCAAGTAGCCTACCGATCACTCTATTTTATGTTTATTTGCATTAACATCCCTCAGCAGCAGATAGCAAATTAATTTAGACATATTTAATTCTCATCAAAAACAAAATCCACCTTAATTGTTAAGACAATTATTTCAGTGTTTGCCATGGCAAGGATGCAGAGGAACAGTTAATGTGTCAGGGGAAGGGATGAGGTCAATGGCAACACCTTCTGTGGTTAATAGCAAAGTTCCATAAATGCTATTTGTACCAAATGTGAAAGGCATGTTAGGGAAAATAGGGAAAGGCATGTTAGGGAAAATAGTGGGGAAAAGTCAAATACGTTTTTGAGAAAAGCGACATGGTGGGGTCTGGAAGAAAGGGGCAGCAAAGCCTGCCTCTCTTCTACAAAGCCCTCTTGTCTCCAAAGCCCTTATTCATGTCAAGAATAAGGCCCTCATCCCCACCTCCGGTGCCCAGGAGGGGGTGAGGGCTACTACCCCGTGGATCCCTGATTACATCACGGTCCCTGTATTGGCATTTGATGCTGGAAACCTCACATTGAATTGAGGATTCCGGCAGTTAATGATAAGAGTGCAGTGAGAGTGGAGAGTGGAAGTCAAGGTCTAGTGTATATTGCCAATTATAAATTCAAGGTATGTATTCTGGTTAATGGACTAATAAAATACATTTTTCTCTGTGTGTGTTGTTTTATTAATACTTAATTCTTTGTGGCAGGACAACCATTTCACTAATCCCTAGTCAGGTGGCTCTTCAAGCAAGATTCTCAGAAGACTCCAGAAGATTACAGCACATGGGACAGTTTATATTAACCTAGGTGGGCAATTTTGGTTACAAAAATATATATTTTAACATGAGTGTGTGTGTTTTTTTCAGTAAACTATGTTATATTGGTGTTTGTACACTGGGATGCAAACGTTTGGGCAATCTTGTTAATCGTCATGATTTTCCTGTATAAATCGTTGGTTGTTACGATAAAAAAAAATGTCAGTTAAATATATCACACAGTGATATTTGAGAAGTGAAATGAAGTTTATTGGATTTACAGAAAGTACACAATAATTGTTCAAATAAAATTAGGCAGCTGCATACATTTGGGCACTGTTGTCATTTTATTGATTCCAAAACCTTTAGAACTAATTATTGGAACTCAAATTGGCTTGGTAAGCTCAGTGACCCCTGACCTACATACACAAGTGAATCCAATTATGAGAAAGAGTATTTAAGGGGGTCAATTGTAAGTTTCTCTCCTCTTTTATTTTTCTCTGAAGAATAGCAACATGGGGGTCTCAAAACAACTCTCAAATGACCTGAAGACAAAGATTGTTCACCATCATGGTTTAGGGGAAGGATACAGAAAGCTGTCTCAGAGATTTCAGCTGTTTTCACAGTTAGAAACATATTGAGGAAATGGAAGACCACATGCTCAGTTCAAGTTAAGGCTCGAAGTGGCAGACCAATAAAAATCTCGGATACACAGAAGCAATGAATGGTGAAAACAGTCAGAGTCAACCCACAGACCAGCACCAAAGACCTACAACATCATCTTGCTGCAGATGGAGCCACTGTGCATCGTTCAACCATTTGGCACACTTTATACAAGGAGATGCTGTATGCGAGAGTGATGCAGAGGAAGCCTTTTCTCTGCCCACATCACAAACAGAGCCGCTTGAGGTATGCTAAAGCACATTTGGACCAGCCAGCTTCATTTTGGAATAAGGTGCTGTAGACTGATGCAACTAAAATTGAGTTATTTGGGCATAAAAAAGGGGCAATATGCATGGAGGAAAAACAACAGCATTCCACACAAAAAAAAACACCTGCTACCTACAGTAAAATATGGTGGTGGTTCAATCATGTTGTGGGGCTGTATGGCCAGTGCAGGGACTGGGAATCTTGTCAAAGTTGAGGCACGCATTGATTCCACTCATTATCAGCAGATTCTGGAGACCAATGTCCAGTAATTAGTGACAAAGCTGAAGCTGTGCCGGGGCTGGATCTTTCAACAAGACAACAACTCTAAACACTGCTCAAAATCCACTAAGGCATTCATGCAGAGGAACAAGTACAACGTTCTGGAATGGCCATCTCAATCCCAAGACATGAATATAATTGAAAATCGGTGGTTTGATTTAAAGAGAGCTGTCCATGCTCAGAAGTTATCAAACCTGAATGAACTAAAGATGTTTTGTAAAGAGGAATGGCCCTAGTGGCGTACCTAGGGCATTTGACACCCGATGCTGGGTATTAAAAGACAACCCCGTCACCATAAAAAAAGCAACTGTGGCATGCTAAACACGACACAGTGGGTAATGCCAGGTGTAGTCCAGCCCCCTAAAGTTGGCCTCAGTATAGGTAGCTACTATAGTTGCCCTCAGTATAGCTAGTATAGTTGCCCCCAGTGTAGGTAATATAGTTGCCCCAGTGTAGCTAGTATAGTTGCCCCCAGTATAGCTAGTATAGTTGCCCCCAGAATAGCTAGTATAGTTGCCCCCAGAATAGCTAGTATAGTTGCCCCCAGAATAGCTAGTATAGTTGCCCCCAGAATAGGTAATATAGTTGCCCCCAGAATAGGTAATATAGTTGCCCCCAGTGTAGGCAATATAGTTGCTCCAGTGAAGCTAGTATAGTTGCCCCCAGTATAGCTAGTATAGTTGCCCCCAGAATAGCTAGTATAGTTCCCCCAGAATAGCTAGTATAGTTGCCCCAGTGTAGGTAATATAGTTGCCCCCAGTATAGGTAGTATAGTTGCCCCCAGTATAGCTAGTATAGTTGCCCCCAGTGTAGGTAATATAGTTGCCCCCAGTGTAGGTAATATAGTTGCCCCCAGTGTAGGTAATATAGTTGCCCCCAGTATACATAGTATAGTTGGCCCCTAGTATAGTTGCTCCAGTAGTATAGTATAGTTGCCACCGGTATGGGGGAAGCTTGGAAGGAGGGGTGGCGGGGAGGGGTGCCAGACCCTCCACCTCCTTCACCTGGGTCCCCTCCTTCTGGCGCTTCCTCCCTCCTAATTAGCAGAAGCTTAGATAAGCAGGCAGGAGCAGGTGGAGAGGACTTACTCACCTACTTCCTGCTTCCTGGCGATGGCGCACAGCGTCATCGTCACGTGACACTGGTCTCCGCCTTCTCCACCGCTCACTGTGCTTCCTGATTAGTGGAAGCACAGTGAGCAGCAGAGAAGTCGGAGACCACTGTGACGTGAGGATGACACTGTGCGCCATCGCCTGGAATGCAGGAAGCGGGTGAGTAAGTCCTCTCCACCCGCTCCTGCCAGATTCTCTAAGCTGCTGCTAATTAGGAGGGGGGAAGCGCCAGAAGGAGGGGACCCAGGCGAGGGAGGTGGGGGGTCTGGCCCCCCTCCCTGCCGCTTTCCCCGCTACCCCTCCTTTCTGTGTTGCTTCCCCCTCATACACAGGCCTCTGTGGGAGGCCTTGGTGACACCCCTGGGGCATCTGACCCCCCCGGAGTGCCCCGCCCCTTGCTGCCCTATGGTAGGAACGCCACTGAGTGGTCCAAAATACCTTCAACCAGAATCCAGACTCTCATTGGAACCTACAGGAAGCATTTAGAGGCTGTAATTTCTGCAAAAGGAGAATCTAGTAAATATTGATTTCATTTCTTTTTTGTAGTGCCCAAATATATGCACCTGCCTAATTTTGTTTAAACAATTATTGCACACTTTCTGTAAATCCAATAAACTTCATTTCACTTCTCAAATATCACTGTTTGTGTATCCTATATGATATATTTAACCAACGATTTATACAGGAAAATCATGACGCTTAACAAGGTTGCCCAAACTTTTGCATCCTACTGTATGTTTTGGGAATTGATAACAGTTTAGTACTAATATAACCCCACGCTAATAGGCCAGCATGCATAAGGTATGAGCAGTGAAAAGGTTGTTAGAGCATGTTTTATTGTTTTGTGTTTAATTTTTCTATATATTTTTTTTAGTTTAAACAAAAAAAGACTGAAATTATGGAAAAAAGTTGAGCATAGTATTTATTTGCTACTGTGGGAGTTACATTCAGGGGGTAGGGGGTAGTATTAAGCACAAATGTGAAGCTTCAAAGTATTAAGCATCAATAGAAATTATGATAAGTTGTAGTGTGTGTGTGTGTGTGCGTGCGTGTGTAGTTTTTACCATCAGAGAATATTTAGCTCAGTTAAAGGGATGGTAAGTGTAAATTGTCTGCTTCCAGAGCATGGTAAATACAGTTCTTTAAAAAAATACTGTTTAGATCCATCACAGCCAAAATTATCAGGTAGGAATGTATAAGGATGCATAAAGCATCAAGCCCATGGAACTAAATAAAAATGTTACAGGTATAATGCTTGGTAGCATGTTTACATTCCTTTTTATATGAAAGAATACTTTATTATGCTTTTTCTTATGCTTTTCCAGCAGTCATGTGCAACTCTTAAATAATTAAATACATTTTTCGGTAGAAACTATCTAAGATTGTCTTCGTTCTGCACCAAGCAGTGCACACTGTTGGGCCCCAGAGATATGAGCTGTCACCATAGGGGACCAGAAGCAGACGTCATACCTTTGAAGGATGAACCAGGAGCTCACTATAAGAGGGAGGTCCAGGAGCAGAGAGTACACTATAGATGGGATTACAGGAGTTGGGAGCACACTAAAGAAGAAGGCGAGATAGGTCTAGGGCCTACATAATTCATGTCAAGCTTAAGCCCATGGGCCAAATCTGGCCCTCAGAGCTATCAGATTTGGCCCCCAGGTGGTTTCCCTACTTTGCATTATGATTGGTCCACTCTGGACCACCAGGCTAGCCATATGGGGAGGTGGAAAGAACTAGGTAGTGGGGAATGGTATAGTAGAGGGAAGGGGGGCACTAGACATCAGGGAACTGTATAGGGGAAGGAGGGAGCCACTAAACACTAGGAAACTGCATAGGGTAGGGAGGACCGCTAAACATCAGGGAACTGTATAGGGGATGGAAGGGGGCTAATATATACCAGGGAACTTGATAAGGGTGAGAGGTTGCCACTAGACATTGAGGTTGGCCCACAACTTGGTCCAAGAGCTCATTTTTGGCCCACTTTGTATTTGAGTTCGACATCCCTGGCCTACATTGAGGGGCAGAGACTAGAAATGAAGAGCGCATGGTAGAGTTCAAGGAACAGGGAGCAGGCTGTGAGGGGAGTAACTGTGAAGATCACAATATGGAGGAGTTAGCAGTGGAGAACACACTATTTGGAAAGAGACTATGCAATAACATTTTTTCTCCTGGGCTTTTTCCTAGGTGAAATGTTCACACAGTGTTAATAAAATGCATTTTAAACCACCAGCAAGCGAGAAAATGCTCAAAATAATTTGATGGTACTTTTTTTACCTTTTACCTACTTTTTGGTACTTTTTTTTAACTACAAAGTGTAGTTAGGAAAAGTTAGCAGAAAAACTCAGTCAGAAAAAGTTAACTGCATATGGGCCTAGGTGTGGAGTTACCAACACATCAGGCTGTTCCATTAAAGCTTATTGTCATGCCTGTACAGAGAACATTTTAGAAACTTTAACTCTGATGATAGTTTAGGATGACAGAAATGGATCGTCTGTGTCTAGGTTTACCCCTTGTGCTTGGTTCTTGATGTAATTATTGCCTTTTATCAGAAGATGTCTAGAATTTATTTACCATCTTTTAGACTGAACTGAGGTACATAAAAGCCTTCTTGTTTAAGATAACATTTTCTTAAAAGGAAAATAAATTAAGTTGAATAATCTTGAAAGTTATTACAAACTTCCAAGGACTGACCTGAAAAACATAATTCACTGAACATTTACAGTAAGTCATTTTATGATATATAATATTTTTACCCCTCACAAGCTAATACAACAAGCCACGAAAAATGTAGTAGCTGATCTTTTTTTTCCGAAGAGGAGTTAAATATACTTAATTGCACATAACCATAGTGATCTGGCCTATATACATGCATAAGGATTACAGACACGTTGCAATGATTAGCCCACTTTAAATAAGAGGGAGTGTTATTTTTTCCACTTTCCGGAAAATTGCACAGACTGAAACACCTTAGGTAGAAAATGCTTATGTATTGAATTTCCTTCAGAAACTACCATGTTGATTTTTTTCTCTTAAATTACCTTTTTAAAAGAAAATAGTTAGGGAAGGGAACTCTTAATTCTAAAAACCCTCTCCTTGAAAACAATTATGCCAAAGCGTACAATTCCATGGTGGTCAAGGCAAAGAGGTTTTGAAAATAGCTCTAAAATCTTAAAAGAGTCCATTTATTTACCAAGAGCATGACTCTATCCACCCAGCTGTACAATATACCAGTATGATTTCTGTATTAAGTTTCCAAATAACTTTATGAAGTAGGTAATTTATTTCTAAAATCAAATATTTTTATTAAAAAATGAAGGTTGATGAGTAAGAGCTAAGCTTCCTGGAATGTATCTGTATTCTGTACATTTTGTACTTATACACATTTTCATAGACCATACTGACAAACTAAAATAAATATCATATTCAATTGCACTGACCTTAAATGGGTCACTACTGATGATTTACCAGTACAGCATTTTCATTCATATGATCAAGAATATTACCTTACATTTATTAGATGTAACCTATATACGGTAGTATACATTTACAGTGATTATTTTTTTTTTTTTTAGTATACCAGACTCTGGAAATTTTGTAACCTAATGTCCATACCTCAGCACCACAAAGTCAAATTTCTAAGGACATTGTAGACAGGAACAAAAATAATCCACTTATATGAACTCATTTATGCCCACAGTTAGAACCCCCGACTCCAAGAGTTCTAACCACTGAGCCATCTTGTAGCTGTAGAATCTTCACTTATTCCAGACTGTTTTTCCTCTCCAAGTAATGTACAAGTACGATTTGCCTTTTTTAAAAAAGAAGGTAACTGCAAAGCATTGCTTCCCCTATGAAATGGAACACCCCAAATGTTTCACTTTAGGACAGGGAGCGAAGCCATTTAAATCATTTTTTCTTACCTCTGTGAGCCAGGAAATACATCCAGATACAGGACTGTGAGGGGCAAACAGCCAGAAGGGTCTGTGTGTAAGTTAGATTCTTAGAAAGAGAGGGCTATATCTATACTGCGAGATCTGGATGTATTTGTATGGCTCAAAGAGGCCAACAGAAATAATTTCTATACCCTCATCCACTGTCCTGAATTAATGCATTATGGGTATTTGGTTTAACAAGGGATAAGCAATTTAAAGCAATTTCTTCCTAATTTGAAGATGGCTAAGTAATATTTTAAAGTGTTTTTTTTTATAGAGGGCTATTACAGTAAGTACAATTAGTCCACCACAGAAATCTGGTAGTTTTGGAACGTTAGGACTTTGAGGGAACCTGAAGTGAGAGGGATATGGAGGGTGCCATACTGTATTTCCTTTTAAGCAATGCCAGTTACCTGAAACAAGCATGCAGCAGATCAGGTGTTTTTGACATTATTTCAGATCTGACAAGATTAGCTGCATGCTTGTTTCTGGAGTTATTTAGACACTTCTGCAGGCAAATAGATCAGCAGGCAATCGGTTTTGTTTAAAAGGAAATTAGCTTCCTCCATATACTTTTCACTTCAGTTATCCTTTAAGTGTTATTAGTCAACTACAGAAAAATCTGGTAGTTCTGTAACACCAGGAGTCTTGCAGAGGATAGAAGGAAAACAGAGAGAAATGCACCCTGTATGTATTTAGAGAGTTTAGCCTGTCTAATTCCCCCTAATCAGTGTCTAATCACAAGTTGCAATTTGATCTCTTCCCTGTCACCTGACTGCCACAGCAGATAAGGCAGATAAGCTCATTTGAAAACACAGGTTGTTAACAATATGTCTGCTTTCATGAAAGCAGGAAGTATAAACAATGGAGATTTATTTTAGAATTTGCATCAGCAATTACATGTTTTTCTTTAGGTTATTATGCTGTTGAGTATCAAGGACGTTCTGAGTTCAGGTCTGCTTTGATTGAGTACTCTGTATATCAATTGTCAGGCTATGAAGATGCCTAGCAAGAAATACTGTAAGTGAATGAAGCAATAACATTTCAGTTGTAGATCACTATCCAACAAGTTTATGCAACAAGCAAGAAAGTCAATGGTAGAGATGAGCAAGCAAGAATCTCAAGTTCAATCTCATAGCGAGTTGGGCCGATCTCTCTTACAGATCATAATCTGATATGAGGGGGATCTATCTGAGCGAATCCCTCCACACACTGCACATAATTTTTTTTGTAGATTTCAGCATGAAATCCATTAAAAATCTATCTAGCCACAGCAGAGCCGGGACAAGGTCCTCCAGCACCCAAGGCTGAGACACCAAAGTGCGCCACTCCATTCTTCCCACCCCAGCCATCACACACTGATTGCTATTAGACTAAGAGGCGCCACAGGGCCTACAACCTCCCCAACACCTTAATCTCTAGTTATCTGGCTTGCAGTCACTGCCATGTATCCCCTTTTCTTATTTCTTTCTGCTTCCAACACAATTAGGAATGACAGCTGAATTAATTTTGCTCCCCCTCTTACACTGCGCCCTGAGGCTGGAGCCTCTCCAGCCTATGCCTCGGCCCGGCCCTGAGCCACAACATTGCTCTGCCACAGCTCCTGAACTACAGCTGATTGATTGAAATCTTCCATTCAGTGTGATCGGTTTGATTGATTCATCTGAACATCAATCGATCCTGCAGCATGTTGGGACCTCGATATCTAGCAGATTCAATCTAATGGTCAAATGGGCCAGATATCTATAGAAAAAATTGACCAGTGTATGGCCAGCTTAAAGTGGACCTGAACTCTTGCACAGGACAGAAGGAAAACGTAGAGAAATGCACCCTGAATGTATTTAAAGAATTTAGCCTGTCTAATTAACCCTCATTTGTGTCAAATCACAAGTTGTAATTTGATCTCTCACCTGTGTCGCATGACTGGCTATGGCAGATAAGCCCATTTGAAAGCACAGGCTGTACACAATATGTCTGCCTCCATGAATCAGGAAGTAAAAACTGTGCAGAATTATTTTAGGATTTGTATCAGCTGTAACAAAGAATTTTTTTTTGTTGTTTAAAGGTTATTATGCTGTTGTGTGTCTTTTAGAGCAGAGAGGAGTTCTGAGTTCAGGTCCACTTTAAAGCGGAATATAACCCTGCATTTCAACTTTGCTCTAAAACATTATTTACAGCATATCATATGCAAAAAGCATTTTTTTTACTAGACCAGCATTGGAAGGGTTAAACACAGAGGTTTGACCACTTGAGGACCGTGGGCTTTACCCCCCTTAAAGGGAACCAGAGAGGATGCAATATACATACCTGGGGCTTCCTCCAGCCCCATACGCACGGATCGCTCCCACGCCACACTCCTCCGCTGCCTGGATCAGCCGCCACCGGGTCCCGTCATTGCCGCGAGTCGGCAAGTCGGCCGGCGGACGTGGCCAATCCTCCGCATCACAGGGTGCTCTCCCCATACAGATACGCATGTGGCTGCTTACTGCGCAGCCGCATGCGTACATGTATGGAGGGAACCCCTGTGATGCGGACAATTGGCCGCGTCCGCCGGAAGTGACGGGTCCGGTACCGGCGGATCCAGGAAGCTGAGGACAGCGGCGTGGGAGCGATTCAGGCTCATGGGGCTGGAAGAAGCCCCAGGTATGTATAAAATCTTTTTCTTTTTTCACCCCCTCCCCCCCCCCCCCCCCCCCCGTTCCTCTCTGGTTCCCTTTAAGGACCGGCCACTTTTTTTCCATTCAGACCACTGCAGCTTTCACGGTTTATTGCTCGCTCATACAACCTACCACCTAAATGAATTTTGGCTCCTTTTCTTGTCACTAATAAATCTTTCTTTTGGTGCTATTTGATTGCTCCTGCGATTTTTACTTTTTATTATATTCATCAAAAAAGACATGAATTTTGGCAAAAAAATGATTTTTTTTAACTTTCTGTGCTGACATTTTTCAAATAAAGTAAAATTTCTGTATACATGCAGCGCGAAAAATGTGGACAAACATGTTTTTGATTAAAAAAAACCCATTCAGTGTATATTTATTGGTTTGGGTAAAAGTTATAGCGTTTACAAACTATGGTGCAAAAAGTGAATTTTCCCATTTTCAAGCATCTATGACTTTTCTGACCACCTGACATGTTTCATGAGGGGCTAGAATTCCAAGATACTATAAATACTCCCCAAATGACCCCATTTTGGAAAGAAGACATCCCAAAGTATTCACTGAGAGGCATAGTGAGTTCATAGAAGATATTAATTTTTGTCACAAGTAAGCGGAAAATGACACTTTGTGACCAAAAAAAAAAAAAGTTTCCATTTCTTCTAACTTGCGACAAAAAAAAATGAAATCTGCCACGGACTCACCATGCCCCTCTCTGAATACCTTGAAGTGTCTACTTTCCAAAATGGGGTCATTTGTGGGGTGTGTTTACTGTCCTCGCATTTTGGGGGGTGCTAATTTGTAAGCACCCCTGTAAAGCCTAAAGGTGCTCATTGGACTTTGGGCCCCTTAGCGCAGTTAGGCTGCAAAAAAGTGCCACACATGTGGTATTGCCGTACTCAGGAGAAGTAGTATAATGTGTTTTGGGGTGTATTTCTACACATACCGATGCTGGGAGGGAGAAATATCTCTGTAAATGACAATTTTTTAATTTTTTTTACACACAATTGTCCATTTATAGAGATCTTTCTCCCACTCAGCATGGGTATGTGTAAAAATACACCCCAAAACACATTATACTACTTCTCCTGAGTACGGCGATACCACATGTGTGGCACTTTTTTGCACCCTAACTGCGCTAAGGGGCCCAAAAGTCTAAAATGGAGTCATTTGTGGGGTTCCTATACTGTCCTGGCATTTTAGGGGCCCTAAACCGTGAGGAGTAGTCTTGAAACAAAATTTCTCAAAATGACCTGTGAAATCCTAAAGGTACTCATTGGACTTTGGGCCCCTTAGCGCAGCTAGGGTGCAAAAAAGTGCCACACATGTGGTATCGCCGTACTCGGGAGAAGTAGTACAATGTGTTTTGGGGTGTATTTTTACACATACCCATGCTGGGTGGGAGAAATAACTCTGTAAATGGACAATTGTGTGTAAAAAAATCAAAAGATTGTCATTTACAGAGGTATTTCTCCCACCCAGCATGGGTATGTGTAAAAATACACCCCAAAACACATTATACTACTTCTCCCGAGTACAGCGATACCACATGATTGGCACTTTTTTGCAGCCTAACTGCGCTAAGGGGCCCAAAGTCCAATGAGTACCTTTAGGATTTCACAGGTCATTTTTGTTTCAAGACTACTCCTCACGGTTTAGGGCCCCTAAAATGCCAGGGCAGTATAGGAACCCCACTAATGACCCCATTTTAGAAAGAAGACACCCCAAGGTATTCCGTTAGGAGTATGGTGAGTTCATAGAAGTTTTTATTTTTTTGTCACAAGTTAGCGGAAATTGATTTTAATAATTTTTTTTCACAAAGTGTCATTTTCCGCTAACTTGTGACAAAAAATAAAATCTTCTATGAACTCACCATACTCCTAACGGAATACGTTTGGGTGTCTTCTTTCTAGAATGGGGTCATTTGTGGGGTTCCTATACTGCCCTGGCATTTTAGGGGCCCTAAACCGTGAGGAGTAGTCTTGAAACCAAATGTCGCAAAATGACCTGTGAAATCCTAAAGGTACTCATTGGACTTTGGGCCCCTTAGCGTACTTAGGGTGTAAAAAAGTGCCACATATGTGGTACCGCCGTACTCAGGAGAAGTAGTATAATGTGTTTTGGGGTGTATTTTTACACATACCCATGCTGGGTGGGAGAAATATCTCTGTAAATGACAATTGTTTGATTTTTTTTACACACAATTGTCCATTTACAGAGAAAAAGAGAGAACACCAAGAGCCCAATATAGTGTAGTATGTACTGGTAAGGTATAATTGATAGAGTAATAATATTAATTTAATACTCACAAACCAGGGTTACCAAGTAGGCAACCACTGTCAAAGCAGGTGGGGAGATTGTCCTGACCCCACTCAGGATTAAAAAGTCGCTCTCTGTAGTTGGAGAAGGAAGGGTACAACCCTCCACCAAGGGTGGACTTGATGTAGATAATAGGATAACAGAGGCGCCAATAGGATAAAAAACACTAAAAGAAATTTAAAACCCATCTTGGTAATAGAGGAGGCAGTGGTGGACTCACCCCCTCCAAGCAGAACACACAACTGTGGATTTTCAGTCAAAACAATTTTATTGGATACTCCAAATAAAGTGCAACGCGTTTCACGGGATACAAACCCGCTTCATCAGGCAATAACAGATAGGAGTAAACAGCATCTGCCAGTATCATCAACACTGAGCGCCTATGTGATACTGGCAGATGCTGTTTACTCCTATCTGTTATTGCCTGATGAAGCGGGTTTGTATCCCGTGAAACGCGTTGCACTTTATTTGGAGTATCCAATAAAATTGTTTTGACTGAAAATCCACAGTCGTGTGTTCTGCTTGGAGGGGGTGAGTCCACCACTGCCTCCTCTATTACCAAGATGGGTTTTTAAGTTCTTTTAGTGTTTTTTATCCTATTGGTGCCTCTGTTATCCTATTATCTCCATTTACAGAGAGATTTCTCCCACCCAGCATGGGTATGTGTAAAAATACACTGAAAACACATTATACTACTTCTCCTGAGTACGATACCACATGTGTGACACTTTTTTGCAGCCTAGGTGCGCTAAGGGGCCCAACGTCCTAATCACAGGTCATTTTGAGGCATTTGTTTTCTAAACTACTCCTCACGGTTTAGGGCCCCTAAAATGCCAGGGCAGTATAGGAACCCCACAAGTGACCCCATTTTAGAAAGAGGACACCCCAAGGTATTCCGTTAGGTGTATGGCGAGTTCATAGAAGATTTTATTTTTTGTCACAAGTTAGTGAAAAATGACACTTTGTGAAAAAAAAACAAAAATCAATTTCCGCTAACTTTTGACAAAAAATAAAATCTTCTATGAACTCATCATACACCTAACAGAATACATTGGGGTGTCTTTCTTCTATAATGGGGTCAGTTTGTGGGGTTCCTATACCGCCCTGGCATTTTACGGGCCCAAAACCGTGAGTAGTCTGGAAACCAAATGTCTAAAAATGACTGTTCAGGGGTATAAGCATCTGCAAATTTTGATGACAGGTGGTCTATGAGGGGGCGAATTTTGTGGAACCGGTCATATGCAGGGTAGCCTTTTAGATGACAGGTTGTATTGGGCCTGATCTGATGGATAGGAGTGCTAGGGGGGTGACAGGAGGTGATTGATGGGTGTCTCAGGGGGTGGTTAGAACGGAAAATAGATGCAATCAATGCACTGGGGAGGTGATCGGAAGGGGGTCTGAGGGGGATCTGAGGGTTTGGCCGAGTGATCAGGAGCCCGCACGGGGCAAATTAGGGCCTGATCTGATGGGTAGGTGTGCTAGGGGGTGACAGGAGGTGATTGATGGGTGTCTCAAGGTGTGATTAGAAGGGGGAATAGATGCAAGCAATGCACTGGCGAGGTGATCAGGGCTGGGGCCTGAGGGCATTCTGAGGGTGTGGGCGGGTGATTGAGTGCCCTAGGGGCAGATAGGGGTCTAATCTGATAGGTAGCAGTGACAGGGGGTGATTGATGGGTAATTAGTGGGTGTTTAGGGTAGAGAACAGATATAAACACTGCACTTGGGAGGTGATCTGATGTCGGATCTGCGGGCGAACTATTGGTGTGGGTGGGTGATCAGATTGCCCGCAAGGGGCAGGTTAGGGGCTGATTGATGAGTGGCAGTGACAGGGGGTGATTGATGGGTGGCAGTGCCAGGGGGTGATTAATGGGTGGCAGTGACAGGGGGTGATTGATGGGTGATTGACAGGTGATCAGTGGGTTATTACATAAATAAAACAGAGGAGCGGGTAGCACCAGTTAAGAGTAATCTTAGCTCAATTTGAATAATCACAAAATGACCACATAGTGTGCAGAAAGGGGATATATGAGCAAACCTATATGACAGCACTGGAAAGAAAAATCCCGCAATAAATACCGCACCACAATATAATATCAAAAATATCAAAGAGCTTTATTGGAAATCACAAAATTGCAAGGAAATAAAATCAATATTAAAAACAACGCAGTGCCAGGATCCATGATGATGCATAAGGTATCTACATATAAATATGAATATAAAGATAATGTAATAACTCCACCCCTCCTCACCTGAAGAATATGGTGTAAAGTACACTGAGGAGGTGAGAACAAAGTGACAAGTGCTAAATGAGAAGGCTGAGGAGATATGTACATATATAAACGCACACAATATGTATGCACATACACATACACATACCCCCAAAGAGTAAAGTGCTCAAATATATGTGGACAACCAGAGAGATAAATCAGGCCAGAAGTATGGCAAACAATGAGGGTTTGGAGTGAAAGCCCCCGAAATGAAGACCAACACCCACCGTGAAATGACGAAGAAGAGACTCACCAACTACCTGCGGAGAAGAGTGGAGATGTGGACCTGCAAACTGCTCGCCTTCGCGATTCGCCGCTCAGAGGCGGCTTCAACCGGGCATAATGAACGCCAGCGCGTCCCCCGTATAAGTAGGAAGTCAGAAATACGTCATGACAAAGGGGCAGGACCGTAACAGTCATTGTGTACGTAGCCACGTACACTGGGTTGGACGCTGCGCATACTTGGAGCGCAGCGTTCCGTCCCCATCAATAAACAGTCAGAGGGAGGGGGAGCGTGGTCATGGCAACAAGGACACCAAACTAATGTAGATCGCGGTAAACAATAAACTCTGCATATGAAGAGAGAGCCCCAGCCAAGAAATTGAAAAAAAAGGCTAAAAAGTATCCAGCACAAGCCTGACTAAATAATTCAAACTTTGTATCACACATGTGGACAACGTACAAGCAATGTATATACCTGCATATATATACACAGATGACAAGCAATACATAGAATCAATTCAATGGAGCCACCTAGTGGCTAAAAATAAAAATAAGAACACCGAAAATATATAAGTAAATAGATAACATCGGCGACAATCCATTAGTTCAAATGTAACTTCATCATTAAGACGATGCTCAGACGTACTCCCAGATCAATTAGGCAGCCGTCCCAGGAGGAATCCCCAAGACCACAAAGAGAACATCCTAGGAATAAAAAATATATATAAATAGATGTAAGCAACACTATATTGGTCAACAACTTCACAAGGGGTATGCCCCATTAGAGCCTGTGTTAATGTAAAAAAGAAGATGATAATTAATTAATCAAATTAAATTGAACAAATCCACACCATAGGCTAATGCCAGTAGGTGTACACTGCACATCAACAGCAAGAAATATATACGCACACACTGCATGATACCAACTATTACATGGGGACATACAATGTCCCCAATGGGCTTAAATTAGAAAGGAGAAATGACCACACTACTACACAGGTGCCCAATCAAAGACCACTGAAGCCTGGACATGTCAACTCACCAAAACAAGTCCCGCCTCCAAAACTCAACCACCATAGTGGATATTAAGATAAAGAGCATGAAAGAGGAGGGGAGGGGGGAGAACACAGGTAGAAAACGGAGGGTAACATCACCGGTTCACCAAACACTGTGTCTATTGTAAATAACCCAAGAAACTAAAGTCTTCATTGAGACCTACCGGCATTTTGGTGTCTAGTTCATATATCCACCGGGTTTCTTGTCTCAGGAGTGCTTGTGTGATGTCACCACCCCTGGAAGATAAAATAACATGGGTCAATCCACATACAGTGGAGGAAATAATGATTTGACCCCTCACTGATTTTGTAAGTTTGTCCAATGACAAAGAAATGAAAAGTCTCAGAACAGTATCATTTCAATGGTAGGTTTATTTTAACAGTGGCAGATAGCACATCAAAAGGAAAATCGAAAAAATAACCTTAAATAAAAGATAGCAACTGATTTGCATTTCATTGAGTGAAATAAGTTTTTGAACCCCTACCAACCATTAAGAGTTCTGGCTCCCACAGAGTGGTTAGACACTTCTACTCAATTAGTCACCCTCACAAAGGACACCTGTCTTAACTAGTCACCTGTATAAAAGACACCTGTCCACAGAATCAATCAAGCAGACTCCAAACTCTCCAACATGGGAAAGACCAAAAAGCTGTCCAAGGATGTCAGAGACAAAATTGTAGACCTGCACAAGGCTGGAATGGGCTACAACACCATTAGCAAGAAGCTGGGAGAGAAGGTGACAACTGTTGGTGCGATTGTTCGAAAATGGAAGGAGCACAAAATGACCATCAATCGACCTCGCTTTGGGACTCCACGCAAGATCTCACCTCGTGGGGTGTCAATGGTTCTGAGAAAGGTGAAAAAGCATCCTAGAACTACACGGGAGGAGTTAGTGAATGACCTCAAATTAGCAGGGACCACAGTCACCAAGAAAACCATTGGAAACACATTACACCGCAATGGATTAAAATCCTGCAGGGCTCGCAAGGTCCCCCTGCTCAAGAAGGCACATGTGCAGGCCTGTCTGAAGTTTGCCAATGAACACCTGAATGATTCTGTGAGTGACTGGGAGAAGGTGCTGTGGTCTGATGAGACCAAAAGTGAGCTCTTTGGCATTAACTCAACTCGCTGTGTTTGGAGGAAGAAAAATGCTGCCTATGACCCCCAAAACACCGTCCCCACCGTCAAGCATGGGGGTGGAAACATTTTGCTTTGGGGGTGTTTTTCTGCTAAGGGCACAGGACAACTTAATCGCATTAACGGGAAAATGGACGGAGCCATGTATCGTGAAATCCTGAACGACAACCTCCTTCCCTCTGCCAGGAAACTGAAAATGGGTCGTGGATGGGTGTTCCAGCACGACAATGACCCAAAACATACAGCAAAGGCAACAAAGGAGTGGCTCAAGAAGAAGCACATTAAGGTCATGGAGTGGCCTAGTCAGTCTACGGACCTTAATCCAAAAGAAAACCTATGGAGGGAGCTCAAGCTCAGAGTTGCACAGAGACAGCCTCGAAACCTTAGGGATTTAGAGATGATCTGCAAAGAGAAGTGGACCAACATTCCTCCTAAAATGTGTGCAAACTTGGTCATCAATTACAAGAAACGTTTGACCTCTGTGCTTGCAAACAAGGGTTTTTCCACTAAGTATTAAGTCTTTTATTGCTAGAGGGTTCAAAAACTTATTTCACTCAATGAAATGCAAATCAGTTGCTATCTTTTATTTAAGGTTATTTTTTCGATTTTCCTTTTGATGTGCTATCTGCCACTGTTAAAATAAACCTACCATTGAAATTATACTGTTCTGAGACTTTTCATTTCTTTGTCATTGGACAAAGTTACAAAATCAGTGAGGGGTCAAATAATTATTTCCTCCACTGTACTTTCCAACCCTCCGTGTTCCCTCCATGAACTCTCAGTGCATGCTCAGCTACTGTGGTAAGAACCTTACCATCAGCTGCATCTCGTTGAGCTAGGCGGATCGTGGACATGTGCTTCTGTATTGGTTTATTACAGGGAAGCAGTGGAGTGCAGTGGGTTATTACAGGGAAGAACAGATGTAACTAATGCACTGGCGAATTGATAAGGGGGGGGGTCTGAGGGCAATCTGAGCGTGTAGGCGGGTGATTGGGTGCCCGCAAGGGGCAGATTAGGGTCTGATCTGATGGGTAACAGTGACAGGTGGTGATAGGGGGTGATTGATGGGTAATTATTGGGTGTTTAGGGTAGATAACAGATGTAAACACTGCACTTGGGAGGTGATCTGACGTCGGATCTGCGGGCGATCTATTGGTGTGGGTGGGTGATCAGATTGCCCGCAAGGGGCAGGTTAGGGGCTGATTGATGGGTGGCAGTGACAGGGGGTGATTGATGGGTGATTGATGGGTGATTGACAGGTGATTGACAGGTGATTGACAGGTGATCAGGGGGATAGATGCATACAGTACACAGGGGAAGGGGGGTCTGGGGAGAATCTGAGGGGTGGGGGGGTGATCAGGAGAAGGCAGGGGGGGATAAAAAAAAAATAGCGTTTACAGATAGTGACAGGGAGTGATTGATGGGTGATTAGGGGGGTGATTGGGTGCAAACAGGGGTCTGGGGGGTGGGCAGGGGGGGGTCTTTGGGGTGCTGTGGGCGATCTGGGGCGATCAGTGTGCTTGGGTGCGACATAGGGTGGCTGCAGCCTGCCCTGGTGGTCCCTCGGACATTGGGACCACCAGGGCAGGAGGCAGCCTGTATAATACACTTTGTAAACATTACAAAGTGTATTATACACTTTGTATGCGGCGATCGCGGGGTTAACATCCCGCCGGCGCTTCCGTATGGCCGGCGGGATGTTGCGGCCGGTGAGCGGAGACAGGCGCCGGCGGAGGATCGCGTCACCGATGGCGCGATCGCTCCGCCCATGCCCTTTCAAGGACCGCCGCCTTTGGGCATGAGCTGGTCCTTGCGGGCTCCACTTTCCGGCCGCCCCTGTGCGTTAGGCAGTCGGGAAGTGGTTAAAGTTCCGTGGAGAGATATGCAGGAGTTCAGATTGTTACATTCTATTTAGTTAAATGTATCTATTGAGAAATGTTACACACTCTTTGGCTGTCCTCCAGCTCCTTCTCAGTCAGAGACAGTGAGTCACATTCAACACTTAGGCCTAGTGCACACCGGAGCGTTTCCGCTGCGGTTTGCGATCTGCTTGCTAGTGCGGATCCGCTAGGGTAATGTATTTCAATGGGCTGGTGCACACCAGAGTGGGAGGCGTTTTGCAGAAACGCATACTCCCGGGCTGCTGCAGATTTTGGATTGCGGATGCGTTTCTGCCTCAATGTTAAGTATAGGAAAACCGCAAACCACTCTGAAAAACGGCACTTCAGAGCGGTTTGCCAGGCGTTTTTTGTTACAGTAGCTGTTCAGTAACAGCTTTACTGTAACAATACATGAAATCTACTATACCAAAACCGCTACACAAAACCGCAAAACGCTAGCTGAAACGCTGCAGAAAAATAAGAAAAAGCGTTTCAAAATCTGCTAGCATTTTACAGATCTGCTAGCGGGTTTTGGTGTGCACCAGGCCATAGATACATTTATGTAAACAAAATGTATCTATGTCAGCTTCGGATGCGTCTGCAGAAATCTCCAGGAACTTTAAAGCCCTGTGTAACCCTTCCAATGCTGGTCTAGTAAAAAAAAAATGCTGGTTGCATATAATATACTGTAAATAATGTTTTAGAGCAAAGTTGAAATGCAGGGTTATATTCCGCTTTAACATAGATAACTTTGTGTAGTTACTGTATTTGCTGCCGTACATGACACACTTTTCTACCCAAAAAATGGGGAGTAAAAGTCCCTACGTCTTATATGGCGAATGCAGGGAACCCATGACTTACGAATGCCAACCCGCTGGCACGTTGGGGACTCCCTGCATTGACCCTTCTGTTCCCATTGTGCCACATGTGTGTCCCTGGCTCCCCGTGTGATTCCCCCCCGCCTCTTGTGTTCACCCTCCCCCATGATGTAATTATCAGGATAGCGGCGGTGTCTTGCCTAATCCAACAGCTCCCAGGGAATTGAAGACTGTCTCCTCTCTCTTGCGTGGCTCTCCCTAGTGATGACTTCTGCTTATGACACTCAGAAGCTGTCACTAGAGGAGCAGAGCGAGAGAAGAGACAGGTCTACAATCCCTGTGGGAGCTGCTTGATTAACCAGTTCACCCCCAAGGGTTTTTACTGTAACGGACCAGTGCAATTTTCACTTGTCAGTGCTCCTTCCTTTTATTCCCTAATAACTTTATTACTACTTATCACAAGAAAATGATCTATACCTCGTTTTTTTCGCCACCAATTAGGCTTTCTGTGGGTAGTACATTTTGCTAAGAATTTTTTTATCCTAAATGCGTTTTAATGGGAAAAAAACAAAAAAAATGAAAAAAAATAATTATTTCTCCGTTTTCAGCCATTATAGTTTTAAAATTAAACATTCTCATGTGGTTAACACAAACACTGTTTATTTGCCCAGTTGTCCCAATTATTAAACCATTTAAATTATGTCCCTATCACAATGTATGGCGACAATATATTATTTTGAAATATAGGTGTTATTTTTCTGTTTTTTTTTTTTTTGTTCTGGCCATAATTACCAGTCCCTATATAATAAATTAAAATTAATTTCCCCCCATAAAATATAGATTAAAAAAAGCTGAGTCCCTAAGGCAACTATTTATTTATTTATTTATTTTAAGCTGATTTTTATTTACAAGTGTTTTTTTTTGGGGGGGGGGGGGGGGTTGGAAATGTTATTTTATTAATTTTATTAATAGTGTGTATGTACTTGTGTATATATATGTGTCAGGGGTCGAGTCCTGCGTGAACGCGGGGGGACGACGTCCACTTACTATTATTGCAGAGTGGACGCCGTCCCCCCTAGCACAGTGGAGGGGAGCAGCGCAGCAGAGAGGAGAATTAGGCAGAGCAGCGGGGAAGGGCGGACGTTTACCCCCCCCCCCCCCTCCCTCACCTTAGGGCTCCTCTCCCTGGCTCTCCCCTCCATAACATTGAGGCTGTGGCTGGCGGCGGTGGCTGGCGGCGGTGGCTGGCGGCGGTGGCTGGCGGCGGTGGCTGGCAGCGGCGGCGGTGGGCGGGACTTACCTCCTCCAGTGTTCCGCCGAGTGGACGCTGTGCGTGCGTGCGTGCAGCTAGTCTGGTCTTCACTAGACCAGACTAGCTGCACGCATAGCCACAGCGTCCACTCGCCAGAACACTGGAGGAGGTAAGTCCCGCCCACCGCCGCCGCTGCCAGCCACCGCCGCCAGCCACCGCCGCCAGCCACAGCCTCAATGTTATGGAGGGGAGAGCCAGGGAGAGGAGCCCTAAGGTGAGGGAGGGGGGGGGGGAAACGTCCGCCCTTCCCCGCTGCTCTGCCCAATGCTCCTCTCTGCTGCGCTGCTCCCCTCCAGCTGGGAGGGCACCTATACACCTGGCTACATATACTGGGGCCACTATACACCTGGCTACATATACTGGGGCCACTATACACCTGGCTACATATACTGGGGCCACTATACACCTGGCTACATATACTGAGGCCACTATACACCTGGCTACATATACTGGGGCCACTATACACCTGGCTACATATACTGGGGCCACTTTACACCTGGCTACATATACTGGGGCCACGATACACCTGGCTACATAAACTGGGGACACCTATACACCTGGCTACATATACTGGGGACACCTATACACCTGGCTACATATACTGAGGATACCTATACACCTGGCTACATATACTGGGGACACCTATACACCTGGCTACATATACTGGGGCCACTTTACACCTGGCTACATATACTGGGGCCACTATACACCTGGCTACATATACTGGGGACACCTATACACCTGGCTACATATACTGAGGACACCTATACACCTGGCTACATATACTGGGGACACCTATACACCTGGCTACATATACTGGGGACATATACACCTGGCTACATATACTGCGGGGACATATACACCTGGCTATACTGGGGATACCTATACACCTGGCTACATATACTGGGGACACCTATACACCTGGCTATACTGGGGACACCTGAACACCTGGTTACATATACTGGGGAAACCTGGCTATACTGGGGACACCTATAGACCTGGCTACCTATTCTGGGGACATCTATACACTTGGCCACCTATTCTGGGGACATCTATACACTTGGCCACCTATTCTGGGGACAACTATACACATGGCTACTTATACTGGGGACACCTATAGACCTGGCTAGCTATACTGGGGGTACCTATTTTGGGAGAACTGCTGTCAGATATGTATTTTTGGGGAACCGCTGATGCCAGATTACGTGTATTTTGGGGAACCGCTGCCAGATTGTGTATGTTGGGGGACCACTGCTGCCAGATTACATGTATTTTACGTGTATTTTGGGTGATCCACTACCAGGTTTCACGTATTTTGGGGAACTGCTTCCAGATTATGTGTATGTTGGGGGAACTGCTGCTGCCAGATTGTCTATTTTGGGGGAACCACTGCCATATTATCTGTATTTTGGAGGAACCTCTGCCAGATTATGTGTATTCTTGGTGAAATGCTGTCAGATTACATCTACTTTTTGGGGATACACTACGACAGAGCTCAAACTTCAGGTAGACAAGTAGAGAAATAGTTGGCACTGCAGCACAAGATAGCCGGTGTCGTCTGGGGTAGGCAGTGTAAGCACACCTCGCTCAATAGGATGTATATTGCGTGCTCTGGTCCTGGAGCAGATGCATTTTACAACAAAAGAGGAGAGGGATCGGCACTGCAGAGATACATTTATTGTCCAAAAGTGAGGCTCAGTACATAAAGTGACAGGTATGCGGCTGCTATACAATAAACAACGTACCAATGCTGCGAGGTGTGGTAGGTGCGGTGGGTGCTGGGCACTGAACGCCTGACGGCCGTTTCGCGCTAGATTCGCGCTTCCACGGAGGCTAAAAGTTTTAGCCTCCGTGGAAGCGCGAACCTAGCGCGAAACGGCCGTCAGGCGTTCAGTGCCCAGCACCCACCGCACCTACCACACCTCGCAGCATTGGTACGTTGTTTATTGTATAGCAGCCGCATACCTGTCACTTTATGTACTGAGCCTCACTTTTGGACAATAAATGTATCTTTGCAGTGTCGATCCCTCTCCTCTTTTGTTGTAAAGAGCTCAAACTTCCCTTGGCAGACCTTTTATACCACTGCTAAGGCCATGTATATTTGGCCCCACCCATGACCACGCCCACGCTATGCTTAACCACGCCCATTTTCGGCGCAGAGGTTTTTGGGATGAGTCCACTCACTTATTTTTCCAGGACTAGACCCCTGATATGTGTAATATACTTTTTGGCCACAAGATGGCGCCAGTGAACACTCTCCTGTATAGGAAGTGATCACTTTTTTTTTTACTCTTTATTAAACTGTAACATTTCCTTTTTTTATGAATGGACGCGGCCGCTGTTTGCCGCCCATATGCATTTTTTCACCTCAGTTTTTCCTAGGAGATAATTTTCATCTTCTCTGTAAACTAAATTTCATGCCTTTTTTTCAATTGATAAAGTACCCAAAAGTTGGTGAAAAAGTACTATCAAATTTATTTCGAGTATTTTTTTGCTTGTTGGTGATTTAAAAGGCACTTTATAACAAGTTGTAAAAATTTCCCCTAGGAGAAAACTAGTACATATTTTTTCCCCTGGTTTTTTCCCTCTAAACCTAGGTGCGTCTTTTATTCCGAAGCACGGTAGAAAATACAATATTGTATTGCTTACTGTGCAGGGCAAGTGATAGATCTACTGCATTTCAATAGTAGTAGATTGAACAGATAGGAATCCTAAGAGCATATTCTGCAAAAGATAGTACATTTCTAATTGGAATTGTTGTTGTGTAGGTCGTGATTTGTTTGTGCAACAACTCTAGTATGCTGCTGCCCGCTAGCTCCTGTTCTTAGTTACTGTCCAGTAGCCAAGTCAGCAACATAGTAGCGGTTGTGTACTCTGTGACGTGCCAACCACTGTAAAAAGTACACTTGACCCCAATCCCCACACATCACTCCTGTGTCACTGTGTCCGTGGGCGTCCGCAGAAAATTTTGCAGGGGGGGCAAAAAGGCGGGGAAAATTGGTGCGTCTTCAAAGATTTTAGGAGAAGTTGAGCGGCGTGCCAAAAAATATGAGGGAGAAGTTGTGCGCCACGCCGGAAAATGGGTGTGGCCATGGACCAGTATGTGGGTGTAGTCACGGGTGGAGACACATTTACCTGAACTTAGCAATGGTGGGACATTAGATTAGGACAGTGGTGGCGAACCTTTTAGAGGCCGAGTGCCCAAACTGCAACCCAAAAGTCACTTATCTATAGCAAAGTGGCAACAGCAATTTAAACTAAATACAAAAGTTTTAACTCATACATGAACATTATGGAAAATCCAAGTTGAAAATAAACTGTGAAGATAAACAATTTCATTCATCCTACTCCTGAAAAATGTATTCATTTTTTTAGAACTTCCCAGTTTTATTTTCTGTTTAAAAAGCTAAAATAGTAGGTTTAATGCTATTTTCTCATATAATGATGATTCAGCTTTTCCCATAGCCTCGCTGTTAGCAATCATGTGACCCCCAACAAGACAAATTCAGCAATCATGAGGCCCCCAACAAGACAAATTCAGCAATCATGAGGCCCCCAACAAGACAAATACAGCAATCATGAGGCCCCAACAAGACAAATTCAGCAATCATGAGACCCCCAACAAGACAAATTCAGCAATTATGAGGCCCCCGACATGACAAATTCAGCAGTCATGAGGCACATAAATAGACATCATTTCACATAAATAGGCAGAATGCCCCCTTAATATGGTAGACACCTCTCACCTGGCTTCTGAATTCTCCTCTACAGGCTGCTGTGCCTGGCAATACTGTTTTTGGCTGGATTGGGGATGATGTGTGGGCTGAAAGGCCTTGCGGTGATGCTGTGGCCGGGTTGGCGGTGATGCTGTGGCCGGGCTGGCTGGCGGTGATGCTGTGGCCGGGCTGGCTGGCAGTGATGCTGTGGCCGGGCTGGCTGGTGGTGATGCTGTGGCCTGGTTTGGCTGGTTGAAATAAATGCTGGCCTGACTGGTGGTGATGCTGTGGCCTTTTTGACAGTGCTTCTGGGCTGGTTGGCTGGTGGTGATGCTGGGCTGGCTGGCCTGGATAGTTTATGTAGCTCCAGGAGGCCCCCAGTTTAGGTAGTGACAGGAGCCCCCCAGTTTAGGTAGTGACAGGAGCCCCCAGCTCAGGCATTGACAGGAGCCCCCCAGCTCAGGTAGTGACAGGAGCCCCCCCAGCTCAGGTAGTGACAGGAGCCCCCAGCTCAGGTAGTGACAGGAGCCCCCCTGCTCAGGCAGTGACAGGTGCCCCTCAGTTCAGGTAGTGACAGGTGCCCCTCAGTTTAGGTAGAGACAGGCACCCCCCAGGCTAGGTAGTGACAGGTGCCCCCCAGGTTAGGTAGTGACAGGGACCCCCAGGTTAGGTAGTGACAGGTGCCCCCCAGGTTAGGTAGTGACAGCCCCCCCCCCCCCAGGTTAGGTAGTGACAGGCGCTCCCCCAGGTTAGGTAGTGACAGGAGTCCCTCCAGGTTAGGTAGTGACAGGAGCCCTTCCAGGTTAGGTAGTGACAGGAGTCACCCAGGCTAAGTAGTGACAGGGACCCCCAGATTAGGTAGCGACAGGTGCCCCCCAGGTTAGGTAGTGACAGGCACCCCCCTCACCGTTCAGTGTCAGACCTCAGGATCAGCCGGGGATCCGACCAGTTAGAGCAGCCGCGCTAGGTCCTAGCGCCCGCACTATTGGCCGACCGGGCGGTTGATTGAGGTCTGACGGCGGCCGGGGGGGGGGTCAGCGGCGGCCAGGGGGCAGCGGTGGCCAGGGGGGCAGCAGGCATCCAGGGCAGCTGCCCCAATTTGCCCGACGTGCGGACGCCCATGACTGTGTCACCTGTGTCACTTTGTCAGGTGCCATAAATGAAAGGTGTTTTTTTCAGTTCCAGTGACAGCCATTCACCTGCTGTGTTTTCAATGAGTTTACTACAGAATATATTGACCTAGAGGTCTTCCTGTATTTTCTCTGCACTATTATTACTGTTACTATATACCTACTGGTCTGCATGCACATTACTCCTGTGTCATAAATAACAACGCTACTTTCCAGTCACAGCCCCTTAACAAGCATGCAGATCAGGTGCTCTGACTGAAGTCAGACTGGATTAGCTGCATGCTTGTTTCAGGTGTGTGATTCAGCCACTTCTGCAGCCAAAGAGATCAGCAGGACTGACAAGCAACAGAGCTCTCTGTTGGTGGGGTCTGATCGCCCCCAGGTTGGTTGGTTTGTTTGCAATAAATATTTATTTGATTATTTTTTTAATTAAAAATGCATTTTTTAATTATTAAATTCCCCTCCCTCCCTCCCCCCATCTGCCTATCACAGTGATCGGCTGTGATAGGCTTCAGCCTATCACAGCGGATCGCTTCTGAGTCCCCTGTACAGCGCTGCTGTAGATCGCAGCAATGTACATGTTAATTAGATGGCGGTTTCGCATTCTAACAGTCTTCTGCTCAGCTCCGCCCACCGAGCAGGCGATGCGTGCGCAGCCTGCTCGCGATCTCCTGCAAAACAGAGCCCCAGGACTTTACGCCGATCGGCGTTAGGCGGTCGGCTAGAGGTTAAAGGGGTTATCTGGTACGTAAAAAAAAGATAAAACTGACACTTACCTGGGGCTTCTATCGGCCCCCTGCACTTGTAATGCCCTGCGTCATCCTCCCCCGATGCGCTGTCCCCCGCCGGCACCGGGCTAATTATTCGTCTAACTAGACGAATAGAAATGCTCCCACCCATGCACGTCAGCGGGAGCTTACTTTGCAGGCGCAGTACAAGGAAACTTCGTACTGCGCTTGCGCAGCAAGCTCCACGCAGCCGCAGTCTATTCATCTAGTTGGACAAATAATTAGCCTGGTGTTGGCGGGGGGGGGGGGGGGGGGACGGCGCATAGGAGGAGGACGGCGCAAAACATTACAGCTGCAGGGGGCCGATAGAAGCCCCAGGTAATTCTCAGCTTTAGCTTCTTTTTATGTACCGGAGAACCCCTTTAAAGTCGCAGGGTCAGCCATACTATGCCAGGAAAAAAAATCAACCCATTTATAAGTGAATAACTACTTGTTCTACTTACATAACAGATGTATTGTACTGTTCACGTTTGATTTCAGTGAATTTTATATAGTAAATAAAGAGAATTCTGTTCCTGGCATTTGCCCTCTTGATTCCCTCTGACTAAAGCCAATCCTGATGTAATTTCCTCCCGTACTCTTTATTTTTTTTTTTTCTCCTAAAATCTGCACTGTCATAGCTAGCTTGCTTTGTAAACATGTGACCACAGCAAAAACAGATTTCAGCCTCATGTCACTAAACTGCGATCGCGAATTATCGTGCACAATCGTGAATTATCGCGCGCAATCGTGAAAATGCGCGTGAAAACGGCCATGATATGAGTTATTACGGTTTAGTAAATCAAGCCCTAAGCATGGTACACACACCATGTCATTTTCACTTCAGATCTTATTCAGATCTGTCTGATATTCATCGGATGTAGAAGAAAGCCAGCATACACTAATTTGCAAATTTTTAAATTCCGATTCGATTTCTGATAATTTTTCATGAATTTGCAGAGAATTCTGCTACTGGAAAATCAACTTTCGACTAACATTCCACGTCTTTCTCCATTGTTGTGAGGGGTGCCTGTACCCCTTGACCTCACCACATGTACATGACATAAGTACATGTAAAAGAGTCACGTGGAAAAGATACATGGTGGCAGTAAAGAAAAGACACAGGACACACCAGGAGGTGTGGCAGAGAAAAGGTGGACCTGCAACACACTGCACAGCCTGGGTGGTATACATTACACATGGGGGAGACTGGACAAGGTGTCTGACAGTCTTTGGGAAACTGAATGATGCTACCTCCATTCAACTGGCCAAGCCCTTGTGAGCAAGCTGAAGCTCGGGTACAAAATTAGATCCTTACCTAAAGAGAGGGAAGTCTCAGGATTCTATTGAGGCTTCCCTCACTACTCCTTTGTACCCAGCTGTTGAGCGCGCCCCCCCTGAAAGATTAGCAACAAGGCATTGATGCTAATCACATCGGAACCGTGCAGCTCCTCTTCCTATAGCATGGCCGCGCAATAGCCGACAGAGCCCGCCCACGCATGTGCAGTAAGCCGGAAGTCACAGGCCCATGCTACTGCGCTATAGGAAGGGGAGTTGTGCAGCCCCAATGTGGAGTGGGGTCGCACTCAGCAACAGGGACCACGGAGTAGCGAGGGAGGCCTCAATAGGATCCTGAGGCTTCCCTTTCTTAAAGTGGATCTGAGATAAACTTTTACTCATTGCATAATTGTGTTCCTTTCATATTGTTTATAGGGCATTCCTCAAGCCAAATAATTTCTTGTTTTTGTTTTAATACTCTAATTCCCTATAAACTAAACAAGCCTCACCCAAAGCTTTTCAGAGTGCCTTGGCATTTTCAGACAGTAGCAAGGGCTTATGGAAGTTCAGTATGGGCAGGAAGAGGGGAGGTGTTACTAGCCAGAGATTTCAGAGACAGAGGGGAGGAGGAGGGGGAATTAGGTTTTCACAGGCTTAGTGCTGGAGATGCAGATCAGCTTGCCTGTGTGTAATGTTTACAAACAACATGGCTGCTGTCATTGTATCACAGAAAGAAATAATCATATTCTGTTGAAGCTGTTTGCAGCTAGATTTGCTGTGTAAACTATCTAATGTAACATCCCCTATGATGGCGGCTGCGGGTACACAGGATACCTCTGCAGCCGCCTTTGTTCTCGGTACTGAGGCCTCATCCGTTTCGCTGGCGTCTAGCACGCCAGGGACGGGACTGTCAGTTGCTCATAGGGTCGCTGTCTCACGCGGGCGGGCGCGCGTGGAGACAGGACCTTTATGCTGGAAGAAGGCGCGTCAGCTGACCTGCCAGTCGGCTGATGTCAGGAGAGGCTCACGGCGCCCGGATTGGCTGATTGGCAGGGGCGTGGCTGTGGGTTCTCCTCGCTGCTTCATAAGCATTCTCCGCTCACTTGCAAACTGTCTGCTGTTTCGAATACGTCAGTGTTAGCCCTCAGACCTTAGACTAGTTCCAGTGTGTTTTGATCTAGGAGGAAACCAGGGATTTCACACAAGACTAGGATTATTGCCTTATTGTATCATTGATATTCTGTGTACGACTCTGGCTTATCTCTGACTCTGATTCTGCTCTACGTTTCTGTACTTCTGCCCATCTGATCTAAGTTGACGAACCTCTGCCTGAATCATTACTATTCTCTTGCCTTCTGATTTTGTACTGTACCAGCCTGTCTGTTGCTGAACCTTGCCTGTCTGACCCTTCTACTCTCCAGTGAGCCCTTGTCACTGGAGAGGTGCTCTGATAGCGCTCACCAGCCCCTCTGGTGTGGGCTCCTAGCTACCCAGCTTCTATCTTGGCTAGTACCCTCCAGTTCCTCTGGTGGGGCCTAGCACAGATTGGTTGCAGATAGTACCCACCAGCTCCACTGGTGAGGTTTAGTCAAACTATCTGCCATTTCCTCTGATAGTTCTCTCCAGCCCCTCTGGTGAGATCTAACCTCTACTGTTGCACCAAACACTATAGTCACTACATCTCTGCTTTCTATACTTGCATTATTGGTGATACTGCAGATCACCACATAATCAGGTCTAGAGTCTGCATTATTGGTGATTCTGCAGATCACACAATAATCAGACGTCTGTGTTGCTACACCAATACGTTATACAATCGTTACAGAACAGCAGACCATAACAAGTATGGAGGCACTGTGCAATCGGGTTGAACTCTTGACCACAACCCTTAACGATCTTATCAAGACGGTTAATGTACAGCAGAAAGAACCTAATGCACAAGTGTCATCCCCTCTTGCCATTGAGCCCAGGATGCCCCCTCCTGAAAAGTTCTCGGGGCATCGCTCTGACTTTTAAATTTTAAACATCGGTGTTTATCTTACTTTGAGCTAAGGCCAGTCTCTTCAGGTACAGAAACTCAGAGAGTCACTTTGATTAAAACATTATTATCTGGCGATTCACAGTCCTGGGAAAATAGTCTCCCACAGGGTCATGAGGCTTTGACCTCAGTTGAGGAATTTTTTAAAGCTATGGCTATTATATATGATGATCCCGATTTAGCTATAACATCAGAGAGGAGACTAAAAACCCTCAGGCAGGAGCACAATCCAGCCGAAACTTACGCTGCTGAGTTTAGGAGGTGGGCAGTGTCAGCCAGGTGGGGTCAGTACGCCTTACTATATTGCTTTTTATCGGGGTTATCTGATGCAGTAGCAGATTTGATGTTGGGTCACCCTGAACCCAAATCTTTAGATGAGGCCATATCATTGGCCATCAAGATTGATCGGCGAGTTCGCTACCAGAAGCAGGCCCGGGGTAAGATGCCAGTGAGATTTGCTTCTTTTTGCGCCTCCTGTCTCCTCCTCTACTCCTCGGGATGAGCCAATGCAGATTGGACAGTCCAAGCTCACCGAGGTTGAGAAAAATCGGAGACGTAATGAAAAACTCTGTCTTTATTGTGCCGAGAAAATGCATATAGTACCCAACTGTCCCAAGAAAGCGGAAAACTTGATCGCCTAGGAGTAGCTAGAGGTACTACCCTAGGCGATCCAGTCATACCTCTAAACAATAAACACTTGCTTCTGCCGTGTTCTATCACCTGGGAGGGACAGACTCATTCCACCCAGGCCTTCATAGACTCGGGTTCCGCTGTTAATGTTATAGCTTATGATTTTGCTCTTAAATTCGGTTTTCCGCTTATTTCTGTGGGACAGCAGGTACAGATCACCGCAATGGACGATTCCCCATTGCAGGAGAAACAGTCCCTTACCCAGACTCAGGTAGTGTTATGTCAACTGGGAGTCTTGCATAAGGAACAGATACAATTTCTGGTACTCAAAATGTCCACCTCCACTGTTACCAATACAAGGATCGCACACACGTCGGTAGGTAGGCTGGTGCTGGACCCCCAGGCAATGTGCAAGTAATTTTCATGAAGGAGTCCGCACACAAACCGTAGAAGCAATAAACGTGAAGTATTTATTCTCCCATCACATACATGTGCAGACACGGTCTGACCTACTTAGGTCGACGCACATTTCGGGGCCACGCAGGGTCCCCTTTGTCAAGACAGATAGCAGATAAGACATACACCTTGTCAAACCAGTATACAACTATAGATATACCGCCCTAATCCTTTTGGAACAACCCCTGGGCGGTTCCATCAATCACAAAGCTGTTAAAGAGGAACTGTAACGACAAAACGGCCCCTGGGGGGTACTCACCTCGGGTGGGGGAAGCCTCAGGATCCTAATGAGGCTTCCCACGCCGTCCTGCGTCCCTCGGGGGTCTCGCTGTAGCCCTCCGTACAGCCGTGACGCAATATTTACCTTCCTGGCTCCTGCGCAGGCGCTGTGATGGCTGTTGGCGCCGAAGTAGGCGGAAATACCCGATCGCCGTCGGGTCTGCTCTACTGCGCAGGCGCAAGTTTCCGGCGCCTGCGCAGTAGAGCGGACCCGACGGAGATCGGGTATTTCCATCTATTTCCGTGCTGAAAGTCGCCACAGCGCCCCCGCTGGAGCCAGCAAAGGTAAATATTGAAGCTACAGTCGGCTCTGTCACCGGCTGTTCGGAGGGCTGCAGCGAGACCCCCGTGGGACAGAGGACGGCGTGGGAAGCCTCATTAGGATCCGGAGGCTTCCCCCACCCGAGGTGAGTACCCCCCAGGGGAGGTTTTTGTTGTTACAGAGTCTCTTTAATTCAAAATAGCTGTTGCAATTCAAACATGTCTATTTGCAATTCAATTGCATTGCCTGAATGTCAATAGGTCTACCGACCTGTCAATCAATATTATCACACTCGGATGGGTGGTTCCATCAATCACAAAACTGTTACAATTCAAATAGCTGTTACAATTCAAAAATGTCTATTTGCAATTCAATTGCATTGCCTAAATGTCAATAGGTCTATCAGCCTGTCAATCAATCCTATGAAACTCCGATGCACTGCATGTCCCAGCATGGTGTTCACATGAAACAGCATATCCAACCAACCTTGGATTACCAGGGAGGTGGTCACACCTTCCAAAGCAAGGATAGGTTGGTTGGATATGCTGTTTCATGTGAACACCATGCTGGGACATGCAGTGCATTGGAGTGTCATAGGATTGATTGACAGGCTGATAGACCTATTGACATTTAGGCAATGCAATTGAATTGCAAATAGACATTTTTGAATTGTAACAGCTATTTGAATTGTAACAGTTTTGTGATTGATGGAACCACCCATCAGAGTGTCATAAGATTGATTGACAGGTCGGTAGACCTATTGACATTCAGGCAATGCAATTGAATAGCAAATAGACATGTTTGAATTGCAACAGCTATTTTGAATTTAACAGCTTTGTGATTGATGGAACCGCCCAGGGGTTGTTCCAAAAGGATTAGGGGGTATATCTATAGTTGTATACTGGTTTGACAAGGTGTATGTCTTATCTGCTATCTGTCTTGACAAAGGGGACCCTGCGTGGCCCCGAAACGTGCGTCAACCTAAGCAGGTCAGACCGTGTCTGCACATGTATGTGATGGGAGAATAAATACTTCACGTTTATTGCTTCTACGGTTTGTGTGCGGACTCCTTCATGAAAATCACCTCCACTGTTATTCTGGGTATGCCGTGGCTTAAAAAACACTCCCCTCAGATCGACTGGCGTTCCAGGCAGTTAGTAAGTTGGTCCTCCCACTGTCGTTATCATTGTTTGGAGAAAGTTACCATAGGCGCTACCGAGATCCAAGTGGAGGGGTCATCTGAGCAGTCCTCTGACCCCTATGAGATAGAAAGCTGGAAAGCTTGGACCTCTATATTGAACCCATTCCAGCAAGAGGTTCCTGAGGGGAAACCAGATGGGGTTTTATTTGTGCCACTACAGTTTAGATTCAAAATTCTCCATATGTTTCATACTCATAAAAATGCCAGTCACCCTGGTGTGGCCCGTACTCTGGAGTTACTGGACAGATGTGTATGGTGGCCCTCTATGGTGTCTGATTGTAAAGACTTTGTCGGTAGTTGCTCAGTGTGTGTGCTAGGAGTAAGTCGTCCAGACGGGCTCCTGTGGGTACACTACAGTCACTTCCAGTGCCAGAGCAACCATGGCCCCACTTGCCCAAGGACATTGTGGGTGAATTGCCTAGGTCTGATGGGAAACCAGTCATATGGGTGGTAGTCGATAGGTTCAGCAAGATGGCCCATTTCATTCCCTTGGACGGACTCCCCACTGCACAGGAACTGGCGGAGCTCTTCATCCACCACATTTTTAGATTACATGGGATTCCAAAGAATGTGGTGTCAGATAGGGGAGTCCAGTTCGTTTCCAGATTTTGGAAGGCCTTTTGTCATCATTTGGGTATGAATCTATAATTTTCCTCCGGCTACCACCCACAGACAAACGGGCAGACCGAAAGGGTTAATCAGGCTCTAGAGCAATTTCTTAGGTGTTACGTGGCAGAGGCTCAGATGGATTGGGTCAAATTTCTGCCCTTGCAGAATTTGCTCACAATAATTTGAAGTGCGCTTCCTCGGGATTCTCCCCTTTTCAGGTTGTAACAGGAAGATCGCCAAAGTTCTCTCCTCTGCCTGTGGTCTCATCTCCCTTCCCGGCTTTGGAGGAGTGGCAGGGAACACTAAGAGAGATCTGGGAAATGGTCAAGAATAATCTAAAAAAGGCTTTCGCTACCCAGAAAAGACAGGCAGATAGGAGACGTTCTGTAGAGTGGAACTTTGCACCGGGTGGTAAGGTGTGGGTGTCTACCCGGCACTTGGCCTTAAAGTAACCTTCTGTCAAATTGGGTCCTAAATTTATAGGGCCATACTCTGTATCCAAGAAAGTCAATAACATGCCCTATGTGGTTGCACTTCCGCCCAGCATGAGAGGTGTCAAAACTTTCCATGTGTTCCTTTTGAAACCTGCCGTGCATGTGGATTCCTCGCCCATCCCCTCCCTCCTGTGGTGATTGATGGGGAACCGAAATTCGAGATAGAGCAGATTTTGGATTCTCGGGTGGTACGTAACTCCATACAGTACCTGGTTCATTGAAGGGAGTATGGGCCAGAGGAGAGATCTTGGGTACCAATTTCTCGTATGCATGCAGAAGAACTCAGGGAGGACTTTCATAGATTACATCCTGACAGACCAGGTGGTTCGTGTCTGGAGTCCACGCCTAGAGGGGAGGGTACTGTAACATCCCCTATGATGGCGGCTGCGGGTACGCAGGATACCTCTGCAGCTGCTTTTGTTCTCGGTACTGAGGCCTCATCCGTTCCGCTGGCATCTAGCACGCCAGGGACAGGACTGTCAGTTGCTCATAGGGTCGCTGTCTCACGCGGGCGCGCGCGGAGATAGGACCTTTATGCTGGAAGAAGGCGCGTCAGCTGACCTGCCAGTCGGCTGACGTCAGGAGAGACTCACGGCGCCCGGATTGGCTGATTGGCAGGGGCGTGGCTGTGGGCTCTCCTCGCTGCTTCATAAGCGTTCTCCGCTCACTTGCAAACTGTCTGCTGTTTCGAATACGTCAGTGTTAGCCCTCAGACCTTAGACTAGTTCCGGTGTGTTTTGATCTGGGAGGAAACCAGGGATTTCACACAAGACTAGGATTATTGCCTTATTGTATTATTGATATTCTGTGTACGACTCTGGCTTATCTCTGACTCTGATTCTGCTCTACGTTTCTGTACTTCTGCCCATCTGATCTAAGTTGACGAACCTCTGCCTGAATCATTACTATTCTCTTGCCTTCTGAGTTTGTACTGTACCAGCCTGTCTGTTGCTGAACCTTGCCTGTCTGACCCTTCTACTCTCCAGTGAGCCCTTGTCACTGGAGAGGTGCTCTGATAGTACCCACCAGCCCCTCTGGTAAGGTCTAGCTAAACTATCTAGTTACTATTGTTGATAGTACCCACCAGCTCCTCTGGTGGGGTCTAGCTACTATTTAGTTACTGTTGCTGATAGCGCTCACCAGCCCCTCTGGTGTGGGCTCCTAGCTACCCAGCTTATATCTTGGCTAGTACCCTCCAGCTCATCTGGTGGGGCCTAGCACAGATTGGTCGCAGATAGTACCCACCAGCTCCACTGGTGAGGTTTAATCAAACTATCTGCCATTTCCTCTATCTCCAGCCCCTCTAGTGAGATCTACCCTCTACTGTTGCATCAAACACTATTGTCACTACATCTCTGCTTTCTATACTTGCATTATTGGTGATACTGCAGATCACCACATAATCAGGTCTAGAGTCTACAGTATTGGTGATTCTGCAGATCACACAATAATCAGACGTCTGTGTTGCTACACCAATACGTTATACAATCATTACATCTAAACTTTAGATAAGATATATAGACAAGTTACTTGTTATAGTTAGTTTTTCATCCATAGTTAGATAAGATATATAGACAAGTTACTTGTTTGTGTTAGTTAGTTAGTTTTTCATATAGTTAGATTTTGATCCAGAGCTTCACCTCGGGATCACTTGAATCCACGCTTTATTACAGTGGATGAGGTTTGCATACGTTATTTGAAGAAAATTGCTACAATGGCCCCTGGTTCAAATCAAGGCCAGGAAACTATCTGCATTAAGTTTGTATGTTCTCCCCATGTTTGTGTGGTTTTCAGGCACTCTGGTTTCCTCTCACATCCTAATAGCATACTAGTTAATTTGTTACCCCCAAAATTTGTCTTAGACATATGACAATGGTATGGATTGGATTGTGGTTAAAGCTGGCTCACATTGCCAGTGCTTTGTGAGTGCCAGTGATTGAAAAGCACTTGCTAATGTAAAGCTGTGTGAGATTTTTTTTAAAAATCACATTGCTCAAGTGAGAATACACACATAGCATTACATAAGCAAATCACAGGCGCTTTGAAAAGCACTTGTAGAGTGAACCAGCCCTAAGTGACATGACTATTGTCTCTGCAAAGCACTGCCGAAGACATAAGCGATAAGTAACGATAAATAATACAGATAAGATAAATACACAATAATAATAATAGCTAATAGTCATTTTAATCTGTGTTTATGAAGGATCAATAAATAAAGAAAAAGTAACACAACTGCTTTTATTATTATTCTCAATGGCCTTTATTGAATTTACTTTTTCTCCAAACTTATCTCCTAGGAGATAACTTTTCATCTTCTATTTAACCATTTCAGCCCACGGGTATTTTTCACCTTATGGACGAGAGGAATTTTCACATTTCAGAACTCCTCCCTTTCATTCCTCAATAACTTTATCAGTACATGTAAAAATCAAAATTATCTATACCTTGTTTTTTTTTCCGCCACCAATTAGGCTTTCTTTGGGTGGTATTTTATTCTAAATGCATTATAATGGAAATAATAAGAAAAAAATGGAAAAAAAAATATTTCTCAGTTTTCAGCCATTATACTTTTAAAAGAATTCATGCTACCATAATTAAAATCCACACATTTTATTTGGCCATTTGTCCCAGTTATTGCAATGTTAAAATTATATCCCTAGTATAATGTATGGTGACAATACTTTATTTGGAAATAAAGGTGCATTTTTTCAGTTTTACATCCATCACTAATTTTTAGCCCATTATTTAATAATAATATGCCATCTTGACATAGATATTTTTTTTTTTAATTCCCTAAAGGTGTAGGTGTAATTTTACTATTTGTCCACAAGATTTCCCTGCTGAGCAAAATCGTATTAGCGTACAAAGTACATTACTTAGGCAATAATGTATTGCTACATTGTAACTATGGAAGTGATGCAGTCTTCCAATGGAAGTCACAGTGCCGGCGGGGACATTAATGAATGCTAACTTTATTCCCATTCATACATTTAATGATCGTCGGCGGTAACCGTCGGCTCTATTTAAGATTAAACACTGAACAAAAACTGTGTTTATTCTCGGCGGACATGTACGGATTGGCACAGGGGACTTTTGTCCCCTGCAGCCAATCCCCCCTGTTGCTTTTGACAGCGCGATCGCGGGCATCTGCCTGCACGATCTCCCGTACAGCCCCCCCCAAACTGCAGGGACGTGACTATCACGCCCCTGCGGGTGTAGCAGCTGCTGCTGTGGACTTGAAGCTCACGTCCACGCGGCATAAATGGTTAAAATAACTTTTCAGCACTTTGCAATTGAAAAAGTACAAAAAAGAAAGTGAAAAAGTACCACCAAAATTTTTATCATAAGTATTTTCTTGCTTGGTGGTGACTTAAAAGGCATTTTATAGATAAGGTGTAAAAATATCACCTAGTAGAAATCTTAAAAGAAAAAGTGAATTAAATAAGGGCCAATATGTCATGCCATGCAATTTTCCCTGAGCATAATTCCCCTCGTATGTACATGCCAGGGTCACAGGAAGATTTAGTAAGCAGCAGACAGAAAGCACAGCTCGTTGAAAAATGCCAAGGATCACAAAATGCTTAGTTTGAAAGTCAAAACCCCCCAAAAAGCTAATTTTTTAGACGACTGACCTTGTGAAATGTAGGTCTGTAGACTTGTGTTAGAAACTTAGAACCTGCAAAAAATAACAATCTTGTCAATTTCACTTAACATTTTTTATTGTTTTTCTGATTCAGCAAAAATTTTCTGATCGATGGTCTTTTCTTTAACTATGCGCAGGATAATACAGCTCCCATCCGATAGGCTAGAATAACGAGCTTAGCAATTCATTACTATTTTTCTTAAAAGCCAGAAGCACATAATGTTTATTAATAAAGGGACAAGGTTTACAGAATTGTATTATTATTGAACATAAAACGGTTTATAGTACAAGCAAGGGTGACATTAGCAGCTAATTAGGCTGCGAGAATCAGGTTTAATGGAATATAAATCTGAATTCTTCTCAAACCTTTAGGGCCTCATCCATTAAACATTTATACATACAAGCTTTATGGTAAAGGCGCAGGAGTGGGAGGGTGGCACGTACAGATGGTGGATCCAAGGTCAAACAACTCATTTTAAAATGCAAATCAGTCACTGGGATATTAAAGATGCTCTGAGCAGGAAAAGGGGGAATGCTCTGAAGAAACGCTGACTGTTGATGACTCGTCTAGCTTTGGCAAGAATGTGTCTGCATTTTTTTGTGTCTTTTATTATATCATAATTGTACCAGTTAACCCCATGGTAGCTTTATTGATGAAATAACCATTTAAACAATAAAAGGTGTTTGTAGACATGTAAAGTGAAATTACATTTTTTTTCCAAAATTTGCCGTGTTACAGACCTGTGATAAATCTATATTATGTGGCAACTGTACTTAATTTGGAGCAGAGATTATCCAGAAACGCACGTCTTTTTGTGTGAGAAACAAGGTGCACATAGCAGGAATCACTGATCGTTTTCAACACCTGCACTAAACACCTGACTGGCATGCCCAATCTACTTCTTTTACAAACACTGTGTTATTTTTTTTTATAGTTACATAAAAATGAGTCAAGTTAAAATAAGGTTAGCTAAACATTTCAATATACAGAGCTAAAAAAATGTAATATTAGGGAGTCTATCGTATCATTATTGACATTTACCCCCAGACTTAAAAGGGCAACTGTAGTGAGAGGTATATGGAGGCTGGCAGATTTATGCTCTTTTACACAATACTAGTTGCCTGGCTATCCTGATGATCCTTTGCCTCCAATACTTTTAGCTATAGACCCTGAACAAGCATGCAGCAGATCAGATGTTTCTGACATTATTGTCAGATCTGAAAGATTAGCTGCATGCTTGTTTCTGGTGTGGCTCATACACTACTGCAGCCAAATAGATCAGCAGGGCTGGCAGGCAACTGGTATCGTTTAAAAGGAAATAAATATGGTGGCCTCCATATACAGTGCTGCCCATAATTATTCATACCCCTGGCAAATTTTGACTTAAAGTTATTTTTATTCAACCAGCAAGTCATTTTTTGATGGGAAATGACATAGGTGTCTCCCAAAAGATTATAAGACAATGTACAAAAGGCATTGTTGTGGGGGGAAAAAAACATTTCTCAGCTTTTATTTACATTTGAGCAAAAAATGTCCAGTCCAAAATTATTCATACCCTTCTCAATAATCAATAGAAACGCCTTTATTAGCTGTTACAGCCATCAAATGATTGCAGACCAGCTTTCTGCATGTCTCCACAGGTATTTTTGCCCATTGATCTTTAGCAATGAGCCAACCTTTTCAGGTTGGAGGTTCTTCTTGCTATCGACCCGATCTTTAGCTCCCTCCACAGATTCTCAATTGGATTCAAGTCAGGACTCTGGCTGGGCCACTCCAAAGCGTTAATGTTGTTGTCTGCTAACCATTTCTTCACCACTTTTGCTGTTTGTTTTGGGTAGTTGTTACGCTTAAATGTCCACTGGTGCCCAAGGCCTAGTTTCTCTGCAGACTGCCTGATGTTGTCGTTGAGAATCCTCATGTATTGCTCTTTTTTCATGGTGCCATTTACTGTGATTGGGTTCCCTGGTCCATTCGCTAGAAAACACCTCCTAAGCATTAGGTTCCCACCACCCTGTTTGAAAGAGGGGATGTGTTCTTTGGTTTGAAGGCTTTTCCTTTTTTACGACAAATTAAGGAAACATCATTGTGACCAAAAAATTCAATTTTTGTTTCATCTAACCCTAACATCTAACCCTAACACAGAAGACCAGGGCCCATATGCAATTCAGTTTTTCTCCTAAGTTTTCTCCTGGGTGATATTTTTTAAATTTGTTAATAAAATGCATTTTGAGCCATCAGAAAGCAAGAAAATGCTCAAAATAATTTTGATAGTACTTTTTTCATTAACTTTTTGGTGCTTTTTTTAGTTGAAAAGTGTAGGAAAGTTGTTTTAATTTGAAGATGAAAAATTATCTCCTTGGAGAAAACTCAAGTGAAAAAGTGAATTGCATATGGGCCCAGGGCCCATATGCAATTCATTTTTTCACCTGCTTTTTCTCCTAGGTGATATTTTAAAAATTGTCAATAAAATATATTAAAAACCACCAGCAAGGAAGAAAATACTCAAAATAATTTTGATAATACATGTTCACCAACCTTCTGGTACTTTTTCAGTTACAAAGTGATGAAAAATTATTTTAAATAGAAAATGAAAAATTATCTCCTAGGAGAAAACTCAAGTGAAAAAGTTAATCGCATATGGCCCCAGATGAGCATTTGCAAAGGCCAAGCAAGCTTTTGTGTGCCTTATCTGGAGAAGTGGCATCCTCCTTGGTCTGCATCTGTGGCAGTGTCCGTTGGATTGCTGTTCTTCAACTGTTGAGTTGATTAAAACAGCTGTTCCCAATTAAGCAGGGTAATTAGGGTGCTTTAGAACCGCTTGGACTATTTGGAATGGTATAGAACTTTGGATTTTTCCAGAGACTATGAAAGTTTGTAAAGGGTATGAATAATTTTGGACTAGACACTTTTTGCTCAAATGTAAATAAAAGCTGATAGTTTTTTTTCACAACAATGCCTCTTATACATTCTTTTATTATCTTTGGGGAGACACCTATGTCATGCCCCATCAAAAATTACTTGCTGGTTGAAGAAAAGTAACTATAAGTCAAAATTTGCCAGGGGTATAAATAATTATTGGCAGCACCCTTCAATTGTCCTTTAACCTATTTTGGTTCCTGGACGTAGAAACTACATCCAGGAACCATGCGCGCTACCCGCGTTCCCACGGCCGATTGCGCGCGTGCACGCGCACTCCCGGCCGTGGATTCGGTAACCACAGGATCAATGTATCGGGCTATGGTGCCCGATCACTGATTCCTCTCCCCCGTTGAAAAAGCTGTGCTTTTTCTGGCCGTTTCCTCCCCTCTGCGTCACTCTAAGCGTGTGTTACGCTTAGAGTGACGTCATGTAAACAAACTCATGGCCGCCATCTTGTGGCCAAAAAGTAAAACTACAACTAAAAGTAAAAAAAAATTAAAACAGCACACAATTACATTATAAAACTATAATTTACATCCCACCCTCCCAAAAATACCCAAATAAAATGTTTAATATAAAAAAAAAATCATTACAATTAAAAAAAAAAAAAAAAAGGAAATATTTACCTAAGGGTCTAAACTTTTTAAATATCGATGTAAATATGAAATATTTCTATATTTTTTTTATTTTAAACTTGTAAATAGTGATAGATGCAAAACGGAAAAAATGCACCTTTATTTCCAAATAAAATATTGTCACCATACATTGTGATAGGGACATAATTTTAATGGTGTAATAACCGGGACATATGGGCAAATACAATACGTGAGTTTTAATTATGGAGGCATGTATTATTTTAAAACTATAATGGCTGAAAACTGAGAAATAATGATTTTTTCCGTTTTTTTCTTATTCTTCCTGTTAAAATGCATTTGCTGTAAAGTGGCTCTTAGCAAAATGTACTCCCCAAAGAAAGCCTAATTGGTGGCGGAAAAAACAAGATATAGATCAGTTCATTGTGATAAGTAGTGATAAAGTTATAGGCTAATGAATGGGAGGTGAACATTTCTCAAGTGAAAACGACGGAACGCGAATGGGTTAAAAATGCACAACAACCTGTAACATGGACAATAATAAAAACCACTATGATTGTTCAAAATGAAGAATATTAGCTAACAGTACCCTGCAGTATCACAAATAACACCACACAAATTAGCATTTTAAACATAAATTCACCAACAAATCATTGGGTGTACATCTGCAGCTGCCAAAACATCATTTGCATAATCCTGTTTCAACTCAAAAATATTTGTATCTAATTGACCATCTCTTGTTTTGAGGTTTGCTGTGTAATGTCATGCGAGAAGTAAGAAGACCAGGATGGAAAGAGCAAGAGAGGGAAGTTGCATGGAAGAAAAAAGTATAATATAATTATAACTCTGCTGCACTATTCTGAAAATTTGGTTGCAAATGGCAGGTGATGGTAGAGTGCCAGAAAAAGTCTATCGAATCGCAGGCCTTTTGGTTTCTTTTAGTCCTCTATACTTTCCTAGTAGTTTTGGGTCACCCTGAGCTGCTTGGGTTTCTGTTGTACTGGTCCAAGCCATATCCCATAGAGCAGTGATGGCTAACCTTGGCACTCCAGCTGTGGTGGAATTACAAGTTCCATGAGGCATTGCAATATTCTGACAGCTCTAAGCATAACTTGGGGAGGCAGAGGCATGATGGGATTTGTAGTTTTGTCACAGCTGGAGTGCCAAGGTTAGCCATCACTGCCATAGAGCCTTAACAATCCATGCCATGCACTGATGAGGACCAACTGCCCGAAACAGGCTGCCTGCATGTTGGGTTGAGGTGGCTCTGTAAATTTTATAAGCTATAGGCTTGCTACACCAGCAGTTCTAGATGTAAGCCTGGCTTCAGGAGCATAAAGAGATAGTTTGCATGTTCAGTAGTGGTGCATTGTGGGAGACCACAGTCACTCGCTTAAAGTTGAGTTATCGCAAATACCTTCTGTTTTAAGAAGGTGGAGTGGCTTTTTAGTAAAAGGGGTTTTTGGCCTCATTTAGTGCGTACGTATTAGTACACCACTGGTGAGCTGGGCCAAGGGTGAGCTCAATGACGGCTCACCCTGCTCCCACTCAAATTCCGGGCAGTATTAAATACTACTCCCCCTATGAGTGGTAGCAACTTGGAGGGAGAAGTAATTTGGAGTCCGGAACCCCAAATCACCTTTACACAGGGAATGCACTGTGGCATAGCACTAGTGCTATAGCGGCGCACAGCTAACGCACTCAGCGCTAAATGCCAAAACCATCTGCTTGGTCTTTTAGTCCTCTGTACTTTCCTAGTTTTTGGTCACCCTGAGCTGCTTTGGTATTCTGTTGTATGAAAGGAAGAATGAACCATCAGCTTGCCCAGAGACTGTAGATACTACTTACCCTCATTCGACTCTTCGTCATGCTTTAAAGCAAGCCTGGAATCTTAATAGACCTGAACTTTTGGGTACCTCGAGTCCTGCACGAAAGCAGAGGGATGACAGTGATTATGTGTGGTTGATCACGAAGTACGGGGCCCACTGAGACCGTCTGCGCAAACTATTGGGATGATATTGGTTGATCCTTACAACATCCTGAAGGTAGCAGGAAATGTTAACCCCAGACCTATGATTACGGCCTCGAGGGCAACCAATTACAGTGACTGCTTAGTGCATGGTGAGCTACAACCAAGGTCATCTATGTGGCTACAGAGACATATCCCAAATGGAATGTTCAGGTGCTCCAAGTGTAAGTTCTGTCCTTATGTCCTTAATTAAATTTTTTACGATAGTACAGGAGAAAATAAGTATTCAATTAATACATTTATTAATTGTGCCATGGAAAAAGTTGACTATATGTTGGAATGTCCATGCAGACTTAGGGTCTCGGAGCTCATGGCCATCATTGTGGGAGGAAAGGCCCAGAGCCTTTTGGCCTGCCACTATAGGGAATGCCATGATAATAGGGTCATTGGCACGAAGGTGAAGGAGGGGGATTTTTAATTTGAGCACTGTCTTCCATCAGGGGCTGAAAGCAGAACTGGATCCGTCTCCCTTTCTAAAAAATTGAACCAGTATAGATAACTGCTTTTGTTATGAGTTTTATATGTGTGTGTATGAGGGTTCCACAGTGTGTGACCTGGCCTGCTGCCTTATCAATCTGCTGAGCTGTGCTCCCCCTCCTCCTGGAACTTACTGATGGCTTTTCTCCTTGCCTTCCATGCTCATGAGATTGGTGAGCTATCTATAAATGAATAGTGGAAGCAATGGGTCGACTGATTGTTGGATCAACTATTTGATACCAAACCTTGTCTCACCGTGTATGGCCACTATGTGGATTACAATGGATGGGTGCATATTTACAAGGGACAATGATATGCACCTTTTCCCTCAATAATGCTTTGGAAACTGTATTGAAATATTCCTGCTACTTGTCGATAACTGAAAAAGAGTCCCCTCTATTTTCTCTGCAAATTAATAAGGAATCCTCTCTCTAATGCTGGGAATACATGGTTCGTTTCTGGCGCTTTATTCTCCTCTCAATCGTTTTTGCCGCTCGATCCTGCAGTCGATTCTCTTATCTTCCGCTCGTTTTTCTTATCTTTTTCCATTCTATCAGAAATGGAGCAGCGAAAGGATCGAAAGGGAAATCGGACATGTCGGAAATTATCTATCTAATTCTAATCCCCTCAAAGATGAACCGTGTACTCCCAGCAAGCTAGCTGTGAGCTCTCAGTTCGTGTGTGCAGCCTTGTTGCAGATGAATGATGTTCACATTCACTGTATAAATTGGCATGAACGTTGAATTCTGCTCTTACTATGCAAAGGGGCGGTTCTGCCACTACAAATAAAAGGGGTGGACACAGCTGCTAAAGCCACAACCTGACGATGCAGCCAATTTGCTGTAAAACATTTAGGTGGGTGGAGTCTGCACCAGCCAGCATCCCAGCTCACCTAGGCCACGTGTTCCAAGTGCCGAAAGCGTGGCTGATCAAGGAGGGTGGCCAGGGTTTTAATCTAGTGCACTCCCTCCTTCCCCTGTTTATGTTTTTTGTCAGCATGCACACAGCTTATGCTGGTGTATGTGCATGGTGTGCATGGATACATTACGTTAGCTCCCTTGTGCGATTGGTATGATGCGGTATCTGTCCCATGAGAGGACGTCAGGATGTGTGCTCCTAATACCTAAATAGGTTTGACGCAATGAATGTTTGCATGTCTGCACTATGCATGTTACAGGGCCTGAGTTAGGACACCTATGTTTACCTGGGTACTTCTGCGCAGTGTAGGTGACTAAGCAAAATAATGCATTCCTTCGTGAACTAAGACCCCGGCTTTTAATTTAGCTGTAGGGATAACAGTGGTGCCTGGATAAGTGAATCTGTAAATGCATTTGTTTGAACATTTGCATGCGAGCGTGCAAAGGGTTACTGATTTTTGTTATTTATCTGGCCACACTCCCTTTAGCACCTCCCTTTCCTTAAATTACTTATTTAAATGTCCTAACTAGAGACAAAGTGCCTGGATTTATGTGTTTTTTTCTTGTTATGGACCCTTGTGGCCAGGGTTTTAATCTAGTGCACTCCCTCCTTCCCATTTGTGTTTTTTGCAAGCATGCACACAGCTTATGCTGGTGTATGTGCATTGTGCGCATGGATTTTTTTATTTTTTTAATCCAGGAGGGTGTCGCGAGATCTGGACAGAGGTACAGACGCAGGAGAAAAGTACATATTGCTGGCTTGAGATTACTTACTGTGAATAACCATGAGTTTAGGTAGCTGTGGTAGCAGTGAGTCTGGCGGCGAGTGAGTCAGCCCCTCTCACTATCAGTGCACTGACCTGTCTATATCTTCAGAAGGACTGTGAGCAGATCTGCTGAAGGAATTGTGATCCATGTATCTGACTTTCCGTCATGGTAAGGAGGAATAATAAGGCGATAACTCCCTGGATTTGCTCCACATAACATTGTTTCAAGGGGGCCCCGCAATGCTGTATTATATTATAAGGCAGTGTGAATGTGTGTATGAGTGTGTGGGCATGAGTGTGCTGCTAATATAACCCTATGGGTAAAACATTCCAATTATAGATCATTATTACCCAGACCAAACAAACGGTAGTCTTGAGGCCATTAACTCTGGTCAGAGCCAGGGTTTAACAATTTTTAAAGGAATACTATCGATTGAAATGACTTTTTTTTAATACTCTATATTAGTGTACACATTACCACTAGTGCTAGGGGCACTTTATTTATTCACCCAGGTCTCTCTCTTGCTATCCCTTCATTTCTCACACAGCTCATAGTAGTTTGGGTCACCCTGAGCTGCTTGGTTACTCTCACAAATATATGTCACTGTGTCACTCACAGCATGCAGAGGACAAGAGGAGAAATAGGCTGATCTGAGGTGGTAACAGGTAACTAAATGAGCTGGAATATTGCTGGAATATAACTAGCTATACCACAAGTCTGTGTTTACACTCAGACTGGCTGCCTGCTTGAGGTGATTCACTCCAGGCTGCATCCACTTTACAAGCTGTTGAGAGGGGCAGACCACTGTCTACAATTAGCATTATTAGTATCTTTATCAGTCAAGAGAAGCAAAGATAAAAAAAACACACATTGCTAGAATCTTTAACCCCTTACCACCATATCAATAAGATTCTTTCAGCAAGGTGATAATTAAACTATAAACGGAGGAGTTGATAGCAACTCCCCTGTGCAGACACATGGTCTAGCCCTCTGGGAGCTCAGTATTAGATACATTTTGTATCCAACACTGACACCAAAACTGATGGAGGATTTTACAGCTGAGAGGAACAGCTGTGTGAGGAATCAAATTGCTCCTAGTACTTGTCCTAATGTATGCTACAACATACAGCATTTAAAAATAAATGCATACATCGATAGTATTCCTTTAAGCTCTCTTTCATCTGGATTTTTTATTTTGTATTCATTTTTGAATTCATTGTATTTATTTTGAATTGTTGCACAGAAAGCACCTATCAATAACACGACCATTTGCCCTACCTCCCAAGCCCGTTGCAGGGCGACACCCTGGACAGGCACTTTCCTTTATGCCCACATTCAAAATGTCACAAGATGCTGCAATTTCCTCCTCCGTAATATCTCCAAGATCCGCCCCTTCCTGACCCTGGACACTACCAAGCTGCTCATCCATGTCCTCTTCATCTCCCGCCTTGATTACTGCAACTCCCTTCTGTCATCCCTCCCTTTGAACCGCAATGCCTCCCTTCAATCAGTTATGAACTCAACTGCCATACTCATCAAATCCTCTCACCGCTCTGCATCTTTGAATCCCTGCACTGGCCCCCTATCCGATTTAGGATACAATTCAAGAGTCTATGCCTGGCCAATAAATCTGTGCACAAAACCTTCCCTACCTACATCTTGGAACTTGTTTACAGATATATACCAGGTCACCACCTCCTGTTCTCCAACCACCTTTACCTAACTGCCCCGTGCATTTCACATGCGTGCTTGCAGGATTTCTCAAGAGCCGCCCCACCCTCTGTAACTCTCTTTCACCGCCCATCAGATTTGCCTCCTCCTTCTACACATTCAAGCACATTCCCTAGTGTATTCTACATGATTGTGTGCTCCTTTCCTATGACTGCCTCATACTTATATTACAGGGCCTACCTAACCAGCCAAAATTGCATGATCATGTATTTTTTACCCTGTTTGCCGTGTATAACTTTGTCCTATGTTGTATAGCCTTATCACGTCTGTCATCCTTTGTATCATTGTATGTATTTATTGTCCAGCGCTGCGTAATATGTTTCTGCATTATAAATACAATAAATAATAATATAAAATAATAATATTAGGAAAGAGAACCCCCAACTGTAAGTTACAAGAGCTTCTTGCCGTGTTTGAATTACAGGGCGCAAAGCCCTGCTCAGCATAAATTTAAATGGAGGCTGGTAGACCTGGCAGCTTGACTCTGACCTTAGGCAACTTGGAAAAATTGTGGAATGTCTCTAGCATTGGCATTATGCAAGCATAACAACACATTTCTCAATAGTTTTGGGCTTCTAGGTTGCAGTATTTTGCAACTTTGTCCATTCTGCTCTTTAGTTCATTAATCATCCAGCTTAGTTCTTGGGCCTTATCATTTCAGCTTTGTGCTCTGGCGCTCTCACCTGCATAGTTTGCTGAATCTGCTCAGGAAGGAGCAGGGGCCCCCTTGATGTTTTGTATCAGGGCTGCTGTAAACAGTTGGAGTATTTTTTTAACTGGTGAGCCTGCTGTGTTCCCACTTTTTTCCACCCTTGATCCTCCATCTCTCCTACATCCGATCTCTCAGGTTTGGAGCCAAGTGCTAACATCTGAACTACCTGTGAGCCCGTTTCTGAGGCCACAGGCAAGGAGCTCACATTAGGAATGTTTGTTCAGCATGGTACAACACATATCCTCCAACTTATTTTGAGCAGCCCTATTTCCAGGGGCATGCAGGCCATGCGACCACCCTGATCGCTGAGGGAGGGTGGGTGCAGTGATGGAGGGGAGAGCCGTGGCCACACTGGGACTCAGCCACGGGGAGGGCGGCACGACTTCTCCCTCCTTTTCTCTACCCAGGGCCCCCCTCTATGCAGAGTTAGCGCAGCAGGAAGCCTGGTAAGAGGAACTCACCTTCCTGCTCGCTCCAATCGCCACTCACTTGCCGCTGGTTTCTTCTGCATAAACGCTGATACACACTCAACTTCCTGATTACCAGGAAGTACAGTGTGTATCAGCTGTTATACAGACGGAGAATAGTAGCAAGTGAGCTCTGCATAGAGGGGGGAGCATGAAGGGCGGCCCTAGGGAGAGGAAGGGAGGGAGAAGTCAGGCCACCCTCCCCGCGGCTGACTCCCCCCTCCATTATGGGGGGTGGGGGCACCTAACTATCTAACCTATATTGCGGGCATCTACCTATCTAACTTATACTGGGGGCTCCTACCTATCTAACCTATACTGGTGGCACCTTCTTATCTAACTTATACTATGGAAACCTACCTATATAACATATAATGCGGGCACCTATCTACCTAACCTATACTGGGAGGACCTACCTATCTAACCTATACTGAGGGCACCTACCTAGCTAACCTATACTGGGGTGCCTACCTATCTAACCTATACTGCGGGCACCTACCTAGCTAACATATACTGGGGGCAACTATACTGGCTACCTATATTGGAGGCACCCACCTAGCTAACCTATACTGGGGCAGGTGCCTATTTAATCTATATTAGGGGTACCTGCCTATCTAACCTATGTTGGGGGCAACCATACTGGCTACCTATACTGGAGGCACCTACCTGGCTAACCTATACTTGGGAGAATTACACTGAGGCACCTATGCCTGGCTACCTATACTCGGGGGACCTATAGCTGGCTACCTATACTGGGTGCAACTAGACCTGGCTAAACTATACTGCGGGCACCTATACTTGGCTCACCCTGGGTTCAATTTAGCCTAGTAACTGCCCTGAATTTGAGGTAGGCAGAGGTGGTATTAAAGGTGAACAGTGTATTTTAAAACTGCTTCTGTGATTCTTTATAACCTTATTTAGATATATATATTATTACAGTCACAGTTATTTTAATACCTTTGTGGGTTCAGTTTATATCTCATTTTGTTATTATATTTTGTGATCTTACAAAGTAAAATAAAATAAAAGGTTTACACCAGAAACACTGAAATATATTACCCATCCACCTATTTCTCCTTCGGAAGATAACATCCAAGTTATTTTTGCAATATGTTTATATCCCTTTGTCACCTTTTTTAGCTAAAAGTTTTACCCTCAAATGATAACAAAAGGCAAAAACCACAGAGCACTGATACACCTTTTAGCATTGTTATTGAGTGACATTTGGCACAAACTCCTAAGTCACCCACTGAGAGTCAGTGTAGGACCACACTAGGCAGAATCACATATGTGTTTTTCACTATGTGCTATGGAAAACGCATATGTGATTCTGCCAAGTGTGTTCCTACCCTCATCATACCTTGAAGATGGAAAAAAAAGTGGGATGAACAAAATCTACAGATGCCTGAAGCTAATTGGTGAAGACAGAGCTCTGTTGAAGTGGGATCTGGGGAGAATTGGAAGGTACAGGAGTACAGAAACAGAAAGAAGAAAAAGAGGAAGAGGAAAGGGGGGAGGGGTAGGGGGGATAACAAAAACAGTACGGAAAGGCCTTTTTAGCCTGAGGTCACCACTGGAGTCCTTGCTGTGCAATAGAGATTTCCTACCAGGTTAGGACATTGGGAGCTTGAGGGATTGAGAGCAGTGCTGGGCCGAAATTACGCATTAGCGTAATTACGCATCGTAATTCACTACAAATGCACCGTAAGCGTTACGTGTAAGGTTACTTAATTACGCGTAGACCGTAGGTTACATTATTACGCGTAACAAATTACGCATAAGACAGTAAACTTCCATTGAAATTACACAGTCTGCCGTAATCGCGTAATATTACGCTCCCGTATAATATAAAAAAGCCGCCGACTTTAAGGGTTAATAGCAAAGCCCCCTTAAGTGCTAAGAGCCTCAAATTTGGAGAATATATTAAGGAGATCAGAAGGAATAAGAGGAAAAACATTTTTTTCAAAAAGACCTTATAGTTTTTGAGAAAATCGATGTTAAAGTTTCAAAGGAAAAATATATACATTTAAAAACCCGCCGAATTTAACGGTTAATAGCAAAGCCTGCTTAAAATTTTGGAACACCAAATTCAAAGGGTATATTAAGGGGATCAGTGGGAATAAGAGGAAAAAAACATTTTTCAAAAAGACCTTATAGTTTTTGAGAAAATCGATTTTTAAGTTTCAAGGGCAAAAATGTCTTTTAAATGCGGAAAATGTCAGTTTTTTTTGCACAGGTAACAATAGTGTTTTATTTTCATAGATTCCCCCAAGTGGGAAGAGTTTTACTTACTTCGTTCTGAGTGTGGGAAGTATAAAAAAAAAACGACGTGGGGTCCCCCCTCCCAGACCTCTTTAACCCCTTGTCCCCCATGCAGACTGGGATAGCCAGAATGCGGAGCACCGGCCGCGTGGGGCTCCGCACCCTGACTATACCAGCCCGCATGGTCCATGGATTGGGGGGTCTCGGAAGGGGAGGGGCAGCCAAGCTTTCCCCTCCCCCTCCGAGCCCTTGTCCAATCCAAGGACAAGGGGCTCTTCTCCACCTCCGATGGGCGGTGGAGGTGGAGGCCGCGATTTCCTGGGGGGGTTCATGGTGGCATCTGGGAGTCCCCTTTAAAAAGGGGTCCCCCAGATGCCCACCCCCCCTCCCAGGAGAAATGAGTATAGAGGTACTTGTACCCCTTACCCATTTCCTTTAAGAGTTAAAAGTAAATAAACACACAAACACATAGAAAAAGTATTTTAATTGAACAAAAAACATAACCACGAAAAAAGTCCTTTAATATTCTTAATTAACCATTAATACTTACCTGTCCCTTTAAAAGCCAGTTCCCACGCAATATCCTCGGAAATATACTAATCAGTTACAATGTAACAAAGTTGTTACAATGTAACAACTTTGTTACTTTGTAACTCCACCGCACCCGACGTCACTCGCCGCTCACCCGCCGGCCGCCGCATACACTAACGCTAAGTCCCCGCCGGCTCCCGCCGTCCACTCCGCCCACACCTGTCACCCATATACATGCTGGCACCCATGGGTGCCAGCATGTATATAGGTGACATGTGGGAGAGGCAGGGAGGGCAGCGAGAGCCGGCGGGACTTAGCATCCTGCACCCGACAGAGCTCTGAGCTATATAGCTCAGAGCTCTCTAAAGCATCTTTGTATTTGGGCTCCAAGGAGCCCCATTGGTCCTTAGCAGACCAATGGGGTTCCTTCAAATCAGAAGGAACCCCATTGGTCTGCTAAGGACCAATGGGGCTCCTTGGAGCCCAAATACAAAGATGCTTTAGAGAGCTCTGAGCTATATAGCTCAGAGCTCTGTCGGGTGCAGGACGCTAAGTCCCGCCGGCTCTCGCTGCCCTCCCCGCCTCTCCCACATGTCACCTATATACATGCTGGCACCCATGGGTGCCAGCATGTATATGGGTGACAGGTGTGGGCGGAGTGGACGGCGGGAGCCGGCGGGGACTTAGCGTTAGTGTATGCGGCGGCCGGCGGGTGAGCGGTGAGTGACGTCGGGTGCGGTGGAGTTACAAAGTAACAAAGTTGTTACATTGTAACAACTTTGTTACATTGTAACTGATTAGTATATTTCCGAGGATATTGCGTGGGAACTGGCTTTTAAAGGGACAGGTAAGTATTAATGGTTAATTAAGAATATTAAAGGACTTTTTTCGTGGTTATGTTTTTTGTTCAATTAAAATACTTTTTCTATGTGTTTGTGTGTTTATTTACTTTTAACTCTTAAAGGAAATGGGTAAGGGGTACAAGTACCTCTATACTCATTTCTCCTGGGAGGGGGGTGGGCATCTGGGGGACCCCTTTTTAAAGGGGACTCCCAGATGCCACCATGAACCCCCCCCCCCCCCCAGGAAATCGCGGCCTCCACCTCCACCGCCCATCGGAGGTGGAGAAGAGCCCCTTGTCCTTGGATTGGACAAGGGCTCGGAGGGGGAGGGGAAAGCTTGGCTGCCCCTCCCCTTCCGAGACCCCCCAATCCATGGACCATGCGGGCTGGTATAGTCAGGGTGCGGAGCCCCACGCGGCCGGTGCTCTGCATTCTGGCTATCCCAGTCTGCATGGGGGACAAGGGGTTAAAGAGGTCTGGGAGGGGGGACCCCACGTCGTTTTTTTTTTATATTTCCCACACTCAGAACGAAGTAAGTAAAACTCTTCCCACTTGGGGGAATCTATGAAAATAAAACACTATTGTTAACTTTGCAAAAAAAACTGACATTTTCCGCATTTAAAAGACATTTTTGCCCTTGAAACTTAAAAATCGATTTTCTCAAAAACTATAAGGTCTTTTTGAAAAAAAAATGTTTCCTCTTATTCCCACTGATCCCCTTAATATACCCTGTGAATTTGGTGTTCCTAAATTTTAAGCAGGCTTTGCTATTAACCGTTAAAGTTGGCGGGTTTTTAAATGTATATATTTTTCCTTTGAAACTTTAACATCGATTTTCTCAAAAACTATAAGGTCTTTTTGAAAAAAAAAATTTTCCTCTTATTCCTTCTGATCTCCTTAATATATTCTCCAAATTTGAGGCTCTAAGCAATTAAGGGGGCTTTGCTATTAACCCTTAAAGTCGGCGGCTACCTAACATTGATCCATGCGTCAACTTTTCCGCTTGGCAGCATGACCTTACGCATTAATTGCTAGTAGGAATTTACACGTAAGCCAATAACGTAACAACCTGAATTACGGTATTCTTACGCGTAATTGCGTAAGGGCTATGCGTAATTACAGACATGTACCGTAAATGAATGTCTACGCCGTAAGCGTAATTCCGTAATGCGTAATAGCGTAAAATTACGCGTAATGATCCGTAAGCATAGTTTTTTCCATAATGCCCAGCACTGATTGAGAGGCAAGAGCTTTAATCACATTGGGGATCTCATTGGGGACAAGCCCCTTCCCTAGCCACAAAATTTAAGCTAAATTTGATCACCCTTCCTCTGAGCTATTTTGGTTTTCGCAGGTGAAAGGTTTTCTCCTGAATAGAGCAAGGGAGGGCCTGGAGTCTGCTACGGGAGGTGTGGTTCAGACCGTGCCAGATCTCTCTCTTATGTGTGGTATCAAAGGCTGGAGAAATTTTAACTGCAACTCTTAACTGGCAAGCTTGATTGAGGACCTGTTGGACCCTGGAGGAATGGGATTCCATATTCCTTGGCATGGCCAAGGCTTCCATTAATTGTACCATGAGGGAGAGGTGTTTCAGGATTTTCTATGACTGGTATTGCACTGCTACTACCTACATAGGTGGGGGCTTATTACCTCTGATATTTGCTTCAGAAGGTGCAGTAGGTCAGCTGACCAAATTCACTGCTGCAGTTACCAGCATTCTGTAAGCACATGACAAGCAGTGCAGGGAGGGAAGTGATTAACCTGACAAGTACAAGTTAAATTGCACAGAAAAAATACCTTACGTGGCGGATAAAAGCAAATGGCTGTTACTTCCTGAATAACCCTTGTATGTGTACAGGTAATTTGAATTTTTGTTTCAGGTGTAGTTCAACCACTTATGGACAGCGTTGATTGAAACCTACACCCAATTTTGATCTTCTAATACCTGCCAGGGTGTAGATTTCACTTCACCACTGCCACGAGTTCTCGCCCCCCCTCTCGTCGCTCCCACCGATCGCATTGCTCTCTGCCCACTGCAGCTCACTCGCCCTGCCGTCTCTATGACGGCAAAGCTCTGTGAGCCGGTTAGGTGCTGATTTCATTGGCTCCTGACCGTGTCATCAATTTAAGCACATTAGCTTACATTAATCACATGGTTAGGAGCCAATGAAAGTGTCTCCTGACCACCTCATAAAGCCAATGAAAGTGGCTCCTGACCACCTCATAAAGAGTGGGTGGCCTGAGGTTCTGGGTGTGCGGAGTGGATGTCGGTTGCGGTGGGTATGTGCGGCGATTCATTGATATCCGGCTTTTCTGGTACCATCGGTCTCTGGTCCTTAAGGAGGCAGAGTACGCTAAATAATTCTTGCTTTTTACCTGCTATTTAGTTTAAGCAGTATGTGGAGTTGAGAAACGCTGCATTTCCGTGGCAAAATGAGGGCTTTATACTGCCCAAATCCCCAGAGCAAAAAGCGGGCAGCGCTTCCTGAAAGAGGCAGAGCTTTGTGCTGTAGCTCTGCCTCTACTGGAGTCAATCGCTGCTGATCGTCGCCTCTCCCTGCCCCTCTCAGTCTTCTTTCCCTGAGTGGGGCGGGAGAGGTGGAGATCCGCGCGCAGATTGACTTCAGTAGAGGCAGAGCTACAGCACTAAGCTCTGCTTCCCTGGGCAGCAAAATCCACGACTTTGAAAGTCGTGGATATTTGCCCCGGGATTTGGGGGTTATGAAGACCTTGTTTTGCCGCGGGAATGCAACGTTTCACCTCTCCTCAACCTGCTTAACTGGTTCAGCACCGCAGTCCGAAAATCTCATGCATCCGAGCAACGTTCACCTCCCATTCATTCGCCTATAACTTTATTGCTACTTATCACAATGAATTGATCTATATCTTGTTTTTTCCGCCACTAATTAGGCTTTCTTTGGGTAGTACATTTTGCTAAGAATTATTTTTTTCTAAATCTATTTTAACAGAAAGATTAAGAAAGAAATGAAAAAAATTCATTATTTCTCAGTTTTTGGCCATTATAGTTTGAAATTAATATACGCTACCGTAATTAAAACTCATGTATTTTATTTGCCCATCTGTCCCGGTTATTACACAGTTGAAACGATGTCCCTATCACAATGTATGGTGGCGATATTTCATTTAGAAATAAAGGTGCACTTTTTCAATTTGAGTCCATCACTATTTATAAGCTTATAATTTTAAATAATATAATAACATATTTTCTTGACATGCATATTTAAAAAGTTCAGACCCTTGTGTAACTATTTATGTTATTTTTGTTTTTTTTTAATTGTATTTTTTATTTTTATTTTTAATAAAAAAAAGTGTATGTGGGTAATTTTTGGTGTGGGAGGGAAACTGCTAATTTTAAATGTAAAATAATAATTTTTTTTTTATTAAAAATGTATGTGGGTGCAGTTTACTATTTGGCCACAAGATGGCCACAGTGAAAAAAGTCCTGGATGCGAACGATCTCGCATCCAGGAACTAAAATGTTGGGGAGAAGTTTCCTGGGGGCAGAAATATCGCGTTCTCTGGAGAGAAAGCGTCGGTATTTCTGCGGGGAAGTTAGATCGGTGAATGGGAATTATATTCCCATTCACTGATCGGGGGGCTAGCGGCAGGCAGCGCCCGATCGCGCGCACCAGCCGGCGGCAGCAGCAGTCCCTATCTGGACGAGGAAGCTCGTCCAGATAGGCCGAACTGGTTAAACTAAATAGCATGTAAAAAGCAAGAATTATTTTCCCTTCAGACTCTCTTTAAGTGGTTAAAAAGGAACTGTAGTGAAAATAACAGAATTAATAAAAATGCTTATTTTTACAATATTTATTTATAGATTATTTAGTCACTGTTTTCCCATTGTAAAATCTTTCTTCTCCCTGATTTACATTCCAAAATGTATCACAGGTGGTGACATCTTTAGTCCTGCCAGGTGATCTATACGGAATGTTCGTTACTGAGAGTTCTATTCACAGAGGGAGATATTGCTTGCTTGGCAGTTGGAAAAAGCTGTTATTTCCCAGAATGCAACAAGGTTCACAGACAGCAAACTGTCATTGTCCTGACATCACACTGTGGGAGGGGTTTCACCACAATATCAGCTATTCAGACCCCCCTGATGATCTATTGGAGAAAAGGTAAAGATTTCTCATGGGAAAGGGGGTATCAGCTACTGACTGGGATGACAAGAAGTTTTAAATCAGGATGATACCATTTATTGGCTAACTAAAAAGAATAAGAATAAGCGAGTTTTCGGCTTTGCAGCCTTCGCCGGGCTTAAATCCTGTTTGCTTGCAGGTTGATGGTACAGACAGCTTTATACATGCAACATCAAAAGGGTATACATAGATTTTTTTCAAGCATAAATACATGTCATTAAAGGACTTACGAGCCCAAATCACAAAAAAAGGTCTGTACCTGCATGAATTTTGAAGGCACGGAGGACGCCATCTGCGCCCTCTGTGCAGTTCCGCCGGGTCCCCGCTGCTTGTTCTCCCCCCGGCCGGATCTCGACCCCACAGCCTGGGTCAGGCTCTCCTGCCACCTCAAATATGGCTGCCAGAGGAGGCTGTGACTGCGCAGTCCGCACAGACGCGAGTGCAGCTGTGCAGCTCTAGGGCCACCCCCTATCCACGCAACAGGAGCGTGTATCGGGGAGGGAGGCCCTAGAGCTGCGCAGCCACACTGGCGTCTGTGCGGACTGCGCAGCTGCGGCCTCCTCCGGCAGCCATATTTGAGGAGGCTGGAGAGCCTGACCCAGGCTGTGGGGTCGGGATCCGGTCAGGGGGAGAACAAGCAGTGGGGACCCGGCGGAACTGCACGGAGGGCGCGGATGGCGTCCTCCGTGCCTTCAAAATTCATGCAGGTACAGACCTTTTTCTTTGTGATTTGGGCTCGTAAGTCCTTTAAGAAGATGCCTTAAGTGAAACAGAACATCTAAATGGGGTGGGAGGTTGTTAGCTGAGATAAGAATCCTTGTATCATCCTGATTTAAAACTTCTTGCTTTTACTGATGGCTAACATGGTACAATACCCTACTGACTGGGATGAAGTTCTATCCAGGCTCGGACAGAGCCGCCGAACCACCGACGGTCCCATCGGTGGGCCCCGACTGCCCCTCCTCCTGGGGGCCCCTAGAAGGCGTGCGCTGCATGGGAGAGCCGGGGAGGGCAGCCCGACTGTTTTTTTTTTTTTTTTTTTATGTCCCTTAAAAAAAACTATTTTCCCCGGGGGGGCCCCCTCCTATCCTCCCCCTCCCTCACCTCGGAGGGCCCCCCTCCTGTTACGAGCGGCGGCGGCGGTTACAGCAAAGTTCCTGCGAGGTATAGCAGAAGATAGAGGTCCAGCTGCCTCCCGGGCTACGCTGTCTCCTCTATGCCGCTCGCACTGCTTCCTGGTTTAGTGCGAGCGGCATAGAGGAGACAGCGACTGGGAGGCAGCTGGACCTCTATCTTCTGCTTTACCTCCCCGGAAGTTTGCTGTACCCGCCGGCGCCGCTCGTAACAGGAGGGGGCCCTCCGAGAGTCCGAGGTGAGGGAGGGGGAGGATAGGAGGGGGCCCCCGGGGAAAATAGTTTTAAAAAAAAAAAAAAAAAAAAAAAAAAAAACAGTCGGGCTGCCCTCCCCGCGGCTTGTAAGGAGGGGGGACACCCAGGTGAGGGGGAGCATAGGAGTCGGGGCCCCCACTGGCTACCCACTCGGCTACCTAACTGCCCACCCTCCCACCTGGCTACCTAACTGCCCACCCGGCTACCTATCTACCCACCCAGCTACCTATCTGCCTACCCTCCCACCCGGCTACCTATCTGCCCACCCGGCTACCTATCTACCCACCCGGCTACCTATCTACCCACCCAGCTACCTATCTGCCTACCCTCCCACCCGGCTACCTATCTGCCCACCCGGCTACCTATCTACCCACCCAGCTACCTATCTGCCTACCCTCCCACCCGGCTACCTAACTGCCCACCCGGCTACCTAACTGCCTACCCTCCCACCCGGCTACCTATCTACCCACCCGGCTACCTAACTGGCTGCCCACCCGGCTACCTATCTACCCACCCAGCTACCTATCTGCCTACCCTCCCACCCGGCTACCTAACTGCCCACCCGGCTACCTAACTGCCTACCCTCCCACCCGGCTACCCTTCTGCCTACCCTCCCACCCGGCTACCTAACTGCCCACCCGGCTACCTAACTGCCTACCCTCCCACCCGGCTACCTATCTACCCATCCAGCTACCTATCTGCCTACCCTCCCACCCGGCTACCTAATTGCCCACCCGGCTACCTAACTGCCTACCCTCCCACCCGGCTACCTATCTGCCCACCCGGCTACCTATCTGCCCACCTGGATACCTATCTACCCACCCAGCTACCTATCTGCCCACCCGGCTACCTAACTGCCTACCCTCCCACCTGGCTACCTAACTGCCCACCCGGCTACCTATCTACCCACCCAGCTACCTATCTGCCTACCCTCCCACCCGGCTACCTATCTGCCTACCCGGCTACCTATCTACCCACCCGGCTACCTATCTACCCACCCAGCTACCTATCTGCCTACCCTCCCACCCGGCTACCTATCTGCCCACCCGGCTACCTATCTACCCACCCAGCTACCTATCTGCCTACCCTCCCACCTGGCTACCTAACTGCCCACCCGGCTACCTAACTGCCCACCCAGCTACCTATCTGCCCACCTGGCTACCTAACTGCCTACCCTCCCACCCGGCTACCTAACTGCCCACCCAGCTGCCTATCTGCCTACCCTCCCACCCGGCTACATAACTGCCTACCCGGCTACCTATCTGCCTACCATGCCATGGGCGTCCCTACATAGGGCAAAATGGGGCATGCACACTCCCCTGGCTAGCTGCTGCCCCCCCCTAGCTACCCGGACGTGGCTGGCCCGCCCGCCCTGGGGTGGCAGCGGAGAGAGAAAAGAAGCGGCAGGCACAGCGGCGCTGCCTGCCGCATCACTTAATTCTAAAGGGGGGAGCGAGAGAGGGGGAGCCCCAAGGTGAGGGAAGGGGGAGGGGGAAACGTCCTCCCTTCCCCACCGCTTCTCTTCTCTCTCCGCTGCCACTGAGGACACCTATAGATCTGGCTATTTAAACTGGGGACACCTATAGACCTGTCTATCTATACTGGGGGGCCCTGTCACTACCTAAACTAGGGGCTCCTGTCACTATATACACTGGGGGGGGGGTCCCTGTCACTGCATACACTGGGGGGCTCCTGTCATACCTAAACTGGGGGTACCTGTCACTAACTGAACTGGGGGGGCGCCTGTCAATACCTGAACTGGGGGCACCTGTCACTACCTGAACTGGGGGGCACTGTCACTACCTAAACTGGGGGCACCTGTCACTACATACCCTGGGGGGCACCTGTCACTACAAACACTGGGGGCTCCTGTCACTACATACCCTGGGGGGCACCTGTTACTACCTTAACTGGGGGGCACCTGTCACTACAAACACTGGGGGCTCCTGTCACTACCTAAACTGGGGGGTATCTGTCACTAACTAAACTGGGGGGCTCTTGTCGCTACCTAAACTTGGGGGTCCTGTCACTACCTAAGCTGGGAGGCTCCTGGTGCTACCTAAACTAGGGTGCACCTGTCACTACCTAAACTATCCAGGCCAGCCCAGCATCACCACCAGCCAACCAGCCCAGAATCACTGTCAAAAAGGCCACAGCATCACCACCAACAGTCAGGCCAACATTTACTTCAACCAGCCAAGTACAGCCCAGCATCACCGCCAGGCCGGCCACAGCATCACCGCCAGGCCTTTCAGCCCACACATCATCCCCAATCCAGCCAAAAACAGTATTGCCTGGCACAGCAGCCAGTAGAGGAGAATTCAGAAGCCAGGTGAGAGGTGTCTACCATATTAAGTGGGCATTCTGCCTATTTATGTGAAATGCTGTTTATTTATGTGCCTCATGACTGCTGAATTTGTCTTGTTGGGGGCCTCATGGTTACTGAATTTGTCTTGTTGGGGGCCTCATGGTTACTGAATGTCTTGTTGGGGGCCTCATGATTGCTGAATTTGTCTTGTTGGGGGCCTCAAGATTGCTGAATTTGTCATGTTGTCATATTTGTCATATCTAACCTATGCTGAGGGAAACTATTCTGGCTACCTATATTAGCCCACTGCCTTACTGTTACAGTTACATTACAATTACCCCCCACCCATGTGATGTCATGTCCACACCCATTTTTTTTGTCGCTGCGCGCTTTGCTTTTTTGGGGGGGGGGGGTGTTGGTAAATTATCCACACCGGGTGTCAAACACCCTAGCTACGCCACTGGAGGGGGGCACAGCTTGGAAGGGGGGGAATTGGGCACAGAGCGGCGGGGAGGGGGGGAAGCGTCCCCCCCTCCCTCACCTAGAGCCCCCCCCTTCCGCGCACCCCCCTCCTCCAGAAGTGCAGCCAGCAGCGAGCGGAGAATAGCTACAGAGATGATGCTATCTCCGCTCCGAGTCCGCATGCCGCTGCCCTGCTGGTCTCTGACTGTAGTGTGTGACGCTGTCCAATCACGTTCTCGCAGTACTTCCTGCTAGAGCGTGATTGGACAGCGTCACTACAGGAGACAGAGACCAGCAGGGCAGCAGCGGCATGCGGAGCGGAGCGGAGATAGCATCATCTGAAGCTGGTAAGCTATACTCCGCTCGCTGCTGGCTGCACTTCTCGAGGAGGGGGGTGCGCGGAAGGGGGGGCCCTAGGTGAGGGAGGGGGGGAGGCTTCCCCGCTGATCTGTGCCCTCTGCCCCCACTTCCAAGCTGGGGGGGACTTGCATTGTGTGGGGGTATCTCTGCCACCAACCTGATTGCATTGTGTGGGGGTATCTGCAGCCAACCTGATTGCATTGTGTGGGGGTATCTGCAGCCAAACTGATTGCATTTTGTGGGGGTATCTGCAGCCAAACTGATTGCATTTTGTGGGGGTATCTGCCATCAACCTGATTGCATTTTGTGGGGGTATCTGCCGTTAACCTGATTGCATTGTGTGGGGGTATCTGCCGTCAACCTGATTGCATTTTGTGGGGGTATCTGCCACCAACCTGATTGCATTGTGTGGGGGTATCTGCCGTCAACCTGATTGCATTTTGTGGGGGTATCTGCTGCAATTTGACTACTTGATGAATTATCATGAGGCATGTAACTACTTGAATTTACAATGTATCTGGTCGGACCTAATCTCTGTGAATAACGCCGCTACTTATTTTGTGTTTTGTATTTTTTTTTTTTAAGTCTGCCCATGACTCATCATGACCACGCCGATGTTCCAGTGCATGGTGACACCCATTTAGTTTCGCATTTAGACATATCCCTATTGGAGACTGTCCTCAGAATTGCTCACAATCTATTCCCTACCATAAAGTCATGCAAAATTTCTAGAGTACATGTGTATGTGAGCCCAAAATGGGGGGGGGGGGGGGGGGGAGGGAGGAGGAGGAGAGGGGGGTGGGCCCCTGGCTGAAACTTCCTCGGTGGGCCCTTGGTGTCCCAGTCCGACCCTGGTTCTATCCACGGTTAAAGTTCCTCTTTAATGTGCGCTGTTTGCTCAAATTATTTTTAACATGGTGTTAGTGAATATACCCCAATGAAACCAATGGGAATTTTACATCTATCATATCTGCACAAATCTTTGTTTCTTGCTTAGACCTCTGGGGCCCATATGCAATTCACTTTTTCTCCTGAGTTTCCTCCTAGGAGATAATTTAGCATCTCCAATTTATAATAACTTTTTAGCAATTTGCAATGGAAAAAGTACCAAAAAGTAGGTGAAAAGTACTATCAAAATTAATTTAAGTGTGTGTTTGTTTGCTGGTGGTTTAAAAGGCATTTTGTTGACAAGTTTGAATATATCACCAAGGTGAAAACTCAGGTGAAAAAGTGAATTACATATGGGCCCTGGTCTCATAAGTGTTAACAAATGCAAAGAAGAGCAGCCTGGCGTATTAAAACATCATTGATGTGAAGGGTAACATTACATGACATAGCGCTGCCCCTGTAATTCTAGATGCAAGCTCAGCCCAGGCTTGAAGTTTACATTTTTACATTCATCCTTAATGTGACATAGTGAAATGTTAGGCTTCAGCTTAGCAATTGCGTGCCTTGTATGGAATCTCTGCTGTGTATCAAGGCTAGGCAATGTCATTAATTCAATAAAGCCAGTCTATTATTAATCAATTTTGTGCCAAATGTATGTTGTCAGACGTGATGACATGCTGGGTTGTTTTGATCTGAATGAAAATGAATGCTTAAAGTGAAATTCCATTTTTCCGAAGGAAAAAATCCTTTGGCTCCAGGTCAGCTATCTGCATTGCATGGATTTTGGAAAACATTATTTCAGATCCCTAATATATACAAGCACCAACTACTGCAAAGAGATCTCTGCCCATACGTAATGAACTCTTTCTACTAGAAGATAATTTTTCATCTTCTACACAAAATAACTTTCCAACACTTTGCAATTGAAAAATGTCAAAAAGCAGGTAAAAAAGCAGAGTAATACTGAGAATCTCCTTGCTTGTTGGTGGCTTAAAATGTACTGTTTCATGTGTGGCTCAGCACAGCACATGGCTAAGTATGCTGCATGCCCAGCAAAGGATGCCAAAAATGTGAGAAAACTGGACCCATTGTTAAAATCTGCTGTAATTCCCCTGCTAGACCAGCTCAGGAAGTTTCTATTCCAGAAGTCACTGTGTTTAAGTGAGGCTAAAAATTATACTTTCATTTCAGATACATTTTAATACACTTTCTATTGCCAGTTATAATCAGACATCAGAGCCATTCTATTGCCCTGATGCTCAATACAGGTTCTGCTGTTTCTATACTACCTGAGGAAATCCACTTTGTTCTAATACTTTGCAAATACCAATCTTAAGCCCCATACAGTTGGATTGACGTCTTATCAGTCTTATCAGTTGTTTGAACAATAGCAAACAACTTGTTTGGTTTCACAACAAAAGTTGTTTGATAATTGTGCTGCACAAAAGACCGCTATTGCGCGTGTGTATGGGGCTTTAGGCCTGGAACCCACTAGCAGCGCTTTTTTAAGTGCTTGTGATTTGTAAAGCAGTTGCTAATGTAATGCTATGGGGGATTTTTAGAAAATCACAACTCTCAAGTGGGATCACACACAAAGCAATACATTAGCAAAAGCTTTTTAAATCGCAAGCGCTTTGAAGCTGGTGAGTTAAGAGATCCTATTCCTCCTGTGGTTGGTTCTTGTCAGTGATGGTTACATTTGAATTAACTAGTGTACAAGCCAGATTCTATACTGTAAAGAAAGGTTTTGCTATTATGAGCAGAGATCTTTTCACTGCATTAAATCTACAGTTAGAGAATGGTCTTATCACAATTGCTTTATATTCTCATATACATGCTTCATATTCTCATATACAACCAGTCCCCAGTGTCTCATCACACACAAACAATGAAAAACAAATCTTATGCGCTTAGGATAAAAAACACAATGATAAAATTGCAAACGTGGTTCGCGTCTCAATATTGCTGTGGTTACAATAAAACTAAAATGATTCTAAAAAGTCCGCGCTCACAATCTAGGTTAAGAAACAAAATGGAGTCTCACTGTCCTTATTCAGGTTGTCCACAGACCATCCCGGTCAAGGTTCGCACTATGAGTGCCCTTGGTGCTCCAAAGATGTATCAGCCAAGATTCACGTTATATGCAAATAAAAATAAAACAAACATAGTATAGCACTGTATGTACTATGAATTTTCCAACACCTCTCCAAAGTGAAGACCTCCGTCACCTAGCACACCACACCAACTGTGCCTGGACACCCCCCAATGTGCCCGCACTCACCCTGTTACCCTCCTAATTATCCGGAGGTGGGAATGACAGCTTTGGGGGAAGAGGTTAACCACACTTTCCGAGGCTCAGCAATCCACTTGTTCCATAAGCAGCACTATGACTAAAAGACACTGATAGTGTAAAACCATACAACTTTTAATAGCTAAAAAGTAATGCACTCACATGCGGTAGGAGTATCAAGCGCATTTAGGATACAAGGTACAGTCCCCGGGCAGCTGTCTCAATCCGCGCTGTGTCAGATCCACGCTCCTCCGCTCTCCGTGCACTTCCGGATATGTTGCCTGCTGGTCACGTGTGCCGAAGCTCCGCCCAATGCATTTCGTCAATAGATGACTCATCAGGGGCTGTCGGCACACGCTAGACCAGCGTTTATAAAGGACCCGCCCCTCCCTCTCCGCCTGCGAGTATATGATAAAAAATGAAATAAAAACTAACCAAGTTTTTAAAAAAGGGGATCCTCAGCAGCTATAGAGTGAGACGGTTGCTTGACAATAGAAAAACCTGCACTAATACAAAAATCCACCTATGCTATGCGCACACCCCAGTCTCCCTTCCACACATATACGATCTTCCACGATTATCCACAGATCTATGTTTACCAGATCAACTCAAAATTCGGAGTACTGCATGCTTATACATTTTCCCTACTAACAAACTTGTCCCTATACACAGTATAGCAGCAAATCCCTACCCCTAAGGTATACTGTTTTTATATATACAAACGGTGGGGGTCAACCACACTGTAACACACCTTACAGGATTATGAATTATTAATAATTCATAATCCTGTAAGGTGTGTTACAGTGTGGTTGACCCCCACCGTTTGCATATATAAAAACAGTATACCTTAGGGGTAGGGATTTGCTGCTATACTGTGTATAGGGACAAGTTTGTTAGTAGGGAAAATGTATAAGCATGCAGTACTCCGAATTTTGAGTTGATCTGGTAAACATAGATCTGTGGATAATCGTGGAAGATCGTATATGTGTGGAAGGGAGACTGGGGTGTGCGCATAGCATAGGTGGATTTTTGTATTAGTGCAGGTTTTTCTATTGTCAAGCAACCGTCTCACTCTATAGCTGCTGAGGATCCCCTTTTTTAAAAACTTGGTTAGTTTTTATTTCATTTTTTATCATATACTCGCAGACGGAGAGGGAGGGGCGGGTCCTTTTTAAACGCTGGTCTAGCGTGTGCCGACAGCCCCTGATGAGTCATCTATTGACGAAATGCATTGGGCGGAGCTTCGGCACACGTGACCAGCAGGCAACATATCCGGAAGTGCACGGAGAGCGGAGGAGCGTGGATCTGACACAGCGCGGATTGAGACAGCTGCCCGGGGACTGTACCTTGTATCCTAAATGCGCTTGATACTCCTACCGCATGTGAGTGCATTACTTTTTAGCTATTAAAAGTTGTATGGTTTTACACTATCAGAGTGTCTTTTAGTCATAGTGCTGCTTATGGAACAAGTGGATTGCTGAGCCTCGGAAAGTGTGGTTAACCTCTTCCCCCAAAGCTATCATTCCCACCTCCGGATAATTAGGAGGGTAACAGGGTGAGTGCGGGCACATTGGGGGGTGTCCAGGAACAGTTGGTGTGGTGTGCTAGGTGACGGAGGTCTTCACTTTGGAAAGGTGTTGGAAAATTCATAGTACATACAGTGCTATACTATGTTTGTTTTATTTTTATTTTTATATATAATGTGAATCTTGGCTGATACATCTTTGGAGCACCAAGGGCACTCATAGTGCGAACCTTGACCGGGATGGTCTGTGGACAACCTGAATAAGGACAGTGAGACTCCATTTTGTTTCTTAACCTAGATTGTGAGCGCGGACTTTTTAGAAACACACAAACAATGCATTGGTCTGTGTGAAGAAATTTGTACACAAAATTAAATTGTGCCCAGATGTCCAACAAGATGTGATTGAGAAAATTGATGCATTGACGACAATGAAGAAAACAGGAGGTATTAGACTATATGTTGACCTTTGTGAACTAAATAAACCGTATGTTGTTGATAATTACCCCTTGCCACATATTGAAGAAGTTGTTTTCAGAACTTAGAGGAGCTCACTTCTCTACTCTTCTCATGCCACTACTCAAGAAACCAGCCTTACACCCAGATGCTCTAAACAGCTACAGACCTGTTCCAAACCTCCCCTTTCTAGGGAAAGTTATTGAAAAGGCTGTCTACCTCCAACTTGAAGCCAGGCTCTCCAGAAACAGCATCCTTGATCCTCTTGAATCTGGCTTCACGAAATATCACAGCTGTGAAACAGCCTTCACCCAGGTTTGCACTGATATGCTCATGGCAAGAGACAGAGGACAATGTTCCATTCTGATTTTGCTTGACCTCTCAGTGGCTTGACACAGTTGATCATGAATTCTTGCTTAACAAGCTACAAGTGTACTGTGGCATAGATAGCATTATTTTCCAGTGGTTCAACTCCTACCTGGCTGGCAGAACACAAAGGGTAGCCTTAGGGCGCTTCCTCTCCATCCCTGTACCACTAAAATATGGTGTAACCCAGGGCGCAATATTATCCTCTTTACTTTTCACCGTATACATGCTGCCACTTGAAGAAATGATACAAAAACATGGCCTGAAATATCATTGCTATGCTGATGACACCCAGCTATATTTATCATTCAAACCTGGCATCACAGACCCTACTCAGCAAATAAATGCATGCTTATCTGAGCTTCAGGAGTGGATGAATAATAACTAGCTAAAACTAAATGCTGACAAAATTGAGGTTCTTGTTATCGAAGGTCAGCGCTCAACAGCAAAGCAGCCCCAGCCTCAAACAGCATCACTAAGGATAGAAAGCTCAGACCTGAACAACTCAGAAAGTGTGCATAGCCTGGAGGTACTGATTGATGGGAAATTAAGCTTCAGGAATCGAATCTCAGCTGGATTAAACACCTTATTCCTTCAGTGGATCTTCCAACCCTAGTTCATGCCTTCATCACATCAAGGCTGTATTACTGCAATGTTCTCTATACAGGCCTTCCAAACAAAGACCTACGCCACCTGCAATCAGTACAGAATGCCGCCGCAAGGCTGTTAATGAGCCAACCCTGCCATTGCCACATAACACCAACCCTTTGCTCACTCCACTTAAAATTGGCTTACTGACATTTAAATCCTTGCACAATCTGGGCCCTGAATTCCTGAAGGACTTGTTGTAACTGCATCACACCCCCACAATCTTAGATCAAAAGTATATAACACCTTGGTCACCCCCAGAGTCCACCTCAAAACCTTTGGAGACAGAGCCTTCTGTCAAACTGCCCATAACTTTGGAACTCCCTGCCACACCCAATCAGGACAGCTCCACCCCTGGAAGCCTTTAAGTCCAAACTGAAAACCTAAATTTTCAGTCTGGCATTTATGAACACCTGACTATCTCCTCTGTAACACAGTCCAGCCTGCAATCCTGTATTGATCTAAGAAATAACTATGCAATTTGAGTCCTATGGCAGAAAAGCGCTTTACAAATGGTATTGTAGTATTATTATTATTGTATAGTACTTTGGATCTTCAAAGTACATATCATCAACTGCTGCTGGATGAGTAAAGTATAGATCTCACTGCATGTATTACTCATGAAGGTTTGTTCTACTTCAATGTGTACCTTATGGCCTGGCCTGGCTAGTTGTTTTCAAAGCTTTATGTGTTTGATTCTCAGTACTGCACCTGGTGTACAGTACCATCTGGATGGCATCATTGTATTTACTCCAACTCTGGATATTCATGACAGGTACTTCAACATTGTGTTAAATCGCATTGAATCTACAGGAATGAAACTGAATCACTCTAAATGCCATTTTATACAAACGCAATCGTCATTCCTGAGACACATTATATCACAACAGGGACTATCGCCAGATCCTAAACATGAGACAGCAGCAATACAGGCACCTACGCCATCTGATTTCCAGAACCTGTGTTCTTTCTTATGTCTTACTTCATGGTATTCAAAATGTATCCCCAAATATGTCTCAGTTGTGGAACTGACGAGCACATTACTATAAGGAAACGCTAGTTTTGTCTGGTCAGAGGCTGGGTAATATGTTGGTGCTTTATAAATACAATAAATAAATAAATAAATAATGTTAAGCACCTCATCATGAACAGTGCAGCATTAACATTGTTTGATACTTCTTCACCTACTCTTGTTACTACTAATGCTTCAGACTGTGGCCTGGGTGCTGTCATTACACATGGCCATGCAGATCAGGTAGAGAAAATGGCTTTATTTGCATCCAGAACACCTTTGAAGGCAGAACATAAATACTTTACTGTTGAAAAAGAAGCTCTAAAATGTACAGTATTTGGGCTATGGAAAAAAAGGGTTGACAGTTTACACTGTGGACAGATCAGCATAAACCACAGCGTTTAACCAGACTGCTAACCACAAAGGGACTGGGATTAACAGGTATGATATCACCAGGTGGTCAGAAAGACTCCTTCACTTCAACTGCACTATACAATACAAAACAGGTGTGCAGAATGTGGCTGCTGACCGTTTGTAATGGTTGCCCTTGCCTACAGCTCCTAGTGTACAGAATGAGGATGTTGAAGTCGTTGCATTCACTGATATCGATGCAGTAACAGCCTCTGAGTTCACTCAAGCCTGTTTTTCATGTCCGGTACAAACACACCTAAGAGGCATTTAACCACTTTAGTACCAGCGGTCTCTGCCCCCTTAAGGACCAGAGACTGCTGGTACAATAACGACGGAATTCCAACGAATTGCTGCATATACCCGCCAAAACCGCTGTCACCGCCGCACGCCAAGATCTTCGGGACATCCACTCTGCCGTCTCTATGACGGCAGAGTCATGTGAGCCGGGCAGGAGCCGTTTTCATTGGCTCCTGACCATGTCTATCAATGTAAGCATATGGGAGTTGCTTACATTGATAGACACGGCCAGGAGCCATTGAAATTTGCTCCTCACCAGCTCACAGGGCTCTGCTGTCATAGAGACAGGCAGAGCAAGTGAGCTGCGATGGGACACAGTGGGGATTTAGCTGCGAGATCACTACAGTAAAATGGCCAGAAATTGCCTTTGTGTCAAATGTAATTCCTGCTACAGTCATTACATTCCTCTCCAGTTTTTGGTGCTGACCAAGTGATTGGGAACCACCAGGCCAAATAACCAGCCAGACAGCTGTCCAGAGCTAGTCAGGTAGGACAGTAAACTGGCAGGCATCAACCAAGACAACAGACTGGCAGGAATCAGGCTTGCCAAAAGGGAGTCACTCACACTTGGCAGCAGTATAGAGTCTCTTAAGACTGGACAGCAGGCTGAAGGTCCTCAAACTGGTCAGCAAGCTGGTCCTAATCAGAAGCAATGGCAGACTGGACCCCATCTGGAACAACGGCAGACTGGACCCCATCTGGAACAACGGCAGACTGGACCCCATCTGAAACAGCAACCAACTAGACCTCATCGAAAACAGCTGCAGACTGGACCCCATGGGAATTAGTGGCAGACTGGACCCCATTGGAAATAGCGGCAGACTGGACTCCATCGGAAACAGCGGCAGACTGGACCCCATCAGAAACAATGGCAGAGAAGACACCATCGAAAACAGCGGCAGACTGGACTCCACCAGAAATAGTGCCAGACTGGACCCCATTGGAAACCGCGGCAGACTGGTCAACATTGGAAACAGCGGCAGATTGGTCACCATTGGAAACAGCGGAAGACTGGATACTATTGGAAACAGCGGCAGACTGGACCTCATCAGAAAAAGCAGCAGACTGGACCCCACTGGAAACAGCAGCAGACTGGACCCCACTGGAAACAGCGGTATACCGGACCCCTTTAGAAACAACGGTAGCTTGCAAAATTGATAGAGGAAAAGGTCAGCACCAGATGCAGCAGCCGACAATCTTAACACTTAATCCTCCCAACCTGGATGTGCTTCAGCAGTAATTTCGTCAGTAAGAAGTGGATCAGAAACGCAGCACCAACTCCATGCAGTTAGGTTTATTGGCTTAACCACTTAACGACCGCCTAACACCGATAGGCGTCGGCGGGTCGTTAGTGGTATAGCATGGAAACGGCCTTTCCATGCTAGTTCACGGAGACTGCCTCCGTAAACAGTGTGCGAGCCGCCGATCGCGGCTCGCACGCATAATGTAAACATCCGGGGAAGAAATCCCCGCTGTTTACATCACACGGCGCTGCTGCGCAGCAGCGCCGTGACGTAGATCGGCGATCCCCGGCCTCTGATTGGCCGGGGATCGCCGGCATCTGATAGGCAGTCCTGCGCCGCTCACCGGGTAAGGGAGAGGGAGGGAAAGTCGGGGAGGGCGGAAAGCGCTGCGGAGGGGGGCTTTGAAGAGCCCCCCTCGGAAAGTGTGGGTAGCCGGCCGCGATCAGACCCCCCCAGCAGGACATCCCCCTAGTGGGGAAAAAAGGGGGAAGTCTGATCGCCCTGGCACATACGTGATCGGTGCTGCGGGCTGGAGAGCCCACGCAGCACCGATCACTGCAATATCCCCTGGTCCTTAAGTGGTTAAGATAGAGGGCATACAGGCATAGGGGGTACAGACATCGGCCTTACAGCCGTTGTGCGGGGCTCACGCTTCTTCAGAGACCACAAGATGTCACAATATCCTTACATTTTACCACACTTATATACAATAAGCACTTGGCACTTACCGCTCCCCACCATTGCTGAGGACGCCCATCAGCCCGCCAAAGACGCGCATCCGTTCATTTCCGGGAGTAGTCCCGCCCCTTCCGGGGTCACTAACCTCTTAGCCACTCAGCGCCGAAGACGTAATTATGTCATGCGCTAACTGCAGCCTGGAGGTGTGGAGCGTCCTGTTGCCAAGGAAACCCGACCTCGGCGAGGGGAGGCATCAAAGACGTCATCAGTTTCCCTGAAAACCACACGCTTTCCCTGCGCCGTATAGTCGCTATAGGTAACCGCCGATTGTGGCCCCAGGGTACCCTCTTTCAAGTTATTGACCCAGAATACAGAAGTCTGTAACATTTGGGCAACAGCAGTCTATAATGGCTGAGCAGCAGCAGAAGTCAATTAATTATATTTGGGCAGCAACAGAAACACACGTTTTTGACAATGGAGTAGAGGTAGAAGCTGCATGCCAGAAAAGTCCATAGTGCACATTTTCATGCAGCTGGGCAACTGGAGCTGACGTCTGTGCAGGCTGTACTAGGCAAGAATTGGCTGGAGGCTGCACTAAACAGGAACTTTCTGAAGGCTGCACCAAACAGGAACTATCTAAAGGTTGCACCAGACAGGAATCAGCTGGAGGGTGCACCATACAGGAATCGGCTAGAGGCTACACCATACAGGAATTGGCTGGAGTCTGCACCAAATAGGAATTGGCTGAAGGCTGCACCAAGCAGGAATCAGCTGGAGGCATCACAGTGCTGAAATGGGCAGAAGGCTGCACAGGACTGGAATTGGCTAGCCAGAGAGCCCCTCGTTTAGGCAGCCAGAGAGCATTGTAATGGGACGCATTCAGTGAGACAGGAGATGCAGCATGTGGATCCCAGAGAGGTGAGTTAACTTAAGAACTAGAAATGGACATAAGATGTTCTTAGGAAATTAAAGACATATCACTGGTATACAGAAAACCGACGGACTGCTTCGGCTTATTACACTCACTCTGTTCTCCTCTGATGGAGCAGAACTGGCTCTGCAGACTCCTCCAGCATCACTACAGTACAGAGCACTTGGGGAGGGGTAGAGAGGTTTGGGCAGGGTGTTGTACACAAGACCCTGCTGCACACTGAATAGGGACTGTCTACAAATATTTGTATGATTTGATTCCTTGTCAGTGTCTTTGCAGATGCAGTTATTAGAACAAATGTGCAGAAAGCAGAACATTTTTTTCTCTCCATGCCCTTAGTTGTCAGTCTATCAGGACAGGGAAAGAAACGTTTCTCCTCATGGGGCCCCCCTTCAGCTTCTGGGCCCCCCTGCGGCTGCATCCCTTGCAGGGTCTATTGTTACGCCCCCGTCCCCAGTGCCACCTAACCTACAACCTCTGCAATGCCTAATGGGCATAAATGTGCTAGTTTAGTATTAAATTGTGAAAAGGGGCATACATTTATATTCATACAATATATACATACATAGCAATACATAGATTCAAGTAGAAACAAGTATATGCCTTAGAAAATAACTTAACATCACAGTTCTGCAAAGGAAACTCGATGAACGTATGTTGAACTCGATGGACGTATGTCTTTTTTCAATCCAAACCACTATGAAACCTCATTAATTTATGAAGAACCAATGTAATTTTGATGAAAATGAAAATGACAATGCGTTGTAATGTGTGTTGATGCTCCCATATCAAGGCTGATAGCTAAGAACTAGCAATTTTTTTTGATGTACTGTTAGTTATATGATTACATGATATACAGGGTGGGCCATTTACAGTATATGGATACACCTTAATAAAATGGGAATGGTTGGTGATATTAACTTCCTGTTTTTGGCACATTAGGATATGTGAGGGGGAAAACTTTTCAAGATGGGTGGTGACCATGGCGGCCATTTTGAATCCAACTTTTGTTTTTTCACTGGGAAGAGGGTCATGTGACACATTAAACGTATTAGGAATTTCACAAGATAAACAATGGTGTGCTTGGTTTTAACGTAACTTTATTTTTTCATGAATTATTTACACGTTTCACTTTGTTTACAGCCATTGACATGTCGCAGAGGTTAACATGTGAGGAGCGGATAGAAATTGTGTTGATGTCTGGTGAATGCAGTAACCGGGTCATTGCAGCAGGTTTCAATGCAAGACACCCTACGATACCACCTATCTCCCATGCTACAGTTAGCAAACTGCTTGCTAAGTTTCGTGAAAATGGTTCAGTGTTGGATTTGCCAAAATGTGGACGCATGAAATCTGTCACTAATGAAGAAACATCAGTGGCTGTCCTAGCTTCATTCAGCAAGAGCCCACAGCGTAGCACTCGCCGCATGTCACTGGAGAGTGGCATAATTCAAACATCCCTTCGGCGGATATTAGCTACTCACAAATGGCACCCTTACAAACTCCAGCTACTGTAGCATCTCAACGAAGATGACCCAGATTGGCGCACTGAATTTGCAGAATAGGCAAAACAAAAATTGGAACAGGACCCTCAGTTTACGCAGAAAATTTTGTTCAGTGATGAGGCAAACTTTTATGTCAATGGTGAAGTTAACAAACAAAACCACCGCTATTGGTCTGACACTAACCCACATCGGATAGATCCCTCCAAGACTGTTGGAACAAAATATTGATGTGTGGTATATGGGGTACAAAGATAGTGGGGCCATTCTTCATCAATGGAAACTTCAAGGCCACTGGATATGTGAAATTGCTTCATGATGATGTGTTTCCCTCATTATGCACTGAAGCTGGCATGTTCCCTGAGATTTTCCAGCAAGATGGTGCACTACCACATTATGGGTGTCAGGTCCGAGCATTCCTAGATGAACAGTTTCCTGGAAAGTGGATTTGTCGTCGTGGGCCAGTTGAATGGTCCCCAAGGTCTCCCGATCTGACCCCCTTAGACTTTTATCTTTGGGGTCATCTGAAGGCAATTGTCTATGCTGTGAAGATACGAGATGTGCAGCACCTGAAACTACGGATACTGGAAGCCTGTGCTAGCATTTCTCCTGCGGTGTTGCTATCAGTGTGTGAAGAGTGGGAGAAGAGGGTTGCATTGACAATCCAACACAATGGGCAGCACATTGAACACATTTTATAAGTGGTCAGAAACTTGGAAATAACTCATGAAAGAATGAAGTTACGTTAAAACCAAGTACACCATCGTTTTTCCAGTGAAAAAACAAAAGTTGGAATAAAAATGGCGACTTCAAAATGGCCGCCATGGTCACCACCCATCTTGAAAAGTTTTCCCCCTCACATATACTAATGTGCCACAAACAGGAAGTTAACATCACCAACCATTCCCATTTTATTAAGGTGTATCCATATAAATGGCCCACCCTGTAGATTAACATGTCATAGGATGGTGTAATATTACTTATCCCTTGTCCTATCACTGTGAAAGGCACAGCAGAGAAGCTTATGATCACTTTAACCACGTGAGGACCGTGGGCTTTACCCCCCTTAAGGACCAGACCCTTTTTTTCCATTCAGACCACTGCAGCTTTCACGGATTATTGCTCGCTCATACAACCTACCACCTAAATGAATTTTGGCTCCTTTTCTTGTCACTAATAAAGCTTTCTTTTGGTGCTATTTGATTGCTGCTGCGATTTTTACTTTTTATTATATTCATCAAAAAAGACATGAATTTTGGCAAAAAAATTATTTTTTTAACTTTCTGTGCTGACATTTTTTAAATAAAGTAAAATTTCTGTATACATGCAGCACGAAAAATCTGGACAAACATGTTTTTGATTAAAAAAAAAAAAACATTCAGCCTATATTTATTGGTTTGGGTAAAAGTTATAGTGTTTACAAACTATAGTGCAAAATGTGAATTTTCCCATTTTGTAGCATCTATGACTTTTCTGACCACCTGTCATGTTTCATGAGGGGCTAGAATTCCAGGATAGTAAAAATACCCCCCAAATGACCCCATTTTGGAAAGAAGACATCCCAAAGGATTCACTGAGAGGCATAGTGAGTTCATAGAAGATATTATTTTTTGTCACAAGTTAGCGGAAAATGACAGTTTGTGACAAGAAAAAAAAGAAAAAGTTTCCATTTCTGCTAACTTGTGACAAAAAAAAAATGAAATCTGCCACGGACTCACCATGCCCCTCTCTGAATACCTTGAAGTGTCTACTTTCCAAAATGGGGTCATTTGTGGGGTGTGTTTACTGTCCTGGCATTTTGGGGGGTGCTAATTTGTAAGCACCCCTGTAAAGCCTAAAAGTGCTCATTGGACTTTGGGCCCCTTAGCGCAGTTAGGCTGCAAAAAAGTGCCACACGTGGTATTGCCGTACTCAGTAGAAGTAGTATAATGTGTTTTGGGGTGTATTTTTTAAACATACCCATGCTGGCTGGGAGAAATATCTCTGTAAATGACAATTGTTTGATTTTTTTTTACACACAATTGTCCAATTACTGAGATCTTTCTCCCACTCAGCATGGGTATGTATAAAAATACACCCCAAAACACATTATACTACTTCTGAGTACGGCGATACCACATGTGTGGCACTTTTTTGCACCCTAACTGCGCTAAGGGGCCCAAAGTCCAATGAGTACCTTTAGGATTTCACAGGTAATTTTTGTTTCAAGACTACTCCTCACGGTTTAGGGCCCCTAAAATCCCAGGGCAGTATAGGAACCCCACTAATGACCCCATTTTAGAAAGAAGACACCCCAAGGTAATCTGTTAGGAGTATGGCGAGTTCATAAAAGATTTTATTTTTTGTCGCAAGTTAGCGGAAATTGATTTTAATTTTCCGCTAACTTGCGACAAAAAATAAAATCTTCTATGAACTCGCCATACTCCTAACAGAATACCTTGGGGTGCCTTCTTTCTAAAATGGGGTCATTAGTGGGGTTCCTATACTGCCCTGGCATTTTAGGGGCCCTAAACCGCGAGGAGTAGTCTTGAAACCAAATGTCGCAAAATGACCTGTGAAATCCTAAAGGTACTCATTGGACTTTGGGCCCCTTAGCGCACTTAGGGTGTAAAAAAGTGCCACACATGTGGTACCGCCGTACTCAGGAGAAGTAGTATAATGTGTTTTGGGGTGTATTTTTACACATACCTATGCTGGGTGGGAGAAGTATCTCTGTAAATGACAATTGTTTGATTTTTTTGACACACAATTGTCCATTTACAGAGATATTTCTCCCACTCAGCATGGGTATGTGTAAAAATACACCCCAAAACACATTATACTATTTCTCCTGAGTACAGTGAGACCACATGTGTGGCACTTTTTTGCACCCTAACTGCGCTAAGGGGCCCAAAGTCCAATGAGTACCTTTAGGATTTCACAGGTCATTATTGTTTCAAGACTACGCCTCACGGTTTAGGGCCCCTAAAATGCCAGGGCAGTATAGGAACCCCACTAATGACCCCATTTTAGAAAGAAGACACCCCAAGGTATTCCGTTAGGAGTATGGTGAGTTCATAGAAGATTTTATTTTTTGTCACAAGTTAGGGGAAATTGATTTTAATTGCTTTTTTTCACAAAGTGTCATTTTCCGCTAACTTGTGACAACGTGTGACAAAAAATAAAATCATTGGACTTTGGGCCCCTTAGCGCAGTTAGGGTGCAAAAAAGTGCCACACATGTGGTATTGCCGTACTCAGGAGAAGTAGTATAATGTGTTTTGGGGTGTATTTTTACACATACCCATGCTGAGTGGGAGAAATATCTCTGTAAATGGACAACTGTGTGTAAAAAAAAAATCAAACAATTGTCATTTACAGAGATATTTCTCCCACCCAGCATGGGTATGTGTAAAAATACACCCCAAAACACATTATACTACTTCTCCTGAGTACGGCGATACCACATGTGACACTTTTTTGCAGCCTAGGTGCGCTAAGGGGCCCAACGTCCTATTCACAGGTCATTTTGAGGCATTTGTTTTCTAGACTACTCCTCACGGTTTAGGGACCCTAAAATGCCAGGGCAGTATATGAACCCCACAAGTGACCCTATTTTAGAAAGAAGACACCCCAAGGTATTCCGTTAGGTGTATGGCGAGTTCATAGAAGATTTTATTTTTTGTCACAAGTTAGTGAAAAATGACACTTTGTGAAAAAAAAAACAATAAAAATCAATTTCCGCTAACTTTTGACAAAAAGTAAAATCTATGAACTCGTCATACACCTAACAGAATACCTTGGGGTGTCTTTTTTTCTAAAATGGGGTCACTTGTGGGGTTCCTATACCGCCCTGGCATTTTACGGGCCCAAAACCGTGAGTAGTCTGGAAACCAAATGTCTTAAAATGACTGTTCAGGGGTATAAGCATCTGCAAATTTTGATGACAGGTGGTCTATGAGGGGGCAAATTTTGTGGAACCGGTCATAAGCAGGGTGGCCTTTTAGATGACAGGTTGTATTGGGCCTGATCTTATGGATAGGAGTGCTAAGGGGGTGACAGGAGGTGATTGATGGGTGTCTCAGGGGGTGGTTAGAGGGGAAAATAGATGCAATCAATGCACTGGGGAGGTGATCGGAAGGGGGTCTGAGGGGGATCTGAGGGTTTGGCCGAGTGATCAGGAGCCCACACGGGGCAAATTAGGGCCTGATCTGATGGGTAGGTGTGCTAGGGGGTGACAGGAAGTGATTGATGGGTGTCTCAAGGTGTGATCAGAGGGGGGAATAGATGCAAGCAATGCACTAGCGAGGTGATCAGGGCTGGGGTCTGAGGGCGTTCTGAGGGTGTGGGCGGGTGATTGAGTGCCCTAGGGGCAGATAGGGGTCTAATCTGATGGGTAGCAGTGACAGGGGGTGATTGATGGGTAATTAGTGGGTGTTTAGGGTAGAGAACAGATGTAAACAATGCATTTGTGAGGTGATCTGACGTCGGATCTGCGGGCAATCTATTTGTGTGGGTGGGTGATCAGATTGCCCGCAAGGGACAGGTTAGGGGCTGATTGATGGGTGGCAGTGACAGGGGGTGATTGATGGGTGGCAGTGACAGGGGGTGATTCATGGGTGATTGACCGGTGATTGACAGGTGATCAGTGGGTTATTACAGGGAAGAACAGATGTAAATAATGCACTGGCGAATTGATAAGGGGGGGGGGGTCTGAGGGAAATCTGAGCGTGTAGGCGGGTGATTGGGTGCCCGCAAGGGGCAGATTAGTGTCTGATCTGATGGGTAACAGTGACAGGTGGCGATAGGGGGTGATTGATGGGTAATTAGTGGGTGTTTAGGGTAGAGAACAGATGTAAACACTGCACTTGGGAGGTGATCTGACGTCGGATCTGCGGGCGATCTATTGGTGTGGGTGGGTGATCAGATTGCCCGCAAGGGGCAGGTTAGGGGCTGATTGATGGGTGGCAGTGACAGGGGGTGATTGATGGGTGATTGACAGGTGATTGACAGGTGATCAGGGGGATAGATGCATACAGTACACAGGGGGGGTGTCTGGGGAGAATCTGAGGGGGGGGGTGACCAGGAGGGAGCAGGGGGCAGTTTAGGGAATAAAAAAAAAATAGCGTTTACAGATAGTGACAGGGAGTGATTGATGGGTGATTAGGGGGGTGATTGGGTGCAAACAGTGGTCTGGGGGGTGGGCGGGGGGGGGGGGGGGTCTGGGGGGTGCTGTGGGCGATTAGGGGGCAGGGGGGGGGAAATCAGTGTGCTTGGGTGCAGACAAGGGTGGCTGCAGACCGCCCTGGTGGTCCCTCGGACACTGGGACCACCAGGGCAGGAGGCAGCCTGTATAATACACTTTGTCTACATTACAAAGTGTATTATACACTTTGTATGCGGCGATCCGGGTGCTAGTAACCCGCAGGCACTTCCGAACAGCCGGAGGGTTACAGCGCGAGGGGGGCGGAGCCAGGCGCCGGTGGCTGATCGCATCACAAATTATGCGATCGCTCCGCCCATGCCCGTACAAGGACCGCCGCCAATTGTACATGCGGCGGTCCTTGCGGGATCCACTTGCCGGCCGCCTCTGTGCAGTGGGCGGTCGGCAAGTGGTTAAAGTGGTCTAATAATTTTCCAAATATACTAGTAATACCTATAAATTCCACCCAAGAGGAAGAACCTGGGGGTAACAGTTTCTAGCAAGCTGAGAGATGCAAATTTGTATTTCACATTTTTAGAGACCTATTTACATTTTTGTCTCACTCCTTACCCCCCAAATATCCCAACACAGCAGGGCCTACCTTCCAAACTCCCCAGCCTATTTACTAATGAGGGTATCAACTTTAGGGTTTTGTGCTGTCCATTAAGTCAAACAGCCACAATTCTCAAAGCCACTTTTGCTCCGTCATGCTGTCCTGACTCTCATCACCTACCCACCCCCCCACAAAGCATTTCAAAAACCCCTGCGCTCATGGGTGTAACCATAGCCCCCACGATTACAGGGGTGCCCGGGGGCCTCTCCTACACCCATCCAAATGTAGAGTAGCGCAGGGAGCGTTATATTTACCCATTTCCAGTGCTGCTGATCTCCGTGCATCACAGCAGCAGCACTCTCTGCTGCCCTGAGCCTCCGATCGCATAACTCACATTGGTCTTGTGATAGGGAGCCAGTAGATGGCAGCAGAGACAGTGTGCTGTGATGCACGGAGGAGACCTGCAGCACTGGAACAGGTAGTGAGTGTGATATTACCTGCTTCCAGTGCTGCTGGTCTCCTTGGTGCGAAGGGTGGCAAAGAGTACTTCTGTTGTAATGCATGAAGATCTGCGGCGCAGGAAGCAGGTTAATATAACACTCCCTGCACTACTCTTCATGGGAGGAGGTGGCAGGGATGTTTCTAGCTGCCTGCCTGGTCCCTGAGGAGTGGCTATGGACCTACATGGCCCCATGTGATCTTTTTTTGTAGGGGGTCCCCAATGATGGTAGTTATGCCCCTGCTTGCACTGCTCCCAAATTGGTATTCTACACCTCTCCCAGCAGCCCTCTCCTGACAGCAGGAGGCCTAGCTGCTGCCACCACAAAATAACAAAGATCCAGCTGGGTACCATTGCATGACATCATTGCTGGAATTTAGGGGATCCATATAAATATATAAGGGAGGGATTTTTTTTGGGGGGGGGGGCCTTCTTTGTGTTAAATCAAGAAATTGTCCTGGTGGTGGAACACTGCATTTAGCATTCTTATAGTTTCTTTTCTTGTCTTGACCACAGAGCAAGTCTTGGAACTTAAAGCAGAAAGGAAAAGCTTATGTATTTGAACATTTCTAAATTCCAAACTGCAGTTTTAAAGTATAACCTGTTAATCTGGCACTTTTCCTTTTAAATAATCATGTCTACAGTACACATTGAAATCCTTAATTGTAATGTATAGAAAAGTTAAGTCCCCACCCTTCTTATTTCCTCCTAAGTGGGCATGTTAAATGTCTTCTGGTATAGGCAGCTATGTTTCGTGACACACACCATGCTCCCATTAAACTGTGATTAATGTCTGTGCCACATTACTAATAGTCTTCTGTGTACGGGAGTTTGAGTAAAATTCCCATTTTCATTTGAAGTTTAACACCTCCCTCTACTGGCTGCATTAAATGTTTCCTTAAACTCCACTGACAGCTTCACTGATCTGTAGAATGTAGTAGACTCCTACCTGTACCTTACAGAAATCAGGTCAATAGACCAAGTGAACAAAGATTTTGAGGTGGTAAATTACTACGTGTGATCTTAATATTAATCATAAGTATATACAGCATATTCATTGGGGACCCTTAATTTAAAGAAAATAAAGAAAGACTATTTTGAATTTACTATACATTTTGTTCATCATGTTACATTTGTCAGTTTAATTACTACCAATTCTTTATTTCGGTATGTACCAGTGTCTATATTTTGTGTATACCCCTGTCTTATTAGTATTATTATGTACCCCATGTTTTGTTTCTTACTCTGTACAGCTCCATGGAATAAAATCAACAAAAAAAATTAAAACCGCAATATGTGAGTACATAACATTTTAAATTTCAGACATATATTTAGATTATAAACTTAATAAAAAAAAAAAACTGGCTGCAACTTTCACTTGTCTTTAGATATTTTATGTACATATTTTGGAGTTTAACTTCTTTGGGACTGTGCAGCTCTGGCCCCTTAAGGACCAGAAACTTTTTTTTTTACTTCTTGATTACAGTGATCAGTGCGGTCAGGATCCAATTTAGACAGCTGGGTTTTGTGCCGGTGTGGACGCGCTATCTTGTCACGTGGACAGGAGCCAGTGGTGTTAAAACTATGCCGCATCAGGCTTGGGCAACCACAAGTGCGGCCTAGTTTTAACTACATGCAGTCCCTAAGCAGTTAATAAAGTGTTTGCTCATACTTCATTAAAAAATGTTAATCATAGTAACAATTAATAATTCTTTTTTTAAAATATGTAAGAAAATGAATGGCTAATGCATGGTAAGGATCCTTTTCCACTGCATGCATTAAGATCTGATTTTTTAGAGCGCATAGGATTTTCCAATCGCAAGGACTCTACTAAATGCAAATCGTGGAACACTATTTCCACTACTGCAACTCAACTACTATCTACCCAGATGCAAAAAGTTGTGCATTTATTCGGTGATCACATTTTGGTTACATCCATTGGAGCGCAAACAAAAAAAAAATCACATACCAAATGTGGTAACTTGCAATTTTCTTGTGATTTCCCTGTTTACTTTTTTTTGCTAGCAAAAAAAATAATTAAAAAAAAAACATGATCAGACCATCAAATATAAAAATCGCACAAAAATCACATAGAAATGGAAAAATGTAAGTAAAAAAATTGGAGAAACTGCAATCACGCTGCAGTACGTTTGTGATTTCAATGGAAATAGGCCCTTGTTTTTTTGATCATTAATGGTGACGTTAAATGTCATTTTTTCTTTCGACAGCAATAATAAAAGGTTTGTAAATAGTTTTTCATAAGAAAGTCGAAACAGTTGAAAAACTGCAACAATTCAACAAAATTATGGACACAATTGTGACTGCAATTTATCACAACAAAGCTTAACCACTTCAGGACGACAGCAATCTTCACATATCAGCACTGCTCCCATTCATTTGTCAATAACTTTATTACTACTAATCACACGTAAATTAGCTATATATTGTTTTTTTCAGGACAAATTAGGCTTTTAGTGTGTGAAAATTTTGTTTAGTAAGTACCGTATTTTCTATGCATTTTAAAGGGAAATTAAGGTAAAAAATTGAAAAAAACATAAGAAGAAAATCAAAAGCATGAGTTTTCTACCATGTGCCTTTTTGTGGTTTTCACTGCATTTGCGTTTTTGGTTTTGCATTATTGTATCGTTCGCATTTTTCATGCATTTGCACTTTTTGTACAAAAACGCATGTGGTACATATGTGTTTTTATGCCCCACAGGAAAGCATCGGATGTGAATCACATGCTATTTGCATACATTATGCGGAAAGAAGCAACATCTGCGATTTTTTTAAACACACATTATGGATCGCAGAGAGCTTTGATTTACAATTCAGCCCATAGAATTTCACTCAACGCGATTTTGCATGCTTTTTCCGCTAAGCGGCAAGTGTGCTCCCAGCCTCAGTCGCTCTGAGCATTTTAATGATCACATGTTTTATTGTAAGCAAAGCAGTCTGAAACTGATTTGCTTGAACTACTGACCTATTTTATTTCGTTGAAAACTGGTATGCTCTGGATTATAGGAAGCTATTATAAACACAGATTTCAGGTACTTATACTGATAGTATTTAAAATATATTTATAGCTATCTTAATGACAGAGCACTAAAAAGGTACAGTAAATGAATAATTCAGCTCTTTTGCACATTTTTTTCACCACTCAGTATATACAGAAGATCAATGTATTAATTAATGTCCACTATTTAGAGTGGAACAAAACCTTTATTTATTGCTGACACTTGTCCATCCTGAAGGTGGTGGTGGCAAAGACTATGTAAATCAAGGAAGCTTCATTTACCTATGGCTTCCATCATCTAAATACTCTCACTTGTCCTTGCAATTTTCACAAAATTGAAAGTAAACCTGAAGTGGGTCAGGAAAAAATAAATACTCACCTATGCAGACAGAAGGCTCTAAATCCCATAGGGCCTACCTGGTCCCCTCTCTATGTCCTCATTTCACCAGCAGGTCAAATACATCTTCGGCCCTCCTCGGCCTTCTGAAGCACTCGCTTCCTTACAAGTTTCCTCGCTTCAGATTTGTTTTAGGGCTTGTTCACACTGCAGACGTTTTTTTTTACACGCGGGTGATTTTTAAAATCGCCCCCTGACCGTGTGGACAATAAATGTCTATGAGAAGGTTCATATCAGCGTGGGTCGTGCGCTGTCCGTTCAGTAAAACGGTGTGTGTACCATTTTTTAGATGATTCTGCTTCGGTGGAAAGTATAGGAGAAATGCAAAACGCTCACAAAATCGATTTGTGTAGAGATTGCGTTGTTTTTAAGAATAAATACATTGTATGTATTATTTATAAAGAGTTCACTTCCTCACTTGCGTCAGGGAGTGAATTACAAAACTGCTCAGAAAAACGCTTAGAAAACCGCTAAGCACAAAAACAAATTGCCCACACAAGCGCCGGGAATCGGAACAAAAATACGCGTCAAAAACCGCCCAATGCGGACGGACACGCAAACGGATCGCAATGTGAACAAGGCCTCAAAGCATTTATTTCACAGACTATAAAAATGACCTACTGATTTTGAATGGATATTTTCTTTCACTGTCCATTATTCTAGTTTTTTATTTTTTAAATATGGGGAAAAAACATTTTAAAAGGGGAAAAATTATAATAATAGGGAAAGAAATTATAATATAGGGAAACAAGCATGTTTATTCTTGGCCTAGAATTTCATGCATTTGATTTTCTGCATTTTCTACATTTGCGATTTTTGTATTCTTTTTTTCAATGAACATTCGTGATATTTTTATAAGAGATTCTTTGGTAAAGTTCACAAAGTTCAGATTTTTTTCTGTGAACACCAATGAAGTTTATTTGCATGAAAAATACTCCTCATGAACTGCAAAATCGCATTCAATTGTTCGTGCAAATGCAATTTTCCTTTGTTCCCATTGACTTTCATTGAAACAGGAATAGTGGCCAAATTTGAAATGCAGCAAAATCGAGGTTGCAAACTCACATAGGAATGCAAATAAAATGTGATGCCATTAAAACGGGTTAGATAATGCGATTGCAGAAAATCCCGATTCCTACACAATTTTTATCAAGTGTGAACCTGCCTTGAATCTGAAATGAAGATGATGAACTTATGAAATTGCATTTATCATTGCTTTTTGAATAGGTCTCATAATTATTTAATGCCGGCACAACTAAACTAATATTTATCTTTTCATTTTAACACAAATTATGAAAGACAAACTTGTCAATTCAAGATGTACAAACTGACTCTCACTGTGTCATTATTTAACAACCACTGTATGAAGAATCAGCACAACTACCAGAATCTTCAAGGCATTTCACTGAGATTTACCTTAAATATATGGATGTGGTCGATAAATAGGCAGTTAAGAGATGAAAAAAAAGAAATGACTTATGTTCAGTAAAAAATCAGTTCTGCATTTTCTGTTCTTAGATAATGGAGCAATCATAATCACACTTATTTATTCTAAGTTCACCTTGGTATGTAAACCCTGACTGTCTCAAATGAGCTCTGGAGAATTAAGGGAGACAGCTCAACAATATCCTGAACAAGCCACAAATGCGCTGATAAGCCATCCCTGGCTGAGGAAGGGTTAAATGGCACAGGGACGGGACTTCTGTATAAACCAGACCTTTCCACTTGTACTAAATTACAGACCACACAAAACGTCCTAATAAAAGCCAGCTGGTATGGACCCTATGTCACCAATAGAATGTAAGGTCTGACTTCTGTCTATTTCTATTTCAAGTCCTCCATCCCAAAAACCACAGCCACAAATTGTGCACTGCCTGTGGCGGCTCCATCTTTTTGCCCTGTCCAACACCAACAGGGTCTAGTAAAAGGTCTTCATGCCATAGCTGTCAGTATTAACTGAATCAAGCACTTAAGCAGAGCACAAAGCAAGCATATATCTATTTAGAATGCATTTTCACATAGTATAGAAAATGCAGCGTGTGTTTGTGTGTGTGTGTGTTTAATTCAATGTTACCAAATTATCAATTTCCACGACAGTTAGAAAGGCCAAATAGCATTCCTGAAGCCATGGAAATACTAATCTGATTGGAATACAGACTGCCCATAAGCTCTCACCTTGCTGTATGAGTAACTTACTGCACAAAGCAGGTGACATTGTTACTCAACACCTGCACTAATGCATGCATTCATTTGCTGGCACTGCTAGGGCATTGCTAGTAATTTCACTGGCACTCAAGCATTTTCCATGGACCCCTATAATGGGCAGATCACTAGTCAACAGCACCACCAAATGCGTACATGGCATACTGGCGCTCATTTCATTAGGGTGTACACTTTACTAGAACTTGGTAGATCCATCAACATCCACTGAATGCCAGGGATCACTTGCAGTGTGAACTAGACCGTAAGTTGTGTACATTGTGAATAGTGATGAGCGAATAAAGGCGTTTTATTTTTTGTCATAATTATGAAGAAAATGTATCATTTTTGCACAGATTAGATATGCACGAAAATATTTGGGCCTAGAAAAAATAAAATACATTTTTTGTCAAGTGCATTGACTGAAGTCAATGAACACGAGAAAAGTATAAGAACAAAAAATATATACTGTATTTTACTAAATTTTTTGCTAAATATTTACTGGCTGAATCAGGAATTGGTGCCTTTCAAAATATTTTATATACAAACTTAACTAAATACACTGCAATGATTCATTGCTAGCAGAAAGTATTAACAAAGCATATCTTATTCATTAATGCCTGTATATACTATTAAATTGTATAAGCTGATACACTGCAGTTAAAGTGACTCCTTCTCTGGTTAGGACCTATCTTATAGTGCAAGTTCAATACTAAGAAGTTTGACTCCAAGCAGCTTTTACATAGCTTTTATTGCAGGAGGTGTGACCCAACCAGAGGCAGAATTTCAGTTAATGGAGGATGGTGCATGTGTCATGGTCACAAACATTGTCAGCAATGAAAAGGCAGTTTAGATTTGAGCTCTGACATTTCTAGCCTTGCCTTGCAATTTTAGATGCTTGAATGACTTTCCTATGTAAGCTGCCTCAGTAGATAACACACATTTTTTTGTTGAAATTTAATGGAGAGTTGTTAGGTTCAGAAGCCCAGCAGTACACTTAAGTGGATGGGGCCATGCTCTGAATGGCCAGTAATAGTGGTAAATCAGTGCTAATAACCTTCAAGAGACATGTAGATCTATTTCAGATTTCAAAATACACAAGCAAATATTGGAAAAGATGAGAAGCTACAGTGACAAAGGGAAAAAACAATTATTTTCAATAGTTGTAGGGTATTTTTTGGGCATACTTGCAAACAGAACCCTTGTACTGATGCCTAACCCTAACCAACTACACCATGCCTACATGCCTAACCCCAACCACTCGTCCACTACATAACCCTAACCAATCCCCCCCATACATACACACGATGCCTAACCATATACCCCCTACTGATACCTAACCTTAAAAGACCTCTCAGTGATGCCTTATATTAAACCCCACCCTCTTCCCACACACATTGATGCTTAACCTTAACCGCCACAAAAAAAACAGAAAATATTGAGGGTCATGGCATATTGGGTGCTCATAGTAACACAGGCTACGGTGAGGAAAAACAGCAAAAGCCAAGGAAGCAAGCTCTGGCTACAAATAGCAAGAGCTTATGCTTATTATGATGATATAAGAAAACAAGGAAAACATGCACAGGATGGGCTGAAAAAAATCACTGCAGGAGTGCAAATTGCCAAAATACAAGTAGCAGATCCAGTAGGTAGAGAGAAAGGGGCTATGCACATCCCTTATAAAACTTCACTTTTATTGTAGAAAGGTATTAAAAACGGCATACATTACATCCAGTACAATGTTGAGAGGACCTCCCCACCAGCCTAGTACCTCTCTCAACATTGTACTGGATGTAATGTATGCCGTTTTTATTACCCGTTTTAATGTATGCCGTTTTTATTACCTTTCTACAATAAAAGTGAAGTTTTATAAGGGATGTGCATAGCCCCTTTCTCTCTACCTACTGCTTATGCTTATTATGATAAGTCATGTCACTTGACTGTCATCATATCTTGGACTTTATTAATCAAAGTGCCTGAACCTGTGTTAGTCTTCACTTACGCCTAATATTAAAACATATCAACATAAGTCTTTTTTCAGTGCATTCAGATAATACTCTTAATAAACTTATTTTCTGGATTTTCTCACGGTAGATGTTTCTGCACTTTAACAAGATAATACCTATCTAGTCTCTAAAAGTCAAATGAAGTCAAATGAACTTGTCCTAAAGAGGAACTGTAAGGAGTTGTTGTTTGTCTTACAAAGCAAAGGAAAAGAGAGTGTGTAATGAGGAAAAGAAGAAGAGATAAGCAAAAGATAGAAAAAAAAATTCTCTTACCCTGTAAGTGTGGTGTAGAAATAGTACCTTATGCAGCATGGGAGGACTAATGTTTACTACTGGCACGCAGAGCTACAGGGCTTTTTCTATTCCCTTAAAGACACGCTCCTTTTTTAGGACCCTGTTTTACAAGGAAAATCGCTGCTGAATCCCTGCTATTTTGCCGCAATTCTGTTTGCAATTCTCATTCAGGGAGCGATGCTCATTCCCTGAACAGGAACTGCAAATGCAACTGCGGCAACATTTTGCCACAATTTTCATTATGAGGCTGCTTTTAGCCATCACCAGCAGGTTTCTTTCATGAAGCAAAGATATAAATTGACCTGCACTGCCCTGATACTTGGATGGGTTTCAGGTGCTGCTCCTTTCGCTGGGTGGCGCCAGCGATCCTAAGAGAACAGGTAGAAGAAACAACGGAGCACTCCTTGGTGTAATAACGTTTTAATATTGGTAGACACGCAACATAAATACACTTACAGTGTGTCAGTGGAGTAAGCGCTTATCAGGCCTGCTGGCGGTCCTCTCCAAGCTCCTGTGCCTGGCCGGCGCTAGGGGAGCGATGTTGACAGCGGTAGTGACACGCGGTGGGCGGAGCCTGGTGCGCTGGAGCCGTATGACGTCACGGCGCGTTTCGGCGTAACCACGCCGTCGTCAGGGCTTTCTTTCATGAAGAACTGGGTCATCACTGCTGAACCTTCGCCTCCCTCTGTCCCCCTCCCCACATGTCTCCTTAAAGGAATCATCAGTCTAATGACAGGAAAGCCGATTTACTTACCTAGGGCTTTCTCCAGCCGCTTGCAACTGACATGTCCCACACCACTGCTCCATTCTCCGCCGCCAGCCCGGGGTCCCCACACAGTGTCTCGCTAGGCATCCTCTACTGCGCCTGTGGGAGCGCCGCTATCAATCAAGGCCACGTTGTCCCCGGCTTGTCACTTGGTGAACGGCAGTTGCTCCGTCCAACTGCTATAAAAGTGTGCAGCGAGCAGGGAGGCTGGACAGCATCTTTGTATAAATCCTTTTCAGGCAGTGTCTTTATAAAGAATAATGGCCATGTTGAGAATCCCCTAAGAGATGGACTAGACCAAAACCTGTTGGTTCTGTTAGATTTCTACTGCCTACTGTAAGTGATAGCAAGATGGGAGAAAAATTGTTTATGGCTCATTTTAATCTGGAAGAAACGTACTTCTTATTTGTATGTGTTTATATGTATTTTAAGTTTTACCATTTTTCATGATAGTGGTCCTTTAAGGATGACAGATGATTGCCAAGTGCGACTGGTGGTGCTGTAGTTTGGCAGCCTCGGCTCTTGGCTTTTGGATACGATCGCCCCCATCCTTTCAGAGCCTGTATGAGCCAAAACCCAAATCCGGGTACAAACCCCCATTTGTACTTGGCAAAGTAAATAATTCTGATTTTAGCACTGAGTTATTTTCTGCTATTTTTCTGCTCTCCACTAGGTTGCTATGCTGATGCTGTGTCTAATCCTCCTATGTCTACAGTATTATACTTTGCTACTGATATTAAATGCTCGACTTCTCAGCACACATAGCTCCTACACACTCCAAATTTTGAAGGTAGGAAGGGAACCCCCCCCCCCCCCCCCCAACTACCTATGTGCCAAATTGCAGCCCACCAGTCCCAGCTGGTTCCTGAGGTTGGGTATATTGACGCTATCTTGTGAGTACAGTGGCACAGAGGTAGTTCGGGAGGTTCCCTCCCTAACCTCAAAATTTGGAGTGTGTAGAGGCTATGAGTGCTGAGGTATTTAGCCTTTAAAATCTGCATTATGCAAATCAGGAAGGATCTTTATGTGATTTTATTACCCACAAGGCTGTGCATCAGTAGGCTGAATTTTAATTAAGTCTACACTGTGGGAGGGGTTTCACCTTTTCAGCTGGATTTCCATTGGCTGCAGGACTTTTTCCCTTCTGAGAACTGGGTTTTCCCTGACACACCTGTCATCAGCTTCACGCTGGTGGTGAGTTCATTTTCACCTTACTGTTTCTCTTTAAAGAGGAACTTTAACCCAAGATTAAACTTCATCCCAGTCAGTAGCTGATACCTCCTTTTCCAGAGGAGATCTTTACCTTTTCTCGAATAGATCATCAGGTGGGCCTGTGTGGCTGAGATTGTGGTGAAACCCCTCCCACAGTATGATGTCCTGGCCATGGTCCTGACAGTTTGCTGTCTGTGAACCTCGCTGCATTGTGGGAAATAACATATTTTTCTGACTGCCAAGCAAGAAAGCAAGCAGTATCTCCCTCTGTGCACAGAACTCCCAGAAACGAACGTTCCATCCAGACCACCTGGCAGAACTAAAGATGTCACTACCAGTGATCAATTTTAGAATGTAAATCACGGAGAGGAAAGATTTCACAATGGGCAAACACCGACGATACATTAATATTGTAAAAAATAAGCAATTTTATTCATTATGTAATTTTCACTATGGTTCATCTTTATGGTAACTTAGATGATAAATTTACTAAACAACCCTCCACTTGCTCCCCTCTCTCTAACATGATCATTATACTTAAAGTACATTATTTTACCAATGCACATTATCATTTAACCTTAGGTCAGAGCTGCATAATTGATTATCTCTGACTCAGGGCTTACAAATTTCTTTACCAGCACCTGATGCTTGTTTTTTTACTCCAAACTGTTATTTGTTTTTTCCTTAAGCCTCGTATACACGCTAGTCTGAACTCAGTGGATGGTCGACGCCATCTCTGCCGGGAATCTAGCATGTGTAGCATGTGCACAGATACCCCAATGCATCGCCAAAAGATCCAGAGTGCTTGCCAAGCACATTGTTCCCTTCCTCACAAATTGGTCAAAAACATCTAACAGAGGCGATGGCATTGGAACGAGAGGATTGTGAGAGGAGCAGGAAGGCATTATAGGACCCAGAGCCTTCCCTCTCCATAGGTATCTGTTTTTTCTATTTTAAATTCACTTCAGATTTGCTTTAAGTCCCATGGAAGGGCCATTTGGAGAACTGAGATAGTTGTATAGGGTACGGATCCTAAATAAATAGATTTATTGCACCATTTAATGGCACCACTAGCCACTAAAGTGAATCTACAGTGAAAACAAACTAATGACATAATGATTTGTATGTGTAGTACAGCTAAGAAATAGAACATTAGTAGCCAAGATATGAGTTTCATATTGTTTCCATTACAGGAAGAGTTAAGAAACTTTAATTGTTATCTATGCAAAACGGCTTCTCTGAGCTCTCCAACCAAGCTTGGTAGTCTACAGTGCTGTTTTCTGCTGTTTTCTACAGTGCTGCTATGAGTAAGAACCGTCTGGTTCGAAACATGTCAGCTACATGATGTGTGATTTGGTGTGGATACGTCCATAATAAAGGAACTTGATGCAAGGGATATCGTGCGGACACCCTTTCTTTTCTGCTGTTTTCTGAAGCACTTATCTCAACCTGTCTCTCACCGTTTCTTGTTTGTTTAAGGTTTTACTGCAGCAAAGTTCAAAGAGTCATTAGCTCTGCTCTGTTTCATAGTTTAAAATACAGAGTTTAGTCTGTAAACTGAAAATATTAGAGAATGATGCAATGTTATAAAAATAAAGCTATATAATGAAAATAAAAATATGAGACTCTTTTCTTCGTTACTAATGGTCTATTTTAATTATACTGGACGTGCTACACATACAATTCATTATATCATAAGTTTTATTTTGCTCCAGCGCCACTTTAAAATGCTTTAAAGAACCACTATCGCGAAAAAAGTAGGCAGTTAAAATCTGACAGAACCGACAGGTTTTGGGCCAGTCCATCTCTTCATGGGGGATTCTCAGGGTTTTCTTGGATTTCAACAGCATTTCCTGAACAGCAGTTGCAAAGTCTAACTGACAAAATAGTGTGCAAGTGATTAGGGTGGCTGGCTGGTATCTTACTATTTTGGCAGTTTAACTGCTGTTCAGGAAATGCTGTTGAAAACAAAGAAAACCCTACGAATCCCCCATATGGAGATGGACTGGCCCAAAACCTGTCGGTTCTGTCAGATTTTAACTGCCTACTTTTTCGAGATAGTTCTTTAAAATCATTCTACTTAGGCTTCTTTCCATGAGCAGCTGAAGGTGGTGAAGCCTTTCAGCTGCTCCCTTCCACTGGCTGGGTGCTTGCTAGCGCTCGGAACAGGTGGTAAACAGGAGGCCCCCCCATGGGACCACATAAAACTTTTTTTTGGCACCGGGAAGTGCCGCTGAGTGTCATAAATGACACGCGTGGTGTTACCCAACACTTCCACCCAATGGTGCTTGTTGGAAGTCGGGAGGCTACAACGAGCAGTTCAGCCACCCATGGAAAAGTGGAAATCTCTCCAAAAGAATATGTTTTATAATATGTATAATATTTTTTTTTTCCGTGACAGAATATGTAAAATAAAAATATGACACATTTAGCTACAGTATGTGAAAAACTGTGAAATTAGAGGTATTATATTTTTTAGCTTTTATATTACATGTTTCTGTAAAACTGTTTTTGCTTTTTTGTTTTTTATTGTAAACATGTTTATGCCACTGAAAGCATGTAGAAGACAGTCTGTGTGGTTTCCATTATTTAATGCTGCCTCTGAAATAAACTATGCCAATGATGCTATCAATGGGGGTTAATGAAGTTACTGGACCATAACTGACTTCCTGAAGTGGAAGATAATAAAGCATATATCTCCTGCGACATGATAGAAAGACAGGTCTGCAGTTCCTAATGTAATCCCATTAAGTCTCCGAATTGGCTCTAGGGTGAGCTAAATGTTAAAAATAAAAGAAAGAAACATGCTAATATCATGAATAATTAAGCATCACAACAGCCGCTACAACAAAACAGCATTAACAAAAATGAGTTTTCTTGCTTAGGAAGTGCAGCAGGTCATTTCTAATTAAGTGCCCCATGCGTCCATAAAGACAATTACGTTTTTAACACAGTCTTAATAGATTTTTATTCTTTTATTCCAGAGCAAAATCTTGAGTACCTTACAAAAACATTTCTGCCACAGTGAATGCTCTAGTCTAAATGGAATTCTTTAAATGCCAGGGGGTCCTAATTATATGAGTAAACAATGAGATGCGTGCATTATATCTCAGTGCTTACAGCAGGGATGTCTTGTGGGGTGAACTAGGTTTATCTAGGTTGCAGGAGAAATCTGTAAAACACTTTACATTAACTCCAAATGCTCCTGGAAGACACAAGTACAAATAGTATCAAGGAGCACTCATCACCCCTAGATTCAGTGGTAGTCAGGCAACGTTGCCTTTGCTCCCAAAGCCTCTAGTTGCACGGCAACTAGTTGGGATACACGGAAACCAGCAATCTTTAGGCCTCGTTCACATCATTAGCGCAGATGTCTGTGCGATTGCAACGCAACGCGTCCGATCGCACGCCATCTGCGCTCCTATGCGCTGCGCTGCAGATCCCATTCATTACAATGAATGGGATCTGCGCTGCGATTCCCAAAAATGCGTGCAGCACGCGATAGCGCAATCGCGCTGCCACGCAGCGCATATGATGGGAACGGTAGAAGGGCTGTCTATGCCCTTCTACCGTTCTTGCGTGTCGCACACTATACGCGCTGCCAAAATGCGCACGGCAGCGTGTATAGTCTGAACGAGGCCTCAATATTGGCAAGTTGCAACTTGCCCTCCTGTTTTACTGATTCTCTGCCTCAAACACTTTCTTGGCCTAATTTGCTAAGGACTCTTCAGAGGTCTCCAAGTATCTCCAGTGGGGATTGTCTACCTCTAATACTTTCAAGGCCTAATTTGCTAAGGCTTCTTCAGAGGTTCCCAACTAGCTCCAATGGGGATATCATAAGTAGGCATGAGCTTCAAGTTCAGATTGTGTGTTCTGAATGAAGCAGAGCTTTTAAACTAACAGCCCCGGCAAGTGGGGGTTAAATCACCCTTGTCGCAGCCTATAGCCAATACGCTCCATGCCGCATTCCCTCTCTCCAATACTTCCTCCTTCAAAACTGGAAGGAGGAAGTATTGGAGTGGTGTGGAACGCATCGGCTATAGGCGGCAACAAGGAGGAGTTACCCCCCGCTACGGCACAAGTTTAAAGGCTCCATTTTGTTTGGAATGTGGAATCCGAACTGCGGAGCTCATGCCTAATCATAAGGAAGCCTGCAAAACTGAACTGGATTTGTTACAAAATACTGTCTGCAATTATATAAAAGCAGACAGTATTAAATCCAGCTGAAAATCTCAATCACAAATGCAATGCTGCACAACCAATCAGCACTTAACACCTTCTCTGACACATCTGACAACCACTTCACCCCCCCCCCCTCCCCCCCCCACTCCATTGTTTCTGCATTAGGGATGGTCAGCTAATGATTATGCCCAGATGGTGGAAATTTTATGGACCTTAGAAACTGACCAATTAAATGTAGCAACTGCTGCATTTGCTTGGCCTATTTCCAAGCTGAATACATTTGTGGAAAATTACCATACAATCTGCATCAGCTCAGAATGATTAGCATATCACTAACCATCCCTAATCTGCATATTTAGCAGGCTTTTAACAAGGGGTCCATCTTCTTCACTATTCCCCAGCTAATATACTGGTTTCAATAAATTCCATGTGGAGACACATAAGAAATTCTTAATCTCTACAGAACTCCATCCATCCCCACTTTCTTAAGATCTTCTTAAAATTTCATCTGAAATCGCTGATCCTTAAGCCATGGAATTCATTACTATGTCTAGCAAAGCGAGTTGTCCAATTTCCTTCTGGTGTAGTAGCATGTGGTTATGGAAAGCTGAAGACTATTGTTAGAAACATGATGTGTTCAAGATGGTAGTTCTTACAGAAGCCTAGATATAGCTTAATGTATACCCCAGGGAGACTATTCACGAGATAATGGGGGTGCCTCTCTCTGTGGTTCTGGCTCTGGTATTGAAAGCATTACTACAGTATTATTAACACACGTAGAACAGCATAATATATCATTATGTGTTTTATGTCCTGTCCATATCAATCTAAACAGTTACATATATAACGCCATTCATGCTACTGCCAGGTCACAGGCAGCCCGCTTAGCTACAGAAGTATGTGCTACCCACTGAGATACCCACTTAAATGGGTGTAAACTGTAATACTCAACTAAAGGAGAAAAAAGCATTATAAATAATGCATAAGTAACTTGCTCCCAAATTATAATTTTATTTAACACAATTCATTTTACAAATAAAACCTTGAATGTTTTAAAGCGAAACTACATTTTTGATTCGCAGAAAAACACTAACCATATGAGCTATTTATTATTACTAGTGACCTTAGCTTGTTTAAAAACAGGCTAGGTATGTCACCGCTCATCTGTGCACGCACGCCCGAGCGCTAACGTGTGCGCGCACAGCCGCCTGCACACACCTGCCCCTCCTGGCCCCCAGCCGCGTCATTCCCCCAGCTCTCCTTAGTGTCTCTGCGTTCCTCCCTGCACATGCGCACTGCTAAAAAAAAGCACACACACACAGGGACATGGGACGCAGAGACACTTGCGTTTTATTAGGTAGGATGAGGATTTTTACCTCTTCCTTATGTATGAATAAATTAGGAGAAATTCATTCATTGGGTCTGATCCAATTCAATTTCTGTTAAGTTTTCTCCTACGTAATATTTTCACTTTATAAATAAATTGCCTTTTAAGCTGCCAGCAAGCAAGAAAAAGCAGACTGGGACTTAAAGAGAATCTGTACTGAGTAAAAATATTTAAAATAAACACATGAGGTAACTTCAAATGAACATTACATAGTTACCTTGCCATCAGTTCCTCTCAGAAGCTCACCATTTTCTTCAGACAATGATCCCTTCCAGTTCTGACAATATTTTGTCAGATCTGAAATATATCAGTTGCTGTCAGTAAAATATCAGTTGCTGTCAGTTATAGCTGAGAGGAAAACTGATGTACCAGGTAATGTCCATGTTTTCCTATGGCTCAAGTGGGCGATGTTACAGTTTAACTGTGTGCTGACCAGAAAGCTGTTATAGGGTAATGGCCATTTTCAAAATGGAGAACGGAAAAATCCCTTGATCACAGTGAACAAATAGGACGCGGGACAGGAGAAAGACACTGAGGAGTAGACTACATGGAAGGTAAGTATGACTTGTGTATGCTTATTTTGACTTTTAATTTTCAGTTCAGGTTTTCTTTAAGGGGTTTTTCTCTACCTTACTAGGACTGGGTCTCAAAGTAACAAGAATCTACAAACACTCCTTTTACCCCTAAGGTTAGGTTCACAGTGGGACATTGCGTTGTATTCCCTGTTTAACAGGAACACAACGCAATGCAGCAAAAAAGTCGTACTGCACATAACAGCTGTGTTAATGTTGCATACAGTAGGTACAGTGAAGAATACAGACAATGAAAAGTATCCTTCCCTGAATCTGTTAACACGTTCATTTAGAGGTAATGCCTGCATGCAATGCTTTACTATAATCCAAAACATTTATTGAAGTATTTATATAGCGCTGACATATTACACAGTGCTGTACAGAGTATATTGTCTTGTCACTAACTATCCCTCAGAGGGGCTCACAATCTAGTCCCTACCATAGTCACATGTCTATGTATGTATCATGTAGTGCATGTATCATAGTCTAGGGCCAATTTAGAGGGAAGCCAATTAATTTATCTGTATATATGTTTTTGTGGGATGTGAGAGGAAACCCAAACAGACACAACACCTTGCAGATGGTGACCTGGCTGGGATTCAAACCGGGGACCCAGCATCGCATAGACTTATAATTGCAGTGCGATAAGCAGCATTATAAGACTTTATAACGCTTGACCATATCATCCCACTGTGAACCTAGCCTCAATTTCTTTTATTGATTTTAATTACCGCTGCATGCTCCCACCGTCCCTGCCACTGTGCAGCGTTGGTATGACAGCAGAGCACCATAAGCTGCTCAGGAACCGATTTCATTGGCTCCTGGCCCTGTGGTCACTGTGATTGGCTCACAGTGGTCACAGGGTTAAAAGCCAATGAAATTGGCTCCTGACTGGCTTATAGCAGAGCGAGTGAGCTGCAGTGATGGGAGGGCAGTGCATAAGGTGAGAAAGACGGGTCCATGCAGCGTGACGTTTTTGTAAGTTCCATTTCTTAACCAAAAAGGAGCCAAAGACTTCTGGTAATGAAGTGGTTAAAAATTACCAAAACATAGAAAAAGGGTGGTTGATAATGTAAGCTGGTATAAACCTGCATCTGAAAGAAAGGAGTTTGAGGTTAAAATACTAACTATTCTTGCTCTTTCACTCTATACATGCGCATGGAAGAACTTACTTCTTAGAAATCATTCTATATGAAACAGAGACCTATAGCACTGTTATCTGACATTCCGAGTTCGATGGTGTCCAGTAATTACACGCAAACATGATATGGGTATTGAGCAAGATGCAAAGAACAATCCTGTCAGCTCTTCAAGAGACGTCCAGTTTACTGGAGTTTTCTATCATGGTTTTCAAATAGTATATGCCCTAACTCCAAGATAAAATGAAACAAATGAGATAAACCATTGTATCCATAGCCCTATTCCAAAATACTGTTGTACTTTCCTAGAATCTCATAGTCTTATTTTGTCTTCAAAATAGAAAAAATTACCTTTAAACTTTTGACTGTCAGCTACTAACCTGAGAAGGATATGGTTTTTTCCTTTTTAAAAAATTCCATTGCCTGGCTCTCCTGCTGACCCTGTGGCCCGCATGCAAGTAACTTTTTCGCCTGAGTTTTCTCCTAGGTGATATTTTTACATCTTGCCATTAATTCTTTTTAAACCACCAGCAAGCAAGAAAACATTCAAAATAAATTTGATAGTGCTTTTTCACTGACTTCTCGGTACTTTTTTTATCTGTAAAATGCTGAAAAGTTATTTTTAGAGAAGATGAAAATGATCACCTAGAGAAGAACAAGCATGCAGATCAGGTGCTCTGCTGAAGTCAGATTGGATTAGCTGCATGCTTGTTTCAGGTGTGTGATTCAGACACTACTGCAGCCAAAGAGATCAGCAAGGCTGACAAGCAACTGATATTTTTTAAAAGGAAACATTTGTATCCTTCTCAGTTAAGGTTTCCTTTAAGGCTGAGGGTAGGAACACACTAGGCAGAACCGCATATGCGATTTCCATAGCACATAGTGGAGAACGCATATGCGATTCTGCCTAGTGCGTTCATACCCTTAATGTTTTTCAGCTCCCACACAGATAAAGTTTGAACCATTGAAAGTGTTTTTCTGTTCCCTTTAGTCAGAAATGTTTTTCCTAGCCACACAGATTTGTATCATCTCTAATTAGTTTTTAGTCAGAGTTACTCTGCAGGCTGAACACCGTCTAAATGGAGGGAAACTATGATTCAGGAAGAAAAACAATAAAGTACAATATGTACCAAAACACACTCGGTAAAGAAAGGGCGTCCTTTCCCTAGTGACGCTTGGTACATATTTTATTAATTTTATGCCTTGTTAATTATGTAGAGACTGCAGAGGTGTTTTGGTTGTATGGATTGTATTTAGTGGTTCATGAAAACTATGATTCAAAGCACTGAATTCTTAACCCTCCCAATGAGAAAAAAAAGAAAAAGGAGCACATCCTACTTCTAAGTATCATATTTTTCAGACTATAAGACGCACCTAGGTTTAGAGGACAAAAACCAAGGGATAAAATATATACCAAACCTGGGGCAACAGGGAGCAGGGGTGTCTTATGGACCTCCCCCCCCCCCCCAATTATTATGTCCCCCTTGTGTCTTCCTTATAACTCTTGTGTCCTGTGTCCTCCTGTGTCCTCTATCCTCCGGCGTCCCCGTGTCCTCTTCCCCCCTTCCTCTGCCCTGTGTCCTCTTTCCCCCTTCCTCTGTCCCGTGTTCTCTGTCTCTCTGTTCTCTGGCTTCCTGTGTCCTCTGTCCCTGTCCTCCAGTGCCCCTTACACCGTCTGGTGTCCCCCTGTCACCTGTGCCCTGTCCTCTGTCCCCCATGACCCCTTCTTCTATCCCCTGTTTCCCATCCCTCTGTGTCCTCTGCTGTGCCCTTCCTGTGTCCACCAGTGTCCTCAGGTGTCCCCATCCCACTGTGTCCATTAATGCCCCCCTTCCTGTGTTCCATCCCCCTATGTCCCCCTTCCTGTGTACCCGTCCCCCTGTGTCCTCCAGTATTTTAAATACATATATATTCGGCCAGCTAGCAGCTCTGATGAATAGGAAGTAAGCACAGCTTTGCATAGCCAACTTCCAATAAGGTGGGGGGCGCTGCGACAGCCTGCCAATCACGCCGCTCCCTGGTCCTTTTTTAATGCGGTAGGAGCGGATGGCCAATCACTGCACTCCCTCAGAGCATATAGGTTATAAATAATCTAGGTGATTTTGTATTCTTCCCTTAAAAATTCCATTCTTTAAATTGCAAGTTTAGAGCAAGCTGCTTTAGCGTGAGGGTTCCTCATTTATGTTTTCTACACCAAATGCTGAGATCTGCAATCCAGAGTACTGTTGCTATGGTTGCAGACACATTAAACATCCTGGTATTTCTAATAATGTAAAATAGGGTAATGAAAAAAAGTTTGTATAACACTGAGAAATGTTATACGTTTATCATCCTTTAAAAGGCATCAATGTGAATCTGTTGCAGCCTCTTCGGCCCCATGATTTTTCCATTTTCCATCTGCAGAAGTTACTGTAATTGACAAATCACACGCTCTGATTTATCAAAGCAAAAAGTCCAGCTGTTCTTTTATTTCTCTAATTTGAAGCCGAAGAAAGAAAAAAAAAAAAAAAGATAATTTTACTGGTGTGGGAAGCACGTTTTATAGTCGGTAAATGCCCAGAGTAATCTGTGTGAATAGATAAAAGGCTGTTGGAACAGTATTTAATGAAAATTGTATCTTACAACAAATTTTTATTACTATGACGTACCAATACTAAAAAAACATTTTTGTTTTGATTTTCACAAACTGTTGCTTTCTACAACACAAGAAGGGCCCAATTATTTTTTTTCCTATAGTATGTTGTAAAATAATACATATTTAGGCTAAATTCAAAGTGGGAGCTGCATTGTGTTCCTGTAAAAACAGAAAAGCAACACAACGAGGGGAAAAAGTCGCATTGCAAGTTATGGGAGTATTGTGTCTCATACAGTCAATGCAAATTATGCTTTACTGCCACTGTAAATGCACATGTGGTAATGCACTGCATGAAAATCAAAACAAAGATAGCTTTATTGGCTTGACCAAGATTCATACAGGCATTCCCAAAGCAGGGGGAAATGGTGGACATGAAAGGGGGTGGGGTAGGGGTACAGTGTGTTAGCAGTTTGTGGACATTTTTAGGTTTACAGTTTATGCATGCACTGTAGTCTGTTGGGTCGCATCACAGCTGATGTACTCACTGTACTGCAATCAGTGAGGGTCACATTGTAGTCACTTCCTGTCTGAGTTAGGACTGAGTCAGCCACTTACATACCTGATATTTAACTCTTTCAAACAGAGAAAGAAAAAAAAGAACATAGCATAGTTATTTGTGTGCTAGGCACTGTACATACCCATGTCTATCTCATCATGTCACATGTCACCTCGGGTATCCTTTAAACAACACTCTTACTGACTTACATTAAAATTGCAGTAAAAATGCAGTAAAATCGTCATCGCGGTAAAATCACAGTTTTACCACAATTTCAATGTTTGTCAATGGGAGTGTTTTTTAAAAGGCGCTCAGAAAGCTCTGATGGCCAAAAAGCACTCAGAAAAATACTTATAGTGTGTCTGAGAAAGTAACTGAAAGACTATATGGAATTTTTTTTCTAGGGACTTCAAACTAGAGTTGGCTCGAGCCTCCGATTTTAGGTTCGTGAACCTAGAACGCGAACTTCCACAAAAGTTCGCGAACATGCAAACTTTGCGAACCGCAATAGACTTCAATGGGCAGGCGAACTTTCAAAACTACAAACACAAATTCTGGCCACAAAAGTGATAAAAAAGATGTTTCAAGGGGTCTAACTCCTGGAGGGGGGGTGACAATCCCTAAAGGGCAGAAATCACATTGCATTCCTAAATTGGAGGCCTAAAGTGCTTGAAAACATCTTGCGTGTGTATACATGGATCAGCAGTTAGTGTAAGTAGTGTACTGCTTCACACTGACAGACCGAACTCCCTGTGTAACGCACAGCAAACAGCTGTCTGTGTAGTGAAGGCCGTGCTGGACTGGTGCGCACCATGGCGAGAGTGCAGGCGATGGCGGTTTTCAAGTCCATATGGTCGGGCTGAGGTAGCTCAATGACAGAACAAGTGACTTAGTATTCAGCTGATCGAATTTGGTCTGTCCACAATGGAGCAACAACCTTATTATCTTGGGTCAGGTGTGCCCCCCAACACACTCATATCATTGCCGGTCAGTGCTTCATTGTGATACGCGAGCCCCTTCACCGCAGCAAGGTAACAATCACGAAGGGGAATTGTCACATGTACATGCCTTTTGTTTTGTTGTTGCAGCCGCAGTGCAGCCAGAAAAATTAGGCAGGCATGTACACACACCAGAAAAAAGCTAGCAGCGGCCTTAAAAATTCAGGAATCCACCTGGAGTCCTGGACCCTGTTGGTGGTGGCGGAAAAGGCAGTCAAGCGGCCTGCAGGCAGAGATGCTGTGTGTGGGGACTGACTTAGTCTTCGGGCAGGCCTGACCGTGCTTTGCAGACCAGGCATCCGTGGTCAGATGGACTCTTGACCCAATGCTGTGTGCCAGAGATGACACCACTTTCAACATCACGATACAGTTTGGGTGTCGCCTTTTTTGAGAAATAATTGCGGCATGGTATCTTCCACTGCGGTTTGTGGCTTTGCTTTTGTGTGCTGCTTTTCCTCAGGTGGTCATCCCATTGCAGTTTGCGCTTTTTCATCATGTGTCTTCGTAAGGCAGTTGTCCCTACGCGGGTCTTGGTCTTTCCACGGCTCAATTTTCAGTGGCAGAGAGTACAGATGGCATTGCTCTCATCTGAGGCAGACACACAAAACAATTTCCACACCACTGAACCCTGGGATGATGGCACTTTGGTGATGGCTACCGACTGAGTGTTAAGTGGGGTGCCAGAATCAGAGTGGGAGGAGAAAGATATGTTACGCTTCCGTGCGGAAGCTAAGGAAGATGAGGTGTTCTTTGTTAAATAGTCAACTACGTCCTGACAATGTTGGAAGTTGATGGCACTTGCCTTCTTCTGAACACTGTACTTTGGTCGAGGGCTGCACAAAATCACGACAGCACAACCTCGAACAGACCTGCCTGGTGGCCTGCCTTTGGCTCTGCCTTTTGTTTTGTCCATATTGGGGGGGATGCAGTGAAAGGTATACACTGACTGCTGGTATAGCAATGTGCAGTCACACAGGTGCAGTGAAAAGGTTGCAGTGACTGCTGGTATAACAATGTCGAGTAACACAGGTGCAGTGAAAGCTATGCAGTGACTGCTGGTATAACAATGTGCAGTCACACAGATGCAGTGAAAATGGATGCACTGACTGCTGGTATATAAAACAGCATGCGGTCACACAGATGCAGTGAAAGGTATGCAGTGACTGGTATATAAAACAGCGTGCGGTCACACAGATGCAGTGAAATGTATGCAGTGACTGGTATATAAAACAGCGTGCGGTAACATAGGTGCAGTGAAAAGGTATGCACGGACTGGTATATAAAACAGCGTGCTGTTACACAGATTTAGTGAAAGGTATGCAGTGACTGGTACTATAATACAATGTGCAGCAGTCACACTAGGCACTGAATGTGCTGGGCCTGGCACAGTATAACAATTAGCAAGGGCCAGCTGTGACAGACAGGGCTGTATATGCAGTGTCAGTGGGCCACACACAAAAAGAAAAAAACACATCACAAGAACATTAGCTCTCAAAAGAGCTGTTTTGGGTGCTTCTCATCAACAAATATCAGCAAGGAGCAAGCTAGCAGACCTCCTAACTATCGCTTTCCCTATCTCTCCAATGCGATGCAGCACACAGAGTGAGAAAATGGCCGACACTGCTGCCTTATATAAGGGGGGAGGGGGGGCTCCAGGAGGGAGTGCAGCCTGATTGGCTGCCATGTGTCTGCTAAATGTGATGTAGACGGTCAAAGTTTAGCCCAATAATGTAGTATAGGCACGAACCCGCATTGTTCACGCAAACAAGTTCGGGCCATCTCTACTTCAAACAGCATAAGCTCAACACCATTCTGGTCAGGGTCAGGCAAGGGTGGTGAATCTCTCTGTTTCATTCACCTTGTTGTCATGGTCTGGGTAACAGCCAGGAGCATGACTACATTGGTCCACCCCTTAACCTCCATCACAGGAGAGGAAATGAGTGGGCCAGGAGCTGGTGGTGGGTCCTATGCACGTAAAGTGTTATACATTACCTGCTCGCAGGGGCGAAACAGGACCCTCTTCACTTCCTGTTCAGTTTGCAAGTGTTGGGCGGGCAGCCAATCACCATGGGGGTTTAGTTCCATGTCATGTGAAGTGGACCTGTATCGTCACCGGGAGCAGGTAATGTACAATGCTCCGCTCTGCAGGGCTGCGCCCCCTAGCTCCCGCCCCCCAGCTTCCGGGCCCTCCTGCGGTGGTGGGGGTCACAGGGCTATTGTTATGCGCCTGACAGCAGAGTCAGAAGCATAGTGTAGAACAAGAACCAAGGCAGTGAGTTATTAGTAGATAACCAGTGAACAAGATATGCTCAGGGAAGGAAGAGGAGCCTGCTAGACAGACTGCAGAAGGCCAGGTAGTCACAGTTTTGCCTCAGAACTGATCTGTGAAAATTATCTTCTCGGCTTGATTTAGTTCAATAAGTATTGATTGCAAATTCATTCCTCTTATCACCCTTATTAATTAAATGCTCTTCTCTGCATCCTTTCCAGTTCTATCTCGTTTATTTAATTTGTAAAGTCTGTGCTGGACTGTAAAATAAAGGTCAAGCCATTCTAATACTTTGCAAAGGTGTAAAATGATGTCTCTTCCCCTCTAGAACCTTTGCTTGGATTCATGCAATGCACAATATGTTTGTAGAAAAGCAACAGCCAGTTGTATTTTCTTCATTGACCCAAAATGAATCACTTTATGTAATGCCAAGTACAATATAATGGTAAAAAAAATCTCTTGCACTGAGCTTACTCCATTTATTTTACTTTGAGAAGCTGCTTCTGATCCAGAAATTATGCAATTACACACATGAGTGACGAGCCTGCAGCAACAATGATATATATACTTGCATATAATCACACACAATGCCAATGGTAAAATGGCCATCCGTTTGTATCTGATGACAGGAAAGGGCCCTACTGAAAAACACTGAGGCTTGAAAAAGTGGATATTTATTTAAAAGTGTGCCAGAACAAAACAGATACAGGAAAACAAATCAGACAGTTGTCCATGTTACTATAATAGAAGCGGTTTGGCTTGGATATTCGATTCCGTATTATGTGGGTATTGCTATGGACAATGTGTGATGTGGTCGAGTGACCTGTGAAGACAGACAGCTCTGCAGATGCAGCTCATATGCAGACATGGAAAACTCCTGGACATATTTTCAAAGACAGTGTCCTGTGGTTCTTCTTGTTCATCTGCCAATTTAGCTATTCTTGAAATGATTGCTTACCTCAAAGTTCCTGGCAGTAAAAAAAATGTTGAGTATCTGAAGACATTTTTATTTAAAGTGTAACTCCACTTTTACTAAAAAGCAAGCACTTTTCAAGACAACCACATATTGTGAATGTGTCAACAAACATTTAATTTGCTGTATCTTTGTCAGTACCCAAACACTGTCACACTTATTACAAGCGTAGTGGAAATGGACAGTGGCTGGATCTGCACATGGGATGAGAACGCAGATTTTTTTAAATCCATTTTAACAGGAAGATTAAGAAAGAAATGGAAAAAAATCTTTATTTCTCAGATGTGGGCCATTATAGTTTGAAATTAATACATGCTACCGTAATTAAAACGAATGTATTTTATTTGCCCATTTGTCCTGGTTATTACACCGTTTATATGATGTCCCTGTCACAATTTATGGCGCCGATATTTTATCTAGAAATAAAGGTGCATTTTTTCATTTTGCTTCCATCACTATTTACAAGCTTATAATTTTAAAAAATATAATAATATACTCTCTTGACATGCATATTTAACCACTTGCCGACCAGGGGTGATTTGCCTGATCTGTGCTGCGTGGGCTCTCCAGCCCGCAGCACAGATCAGTATTATGCCAGGGCGATCAGACTTCCCCCTTTTTTCCCCACTAGGGGGATGTCCTGCTGGGGGGGGTCTGATCGCCGCCGGCTTGCTGCGCTTTGCGGGGGGGGGGACTATCCAAAGCCCCCCTCCGCATCGTTTTCTGTGCTCCCTCCCTCTCCCTCCCTACCTCTTCCTTCCTGGGCTGCGCAGGACGGATTGAAGGATAGGCTTCAGCCTATCATATGCCAGCGATCCCCGGCCAATCAGAGGCCGGGGATCGCCAATCTGCCTTACGGCGCTGCTGCGCAGCAGCGCCGTATGATGTAAACAGCGGGGATTTCTTCCCCGCGTGTTTACATTTTGCCGGTGAGCCGCGATTGGCGGCTCTCCGGCTGTTGACGGAGACACCCTCCGTGAACGGACATGGAAAGGCCGCTCGAACGAGCGGACGTTTCCATGGAAACCCACAGACGTCGTCAAGAGGTTAAAAAGTTCAGACCCTAAGATAACTATATTGTTGTTTGTTTGTTTTTGAAATTGTAATTTTTTTTTTATTTAAAAAATTTTTTGAGCAATTTTTGGTGTGCGAGGTAAACCGCTAATTTTACATGTAATATAATGTAATTATTTAATAAAAAATGTATGTGGGTGTAGTTTACTATTTGGCCACAAGATGGCCACAGTCAAAAAGTCCTGGAAGCGAACGATCTCGCTTCTAGGAACTAGAAAGAGGACGGGAAACTTTTTTTTGCAGAAAGACCGTGGCCTCTACGTCGGTTTTTCTGCGGGGGACTTAGATCGATGAATGGGAAGTCTATTGCCATTCATTGATTGGGGGGGGGGGGGGGGCTAACGGCAGGTGGCGGGAGTGTGCGCGATCGCGTGCCTCAGGCAGTAGGAGCAGCACAGTCTATCTGGTTAAAGGAAACCAGAGCTGAATAAAAGAAAAAAGTTTTATACATACCTGGAGCTTCCTCCAGCCCCATCTGCTCACAAATCGCTCCCACGCCGCCTTCCTCTGCAGTCTGCAGCTCCGGTACCGGGTCCCCACACATCTGTAAGTCGGGGCCAGTCTGACGTAAGAGAAGTGCGTTCTTTGCGTATCTCTCCAGCAGCCGCTGGAGAGATATGTAGAGGGCGCACTTCTCCTGTGTAGACTGGCCCCGACTGGCTGAAGTGACAGGACCCAGTACTTGAGCTGCAGACAGCGGAGGATGGCGGCATAAGAGCGATGCGAGCGGATGGGGCTGAATGAAGCCCCAGTTATGTATAAAACTTTTTCTTTTATTCAGCTCTGGTACACTTTAACTTTATTGATACTTTTAGAGCAACACAACCTGAATGAGCATTTGTGAAAAAAATCCATTCTCAAATAGTTATAATTAGTTTCAAAGGTTTTTATTGAAATATGCAGATGATTGCAAAGTCGCATTTCAAAAAGCCCTTAACATAGGGCAGTACAATACATAAACAGTATAGAGAAGGTAATGATACAATTCAGTCATGGCATTATTAATGGTACATAAGAAAATATAGTTGGTTGAGTGCATACATTCGATATGTTTATACTTGTATTCAGGGGTAGTATAGGGCCTCCCTGCAGCAATATAGCTAATGATCAGAAAGATAGGGCACAGGAGCGAAGACTCAGTGTTTGGGCGCAAGAAAGCCAAGGCTGCCATGTTCTGGTAAAGGCAAGTGTATTGTCGTTAATTATTGCCAGAGTTCGTTCTGAAATTAGTATATCGGTTATAATATGATCTGTGAGATCCATTGACAATGTTGGTTGCCTCCATTGTCGAGCTATGTGCATTCTCGCAGCTTTGGCTATATTCTGGGAGAGCCTGTGTTGGGGAAAGCTCCAACCCGGTGGCTTGTCTCCCAGTAGTAGGAGTAGGGGGTCTGGTGAGAGAGGTTTTTCTAGGGCCGTACTTAGGATGGAGGTAATTTGGTCCCAATATCTTTTGACAATTGGGCAGAACCACCATATGTGGGCAATGGTTCCTGGTAGGCGGCAACCTCTGAAGCACAGGTGTGTGTTGGTCTGCGAGATTGCGTGCATTTTGATTGGGGTTATATAAGTTCTGTGTAATATTTTATAATTAGTCTCAATATGAGAGAAGTAGCTACTACCTTTTGTGAGGGTTACGCAGCATTTGGACCAACGTTTAGAGGTTTGTGTGGTACCCAGGTCCCTCTCCCACTGCAGCATAGTTCGAGTCTTCACGAATTCTGTTGGTTGAGAAATTTGGGAATATATATAAGAAATAAGGCCTCCTTCTAATGGGTGTAGAGCACACCATGCTTCATAGGTAGTTCTGGGGGGAAATGCTATGTTATTGGGACATATTGATTTTATGAAGTGGAAAATTTGTATAGCGTGGAAAAATTCAGAGGGTGGGAAAGCGGTAGCGTCTTTAAATTGTTCCCAAGTGGGCGTTTTATCGTTTATTAAGAAATTTTTAAGAGTGAGATACCTTCTTTCTATCCACCATCTGAATGCCCCTTGTTCTAGTCCTGGGGGGAAGTTAGGGTTGCCTATCAGAGGCATCTGGAGGGGGATGTCTGACTGCAATCCTTTTTGGAGTTTAAGTCTGTTCCAGATCGTTAAAGAGTGAGCTGTGAGTGGCGATATTTTTTGATATCTGGTTGGGGATATACGCGGTGACCACTGGAGAGCAGGAAATGTAAGTGGTTGCAGGAGGCCATTCTCTATTTCAGCCCATAGGGGTGGATTGTGTTCAGCATGTATCTGGGCTATTTGTGCTATCTGTGCAGCTCGATAATAGCTGAATAGGTCTGGCACTCCCATTCCTCCTCTTTCTCTGTTCATATACATTATTTTTTGGTTTATCCTCGCTCGTTTATTGTTTGTTATAAACTTGAAGATAGAGAGTTGTAGTTCTTTAAGGGATATTTTAGTTACCAGGATTGGTAGCGTTCTGAACAGGTAGAGTAGGCGGGGGAGCATGGTCATTCTAATTGCTTGGATTCTGCCAGTCCAGGATAGGGTGGGTATATTCCATTTTAATAAGTCTTGCTTTAGGGAGGCCAGCATTGGTTTATAATTTAGGTTGAAGAGTTCTTTGGGGTTGGTGGAGATTTTAACTCCAAGGTAGGTGATGTATTTGTTTTGGAGTGATAACCCTAGGGAGGAAGTGATGGCAGTAGCCTGCGTTTTAGTTAAGTTAGCAAAATACACCTCAGATTTTGTAATGTTGAGAGAGAGGCCAGAGACCTTGCCAAATTTCTTCATTAGATCAATTATGTTAGGCAGGGATGTGTGGGGAGATGTCAGTGTAAGGAGCAGGTCGTCTGCGAACAGATTGGCCTTATACTCTGTTCCCGCTACTGTTATACCTTGGATGTCGGTTGTGGCCCGTATCATGGCTGCCAGCGGTTCTATAGTCAGGGCGAAAATAGCAGGCGACAGGGGGCAGCCCTGTCGCGTTCCCCTTTGGATGGAAATTGTAGTTGGCTTGTTGGAGGGGAGCTTTAATTGGGCTGAGGGGGTGGAATACAGGGTTTGAATGGCTTGCAAGTAAGAGCCTCCTATACCCGCTTTCTGGAGAGCCTGTAGCATATACGGCCAATCAATTGTGTCGAAGGCCTTCTCCATGTCGAGCGAAACCAGAGCTAGAGGGAGCTTATTGGAAGCAGCGACATGGAGAAGGCCCACGACTTTTCTGACATTGTCAGAGGCCTGGCGTTGTGGGATGAAGCCCACCTGGTCTCTATGAATTAGTGGGCCTAGTACCCCATTTAATCTTGAGACTAAGATTGATGTGAATATCTTGTAGTCAAGATTGAGTAATGAAATAGGTCTAAAATTTTTAATGTCTAGAGGGTCCCTTTTCGGTTTGGGGATCACTGCAATGGTAGACTGTAGGAATTCAGGGGCAAGCGGTTTGCCGTCCAGGATGGCGTTAAATAATTTAACGAGATGAGGAGCCAGAGTGTTCTTAAATTTTTTATAATATAAGGCCGAGAAGCCATCTGGCCCGGGGGCCTTACCTTGTTTCAGGTGTTTTATAGCTTTTTGAACTTCCAGTTCTGAGATTGGTAAGTTTAAAGCTAGTGCTTTTTCTGGGCGAAGGTATGGGGTTCTTAGGTCATTTAAAAATGCAGACGGGTGGGTTGATGGGTCATTATTTTCTTTGGCTGCATATAGGGTTTGGTAATATTCTGCGAATTCTTTATGTATTTTTAATGGGTCGGAGGTGACTGCTCCAGATTTGGTTCTTATTTGATGGACTTTATTAAGGGATTGGGTTTGGCGTAACTTTCTAGCAAGCCAAGTACTTGGCTTATTGTATTGAGCATAAATTTTTGATCTCGTCCAACGGATCGCTTTTTCAGTGCGATTGGATAGTATAATATTTATTTGTGATTGAGTGGTCTCTATTTGGTTCTGGAGGTATCTGGAGGGTTGGTGTGCATGAGCCAGGCGTAGTTGCGTTAGTTTATGTTCTAGGTTGCGTTGCCTTTCTGTTATGGATTTTTTCCGTTGGGAGGCTATCTTGATTATCTGTCCTCTTATTGTGGGTTTGTGAGCTAGCCACAGTATGTCCGGTCTAATGTCAGTGGTATCATTAATTCTGAAATAGTCCTTAAGTTGTTCTTCCAGGTCAAGTACTATTTCCCCATCTGCCAGTAGACTAAATAGTTATAATTAAACAACACTTGCAGTTCAGAGTGCAGCCACAGAATATGTCGACCTGGCAAGATCAGCAGCTGCAGCGGAAGGGAGCCTGGAGCTGTGGCGAAGGACAGATCAGCTGCCAGAGGCTGGAGGATGCCCCAGGTAAGTAGATCTTGTTTTGTTTAGATTCAAATGTGTCCTTTAAAACACAACTCTGTTAGACACCTACTCTGTTAATTTTATTCATCAAACCTAAAGGATACCTTAGCGCTGTGAAAATGAAACTGGGGGGAGCAGGCATGTGTAGGAAGCTCTACTCATGCCCAGTCCTCATCCCATTCTCTTCCGTCTACCTTCATTATGTTTTAATGGCTACATGTAACTAGTTCCAGGTCAGGAGAGTTGTTCAGCAGTGTGCAGGCGCTGCCCGGTGACGCGCGTCTTTGATCACTTGTACGTGGCCGGGAGCGCTCTGTGCATGCACTCAACGTCCCAACTTTGTAGTGCGCAAAGTGCTCCGGGTTGCATGATCAAGGACGCGCATGGCCAGACAGTGCCTGCGATCCTTTAAAGCCAACATCTCAGATGTAAAGTCTCTTGCTCAGAGCATACAAAATCTTTCACGAGCAAGATGCATAGCACATAATGCAGATCGTGCTCCTCATGCACTTGCTATCAGCGGTGTGTTAGGTGCTGCGGCTGCAGCAGGTGCCTGCTTATACGGTGCTTGAAAGCTTGTGCAGGTTAGTGGTAGAATCAGCTAATCACTTATCAATTAAAATTGGATGTATGTATGCACCCTTATACCCACCCTTATAAATCTGCTATCCCTCTCCCAGTGTGAATTTGGAATGTGCATGGATAATATGAGGCTTATATAAGAACAGATTCTGACAGAATTGCTACTTATGCTGGATGTTTTTAAAAGTAGTCTTTATTGAATTCGTCAGCTTGAATGTATAAAATCCAGGGGAATTTTCACATGAACACACCTTGTCTCCTCTTCCAGAACTCTTCTATCCCATGTGATATTGCATACTCTGCTGTGGTTTTGCACTGTTGAGGAGTAAATCCAATGACAGCAGTGCCTGTTGTCTTGATGCCATGTTGCAAAGCCAGTTGTTTAATCTGAGCCTCTAAATGTAGAGGGGATATGTATGAAAACCTTTCTCCACAAATATCATATGAAACATATTGACGTAATTCTGAGACAGAGGAAGACTCTTGAATGTCTCTGAAGCTCTGAACGTTACATGCTATTTCTACTTGACCACTGTTTGGAAAAGCCATTGCTTGAACTCCTTTAAGCCCCCCATTCTGATCGCGGATGGCATTAGCTATAGCTCTTCCGGAATACAGATCCTGGGTAGCAAGGGTTACATTGCAGTTCAGCACGTAGGGACTTGCACCAACGCCTGGAATAGTAAGGAAAGGTTTTACAAATGAGCCACAGTCTGAAAAATCCATACTTTATTTCAAAAGTTTACGGATTACTTGGAAATGTGGTACAAATAAAACACAACCTTAAACAATCCTCACACTGAAAGGAATGTTAACATGTATCACTACAGGTTCCCCAAACAATTCTCAGCTGTGTGAGAATGTGAAAAAAGCAACAATGGCCAAAATCGATCATAATTAGAAACCAGACCGGAGGGTAAATTTTGGTCGAAAAGGGAACGGGTGCACGGAAGTATGTATGCCCGGGGCCTAGACCCAGTGACGGGACCCCATCTAATAGTGCTCCCCCAGGGAGTATTAGCAGCAGCGGACTGCACTCACTACTCACCTGTCCGGCCAGCGAGCTCTGCCCTGTGTGTTTCCAACATCTCCCTGGTGCCCATATTCTGTGATCCTGCAGTGTTACGTGAATATGTACATGCCATAGGTTCACAGAATACCGGCACTGGGGAGATAAAGACAGAAAGACATGCACCATAGCTCACAAGCTCTGGGAGAGCAGCTATCCAATGCAATTTGTATAGATCTCATGCTGACATCTATTAACCTTTTTGCAGTGTGTGTACGTAAGAGTTTCAGATTTCAATTAGAGAGGGTTCCATCTTTTGGGAACATCCCACTGCCAGTGTATGGCAGGCTTTACTAAGATATGTCTGGTGATCTCCAACCATCCACAGTGTCTATATTATAAGTAGCCAGTAAATCTGGACTGGATATTTAAATTAATCTGCAAATAACAGTCAGAAAAGGCGGAATATCTGCATTAAAGTTCAAAGAACAAAAGGTAATCTCTACATCCCAATTCAATATTTTTTCTCATACTTCCCACCCACAATTAACCTAATGCCGCAAGCACACATCTTGGAGTTCTTCCTTAAAGAGAATCTGTGGCTGCAAAATGTTTTTGAAAATTATACTTACCTCTGGATCCTAATGAGGCATCCCCCGTCCTTCTCAGCCAGCCTGATCCAGCACTGGCACTCCCGAACAATCAACAATAATAATGATCAACAGCGCACTAGCGGCCTTCCGCTGGGGTCGGGCAGAAAAAGTCAAGATCGAGTTCAATCTGCTACAGGTGCAGACGGCTCAGGCCTGCGCAGTAGAGCGGACCCGATTGGGCTCAGCTATTTCCACATGATGGACAAGCTCTTGTCGTTGGACTTTTGGGGGTCCCACCACTGCAATAGGGCTGAAGGGGAGGATTAGGGAAGCCTCTTTAGGATTATTAGGCTTCCCCTTCCCAAGGTAAGTACTCCCGGGGCACTTTTTTTTTTCACTTCAGGGTCACGTTAAATATAGAGTATACTCATAGTTATATCAGTTATGAATTTTTCAGTATTTTTTTCCTTTGCTTATCATAGGCTGGTTATATTGCTGCAAACAGCATTTCTGCTGTTAAAAATAATGAGCATCATGCAATGAGTTTAAATTGAGTTTTAGAAGGTAATTTAAAAAGTAGTGTCAATGGTAAGCAGTATTTTCCAGGCACAGCCCTGACATTGTATTGTGTTTAAAGATAATACTATTGTCTTTGAAACTGTAATGCAAATAAATTCTTTCTCTAGCGATCTCAAGCCTCTTGCAAGAGTCACTGAAAATACTGCAGGATAACCCGCTGAAGCACACAACATGTTTAATGCCTGGTACACACCATGCAATTCCCTGTCAGATAGATGGGTCAAATAGATCATTTCCAATAGGTCTGATCTGATTTCCGATCGTTTTTCTGATCCATTTTCTGATCACCTCTATACAAATTCGATCAGAACAAAAGGAAATCAGATCAGACCTGTTGGAAATTATCTATTCAACAGGGGAAATTGCATATTTTGTACCAGGCATAAAAGGTATAAATTACGAATGTAATTCTTTTAATGTCCATTCCAGTGAAATGTCCCAGAGCTCTCCTTTAATGCAAATTACTAAGATGTGAAGTTTTGTCAGGGAATGGGTTAAGCACTTAGACAAATAGTGGATTGCACTGGATGCTTTATGCATTTTTGTTTACAAATGCTCATACCAAAACAGCCCCAGTATGGTTCGTTATGCTATTAACATCTAGGTTGAGGATGTTTGTGGTGCAGATTATTATTGAAGTCATATACACAGAATCAAGAGGAAGACAAAACAAAAGTGAACAACACAACTAGAAACAGAAGGCTGGGAGGTGGGGGCCGGAGACATACAAATGAGCTGTTTTTATTGTACCCTCATAACACCCTCGCCCACTATCAAAATCAATTGTATATCAGCAGTGAATAATTAAAGGAATAAGCAAGTTTTTATTTATGAAAGGTTTTGAAATTGGCTCCAGATGGGTCTACGTCTTCTGTACCACCGCACAGGAAGGATATGAGATTATTTACAGTTACAACAGGGTAGATCAGTTATTGTTCATAAGAACAGGGGAAATCATTAGGACGCATCGAGAACTATTTATAGCACCAGTCACTGGTTCTGGCAGAGAAGAAGATGACCTGATTACTTGGAGAACAGAAAACTATTGTACATACTTAAATGTAAACTGATTTGAGTAAAATCCAACCCCTCATTTTTACTCAATAAATTTGTTAGAAATGATTGACTTGACTATAAACCCGGGGTTCGTCAAATCTCCCAGCATCATACAAGCTCCCTGTCAGTCGCCCGCCACCAGTGTTGTGTCCATCCCTGGTATAATGGTCTGTCCTCACTAGCATCCCCAAACATGCCTGGTATAATGGTCTGTCCTCACTAGCATCCCCAATCCTTCTTACAGGCCCACCTCCACTATCCGCTGGCACTGGTAATGCAGAGATTGCAGTGCAGCATTCCCCCAAGTCGCACCTTTAGTCTGCAGCATGTTCAGAAAAGCTACATTTGCCATTCTTCCCCAGTAGTCCCACCAGTGATTTGCTATGGTGTTCTCCCTACAGTATGTGCAGCTGAGCATACTGAAAAGGTAATGCATCATCAATGAAGAATGGGACAGGGTGCAAGGCTGGAGTGAGTACATTGGCTACAGAGTGGGAATGCAGCAGCATACAGAGAATATGCAGGTGAAAGCAACTGGAACCCAGTGACTTCGAAAGCAGCAAAAGTAGCTGTAAACTTCCACTCCAGCATATACTCTGCATAGGGGAAACATCATAAGGCCAATTACTGTCAGAACCAGTGGGAATAGAGGGGACAAAGGCAGAAGATGATCCACTACTCTCTCTGCATGGCAGGAGACAGGGAGAGGGTGACTGGAGCTGAGTTGTACACTGTACATTCTGCACTGACCCAAATTCAAATGGAAAATTGAAAGAGGCCTTTTTTGGTCCAAAACTCTAGGCTTATATTCAATTATAAGGTAACATCCTTCTGTTGCATCTGTATTCTCTATTGATAACCTGGGTGATACCCTGACTTTCCATTGGTCACACCTCACACGCATCACATGATGCACACCAATAAATGACAAAGTCTTTCTACAACTAGTAAAGAAGTTGTGACAGGAGATCAGTAACTTCTATGAAATCTGAAGAAAATTGTTATATTGATGCTTTACAAACAATATAGAACCAAAGCTGCAAGATAATAATCAAATGTGTAACTACCTTATAAACTGCTATCTGCTGATAACCACAGAAAGGTGGAAATCACAGTGAAGTGCCAATTTTTTACACAAGTGACAACCCTATTAACCTGCCTGGCATTTGATTTTTGGCTGGATCTCTGCGCAAAAAGTGGTTCAATTAATTTTCATTAAATGTTTGCCTGTAAATTGAGAATTCTGAGTATAATAAAAGTTCTATTTTCCCTTTCTGACTCAATTTCCGCACTTTTCATTGTTTTGTTTTTTTATTTTTTTTTTGTCAGTAAAAATGCATTTTTTCGCATTACAATTTGAGTTTGTGTGCAACTTTTCACATCCAGATATCTTGAGCTTGTAAAAATTTGCATACAAATGCATTTTATGTGAGAAAAAACGCACGCGGAAAACATAGAACCCTACCTTAGAACTGCTAGATGAGCCTGACTCATGCAAATCATTCTCAGTTATTTTTCCCTGGACATTTCTGGAGTACCAATACCACCAGGAAGGTTAAGCAGATAGCAACTTTCATAAATATGTCAAAGTGAAAATTAGTATTAGGATAATGCAGACCATCCTCATAAATAGCCCATAAGTGTTATCAGCTAGGGATGAGCGAGCAAGATTCGTAAATTCAATCTGGCAGAAAATAGGCCTTTCTCGACTATCAAACTTTCCGTGAGAAAGGTCCTGTGATTCACAATGTGGTAGCTTTCTTGCTGAACCATACCAGGCAAATCTTGGGAGTGGTAGTGCAGAATGGGTGTCTGTTGAGTTAAGTATCACTCTTGTCCTTTCTGGGGCATAGCAAATCAAGTCCCAAGTGTTAAATCATATTTATACAGACCTGTACATAAGACCTGGAAAAAGAACAGTTGCGGAGCAAAGAGGAAGAGAGGAGTTCTGAGTATAACACACAGACAGGAGTTCTCTCTGTTTTCATCAGTGATCTACTGTATGTGGTAATGGGAAATATAAGCACCAGAGGCTCTGGGGAAGTTTGGGCACTGCCATAGGCGCCCATACTAATTGCAGCTATAAGGGGAAATTTGGGTCTCTCTGGCATGACCACCTGCTATTTGTAGCCACAGTTAGCATAACAGATGCCCAAATTTCCCTTTATAGCTTCAATTAGAATAGGTACATACAGTACATACATACGGTGATCCAAGTTTCCTGGTGCCCGATAGTTATGAGTCTTTGCGGCAAAGGCGGCGCGTATATTAGCAGGTTTGCGACAGGGAGGGGCAGTTAACCTCCCCAGCGGTATGGACAGAAATGCCCATCCATAAAAACATGTTATGAACAGTATAAACGTGCATACACATCAATACTCTCCTGCACTGTATACTAGACCCTTGCTTGACACATTTTGGCAAGTTACAGGAAAAAAAAGTTTTAAAAATAAATTTTATCACTTTTTGCAAAGAAATCCTGGGAAAATTGAACGCCGGGGAGGTTAAGGGTATGCATGGCTGGGGGTCGGTTATGTGTACAATAAAAATTTACCTGTTATGCCATGCTTCCATGATGTTGTTGGCCCAAGATCAGCTTTCAAGGAGGTCATATTAGTTTCCGCTCTCTTCTTAAACCATCCAAGAGATCTCCTCTTCTCTGCTAAGGTCTTCATGTTTGGCTTGTCTGCGTAGCCAAAGAGAAATATGGAACTGCCTGGGACAAGTACTACCAGCTCCTTGGCAATACCTAAAATAGGGTCAATATTAAAAGAGTGGAATAGACTAAAATTCATGGCACTACCAATATTGTGAGCTTTATGAATACAAACATTCAAAGGAACATAGGTAAGCAATCCTTAAAGTGAAAATCCACTATTGCTGAGAAAAAGCATTCACTTCTGTATTAGGGAATAACGGCAAACCCTATTTTTGATTTGTTACATGAAAGCATGTAAAACGCATTTATACCAAAGGGTTGCTAGCAGATACTGTGATTTAGGACTGTCCAAGTTTGTTGCTAATTAGTGAATTAGGCTGAATGCGGAAACTGAGTAACAAGCTTCTGCTCTGTGCAGTTAAAGCGGACCCAAACTAAAGCTCCTCATGCCTTGCACAATAATTAAAATTACCTAATAAACATTCTTCTAATCGTTTAACTACTTCCAAGATGAAGTCTTTTCAAAATTTGGTGAGGTTTAGCCAGATAGTTTTGTTGTATTTCTATTTATAATGCTGTGAGTGCACTGTAGACACTTCTGGTTTTGTTTACAGTCTGGTGAGGAAGAAATGAGAATTTGGTTGGCTGTTGGCTGCAGTGGGCTAAAAAAAACAATTACACGCTGAGGCAATATTTTAGAGTTCAGTTAGTCCCCAGGTTACATATATCCCAAGTTACATACAGCATGGCACACATCGCAGTGATCTGACTTTCACGCCAAAGAAGAAAACAGAGAACACGGAAACCCTATCGGAGCTGTGTGGGACATTTTTGGCAGTGAAAAAACTTACAGGGGGACCCTGGTGGTACAATGGCAGCACAAAGGGGAGCTCAGTTGTGGCTGGAGGAATCACAGAGGGGACAGGAAGAGCCATGGATGGGGACAATGGGGGACACAGGAGGCATAGAGAGGAGCAGTGATTGCATATGAGGACAATAGGGACACAGAGAAGTACACAGGTGGCACAATGAGGGGCAGTGCAAGCAAAAAGGGGATCAGTGGTGGTGCACAGTGGAGGCACAGATCGACAGAGAGGGACACTGAAAGCACAGGGGTAGACAGGTGGACACTGGAGGCACACGGGGCATTTTGCTCCAACTTACATAGGAAGTCAACTTAAGAACAAATCTACAGTCCCTATCTTGTTTGTTAACCAGGGACTACCTGTAGTCATATTATCACAAAAAGCAGAATATATATAAATTATATACATTGTTAATGTTATTAAACTAACTGAGTCCGTGCAAACAATATGGTAGAATTATATGCTCTAGAAGACGGCATTGTTTCAGATCTTATAGTTAACGAATAACCAGCATCCTGCATAAGTATTTTAGCCTTCACCCATCAGCCCATGTATTTCTGGGCATCTCTGGCTCCATGCCATTTATCCTCACTAGTCATTTACAGCTAGTAACTGGTAACTACCAGTGCTGATTAATGCATGCTGCCCTGTGTTATGTCTGAGTTAATCCTCTATGTAATTGCTGCTATGAAACACTTTCAAGTTCAAATACGCACTGATCAACTATAACAAAAGGTACATAGTGACATCTTGTGGCCTACTGCTGTATGCAGTCATTTCTACAGCATCATAAAAACCGCATTGTGTAAATTATTGTATTTTTTTTTGAGTGGACTGTACAGCACTGCGTAATATGTTGGAGCTTTATAAATACAATAAATAAATAATAATAATTCCAACTTGCTTTTTCTAGGAATTAAAAGTCTAGGATTTTTGTTTGCATTACTATTATTATTATAAAAAGGACTGAAGTCCAATAGATGTAAATGTCTTTCCTTTTGTTTCTATAATAACTAAGATAAAAAGTAGAACATTCAGCTTCTAAAACATATCTTAAATGTCAGACTGTACTTATATTTCTCACAAATAGTAGAGCAAAATAACACTATTTATTAATGGACCAATTTATCGATAATTTCAGAAAACAAGAAGGTCCTTGAAAAATATTAATCTATGAACACAAGTAGAAATTTATCAAAATATCAATTTATTGCAGGACGTATCAAAAAACATTAAAAACAGATAAATTATCCTCAGTGTCATGTTTTTGGGGGCTGTCCAAAAGTAAAATGAATTTCTGAATATATCAAAGTTCAGTGTGTGTTGTAAAAGTGAGCTGCACACAGCTAAATCAAAAGATAGCAGCTTGCGCCATGTTTGCTGGCATCGTGTGGTTGCATCTTGCCCTGGGGTGATGCATCCAGGATGCACGACTGCCAACCTTCCTGATTGTTTCGGGGTTGGGAGGCACTGTCCCGTGACACCCGGCTCATGTCCTGTGATGATACAGAGTGAGTGGCAGTGGAGTAATCCTAGCTACACACCAGTCCAGGTAATGTGGCATGATCTGTACTTGAGCCGCATCACCCGGGACTCATTACAGTTAGCAAGAAATAGAGCAGCGCAGGAACGGGCAGGAACATGAGAGATAAGTTACTTACCTAGCATCACTCTGCACACCAATCTCTGCATAGGATGGAGGGAGAGAAGACCACTAGACTACCAGGGAATGCTGTAGGGAGAACCACTAGATCGCCAGGGAACATTGTATGGGGGAGGGAGGTCATTAAATTACCAGGGAATGCTGTACGGGGGAGGAAGGGAGGGACCACTAGACTACCTAGGACAGTGGTTCCCAACCCATGTGCCGCGACACATGTATGTGTCGCGGCAGCTTTGGGCACGTGTCGCAGTGTCAGCTCTCTGTCTAGCTCCGCGCTGCTCTGTTGCCCCGCTCTGCCTCCCACTTTCGTTCCGTCCCATTGTAGTTAAGAGGACTACAAGAAAATGGCCACTGCCATCCATATTCGTGGACAATGACGGCCATTTTCTTGTAGTCCTGCTTTATCTACCATGGGACCGGGACGAAAGGGGAGGCAGAGCGGGGCAACAGAGCAGCGTGGAAGATAGCGTCCCGGTTGAGGAGGAGAAGCAAATGGAGAGGCACAGTGCAGCAAGGACGGTGAGTGAGGCACTTTCATGCATCTCTCTGCACAAATTTAGCAGCTCCCATTCCAGCAGCAATCCCTGGCTGTGAGAGAAGCAACCCCTGTGCCAGCAGCAAGCAACCACCACTATAATAATAGCAGCAGCCACCATGCACCAGCAGCCCCCACTATGCCACCAACAGCAAAAGCCACCAACCAGCAGCCCCCACTATGCCAGCAATAAAAGCCACTCGCCAGCAGCCCCCACTATGCCAGCAGCAGCAAAAGCCACTCGCCAGCAGCCCTCACTATGCCACCAGCAGCAAAAGCCACCAACCAGCAGCCCCCACTATGCCAGCAATAAAAGCCACTCGCCAGCAGCCCCCACTATGCCAGCAGCAGCAAAAGCCACCAACCAGCAGCCCCCACTATGCCAGCAATAAAAGCCACTCGCCAGCAGCCCCCACTATGCCAGCAGCAAAAGCCACTCGCCAGCAGCCCCCTCTATGCCAGTAGCAGCAGCAGAAAAAACGCCACTCGCCAGCAGGCCCCACTATGCCAACAGCAGCAGCAACAAAAGCCACCCACCAGCAGCCCCCACTATGCCAGCAGCAAAAGCCACTCACCAGCAGCCCCACTATGTCAGCAGCAGTAATGGCCACTCACCAGCAGCTGCCATTATGCCAACAGCAGTAACGGCCACTCACCAGCAGCCGCCACTATGCCAGCAGTGGTAATGGCCACTCACCAGCAACCGCTAGTGTACGTGTCACGGAGATCTGAACGTTTGGTTTGATGTGTCACGACTCCAAAAAGGTTGGGAACCACTGACCTAGGAGCACAGTTCATGGTAGGGAGGAGTAGAACCACTAGACTACAAGGAAATGCTATATGGGTGAGAGAGTATAGGGTAGAGGTGTATGGGTAGGGAGGAAGGACCACTAAGACCCCAGGAAATATATGGGAGTGGGATGGAGGTCCACTAGACTACTAGGGAAAGCTATATGGGGGGTGGCAGGGGGGAATCACTAGACTACTAGGGGATTCTATATGGAGATGGAAGGCAGGGAGGGACAAGACTACCAGGAAACCTTATATGAGGAAAAGGGGCCACTAATATAGCAGGGAAAGGCTGGGCTGAAGACCAGAGGTTTTTATGTTGCTCTGCCTAATTATAATGAGGTAACCGTTGCAAATTGATGTGAAATGCTACCTAAATATGTTTTGGAAATGTGCTGCCTAGTTACTGCTACCTCATTTATTTTCATTTTTGTGTGCAGGAGTAAACACTGCCTAACCATGTTAATTGGGACCATCACCCTACCCAGGGCCGGAATTTACCATAAGGCACTGTAGGCACGTGCCTACAGGCGCCTGATGATGGAAAGACGGCTCCCTCCCCTCCCCTTATGCCTCCCTCCTTCCCTATGAAGAGTCCCAAGCGGATTGTAAATGAGAGATTACTTACACGGGTTTCTGCATTTCACTGATGAGATCTCCCTTCAGTCAGGGGCACCTCTAGCTACTTAATACTGAGGGAACCTCTGCCTACCTAATGATAAGGGACACCAGTACTACCTATAGCAGGAAAGGGAAGTGAGGGAGAAGTGACAGCTGGGACAGCCAGCACACTTACGGTGCGGTTTTACGGTGCAGTTGTTGGTTCATGGAGGGTGAAATCTAAGGTGCCAGGACACCTGTGCCTATAGGCTCCAATGATGTAAATCCGGACCTGACCCTACCTAATTATGTTTTTTGAGAGAAATACTGCCAACCATGTTATTTGGTGTACACGCTGCTGAATACTGGGGGGGGGGGGGGGGGGCTAAAATACATTTTGTGTGGGGGATATTTCTTGTTAAATATAATGTGCAGTGGTTATGGTAGTAAGTATCTATCTTGTTATGTCTCGTGTCTGTTTTTAGGGCTTTTTAAGGTGAGGGGTCCCTATTTTGTGGCTCAAAATGATGGGAGGATGATGTACAGAAAACACTGTGTCTCTTGTCTTTCTGCATATCAGGAACTGAAACTGGCTCTGCTAAAGTGATTAGGGAAATAGGCATTCAAGTGGACATTTCCCTTTTTTTTTTGCCAAGTATCACTGCCTAGTTACCCAGCCCCAAGCACCGTCTATCAGATGATTGTGCTGCACCTTCGACCTCAAAGGACAATTCCTGGTGTAGTGGTTTCTCAAAACTCTCAGCATGAGTATGATTACATGTATATATGCAGGATGTGAAACACAGGACTTGCTTTAAGGTTGGATTCACAGTGGTCAGTTGCATAACGCACATGTTTTAAAGAGAAACTCCGACCAAGAATTGAACTTTATCCCAATCAGTAGTGGACACCGCCTTTTACATGAGAAATCTATTCCTTTTCACAGACCATCAGGGGGAGTTGTATGGCTGATATTGTGGTGATACCCCTCCCACAAAGAAATTCTGAGTACGTACTCTTAGCAGATCCCTGTCTGTGAACCTTGTTGTATTGTGGGAAATAGCTGTTTACAGCGGTTTCCAACTGCCAAAACAGCAAGCAGCAGCTACATCACTTGGCAGCAGTAAAAATGTCATCATGTGATAAATGTCAGAATATAAATCAGGGATTTAAAATATTTTACAATGGGCAAACACTGACTAAATCATTTATACATAATTGTTGAAAAAATTAAGCACTTTTTTTATTACATTATTTTCACTGGAGTTCCTCTTTAATGAGTGTGAATGGAGACTGGACATAGACTTACAAAGCTTGCACACAAATAATGGCCACTTCACTCATCCCGCCCCACGCCCAGTCGGGTCTAGTGGCTTCATAGGACGTGATCCCCACACTTTGATTGGCCCAATAGGCTGCCTGTCAAGTGACTAATAGTTCACTTTAATGATCTGTCTTTCAGACTATACCTGTTGCAATTTCTCCACACTGCTCCAGTGTTACTCCTGACAAAGGATAGATGGGTACTAGGTCAATGGCACCAAGGCAGGGGTGTATTCCATCATGTAGAGATAAATCAATCGCTGCAAAGCCTTCCACGCATGCAGACAGTACAGATTTACCTGCATAAATATAACAATATTATTTATAAATCGCACCACAAATTGAAAAATAAAATCTATCAACTGAAAAATATTTCCTCAAATGTTGAATCAACGTAAGGTGTTTCACCTTCCCATTTGCTTGCAGACGTGTAACTTATTTGAGGTGCAAAGCACATGGCTGCCTCAGAGATACACAGATGATGTGCTACTTTTCTGATGAGTCGTAGCAGTAGAGTATTGTACCAGGTTAGCCATCAGTAAAAGCAAGACGTTTTGAATCAGTATTATTATTATTATTTAGTATTTATATAGCGCCGACATATTACGCAGCGCTGTACAGTGTATATATATATCTTGTCACTAACTGTCCCTCAAAGGAGCTCACAATCTAATCCCTACCATTGCCATATGTCTATATTATGAAGTGTAAGTACAGTAGTCTAGGGCCAATTTTAGAGGGAGCCAATTAACTTATCCGTATGTTTTTGGAATGTGGGAGGAAACCGGAGTGCCCGGAGGAAACCCACGCAGACACGGAAAGAACATACAAACTCTTTGCAGATAGTGCCCTGGCTGGGATTCGAACCAGGGAACCAGCGCTGCAAGGCGAGAGAGCTAACCACTACGCCACCATGATGTATGACACTATTTATTGGCTAACTTAGAATGTCCAGTGTATACAGTGGCTTGCAAAAGTATTCAGCCCCCTTGAAGTTTTCCACATTTTGTCACATTACTGCCACAAACATGAATCAATTTTATTGGAATTCCACGTGAAAGACCAATACAAAGTGGTGCACATGTGAGAAGTGGAACGAAAATCATACATTATTCCAAACATTTTTTACAAATCAATAACTGCAAAGTGGGGTGTGCGTAATTATTCAGCCCCCTGAGTCAATACTTTGTAGAACCACCTTTTGCTGCAATTACAGCAGCCAGTCTTTTAGGGTATGTCTCTACCAGCTTTGCACATCTAGAGACTGAAATCCTCGCCCATTCTTCTTTGCAAAACAGCTCCAGCTCAGTCAGATTAGATGGACAGCGTTTGTGAACAGCAGTTTTTAGATCTTGTCACAGATTCTCAATTGGATTTAGATCTGGACTTTGACTGGGCCATTTTAACGCATGGATATGTTTTATTTTAAACCATTCCATTGTTGCCCTGGCTTTATGTTTAGTTTAATTGTCCTGCTGGAAGGTGAACCTCCGCCCCAGTCTCAAGTCTTTTGCAGACTCCAAGAGGTTTTCTTCCAAGATTGCCCTGTATTTGGCTCCATCCATCTTCCCATTAACTTTGACCGCTTCCCTGTCCCTGCTGAAGAGAAGCACCCCCAGAGCATGATGCGGCCACCACCATATTTGAAAGTGGGGGTGGTGTGTTCTAGGTGATGTGCAGTGTTAGTTGTCTGCCACACATAGCGTTTTGCATTTTGGCCAAAAAGTTCCATTTTGGTGTCATCTGACCAGAGCACCTTTTTCCACATGTTTGCTGTGTCCTCCACATGGCTTGTGGCAAACTGCAAATGGGACTTCTTATGCTTTTCTGTTAACAATGGCTTTCTTCTTGTCACTCTTCCATAAGAGCCAACTTTGTGCAGTGCATGACTAATAGTTGTCCTATGGACAGATTCCCCACCTGAGCTGTAGATCTCTGCAGCTCGTCCAGAGTCACCATGGGCCTCTTGACTGCATTTCTGATCAGCGCTCTCCTTGTTCGGCCTGTGAGTTTAGGTGGATGGCCTTGTCTTGGTAGGTTTACAGTTGTGCCATACTCCTTCCATTTCTGAATGATCGCTTGAACAGTGCTCCGTGGGATGTTCAAGGCCTTGGAAATCTTTTTGTAGCCTAAGCCTGCTTTAAATTTCTCAAGAACTTTATCCCTGACCTGTCTGGTGTCTTCTTTGGACTTCATGGTGTTGTTGCTCCCAAGATTCTCTTAAACAAAGTCTGAGGCTGTCACAGAGCAGCTGTATTTGTACTGACATTAGATTACACACAGGTGCACTCTATTTAGTCATTAGCACTCGTCAGGCAATGTCTATGGGCAACTGACTGCACTCAGACCAAAGGGGGCTGAATAATTATGCACACCCCACTTTGCAGTTATTGATTTGTAAAAAATGTTTGGAATCATGTATGATTTTCATTCCACTTCTCATGTGTACACCACTTTGTATTGGTCTTTCATGTGGAATTCCAATAAAATTGATACATGTTTGTGGCAGTAATGTGACAAAATGTGGAAAACTTCAAGGGGGCAGAATACTTTTGCAAGCCACTGTATAAGCTACATGTTCTAACATTTTGTCACCATACAGGAACTGAGTCTGAAGAAGGCTTATTAGCCAAAAGCTTACTCTTTTTCTTCTAAGTTAGCCAATACGGTAAATGGTATCATACCGATTCAAAACTTCTTGCTTTTCGGATGAGCCAGTGAGTACTAAAAAGGTGCTTCTTTTGTTTTTGACATAACTCGTAAAACATATAACTGTCTAATTAACCACTTCGCCGCCCGGGTACAGTATATCTACGCTCCTTTTGACTTAAGTTCCCCGCTCGGAGCGTAGATATACGCACCCCCTGCCGCTGCCGCCACTGTCCGCGCTCCCGCTCGCACTCCTGCGATCGTGCACGCTGCTGCCTGCTCACCCGGAGATCAATGAACGGGAAAATCCATTCCCGTTCGTTGATCTCTGCCCCCCCCCCCCCCCACAATGATCAGCATGCTTCTAGGAGAAGCAGCTGATCATTGTGAAAAAACTCAGTTTCCCAGCCTCCCTTCCTGCAAGTGTCCTTCCAACGCTTGCAGGACACCTGTAAAAAAAATGTGGCCATCTTGTGGCCAAAAAGTAATACTACACCCAAAAACATTTTTCACATACAAATAAATTATTATCACTATTAATTTTAACTCATTAACTCCCACACTCCCCAATTGTTACCAATAATTTTTTTTGTAATATTAAAATAAATTAAAAAAAAATTACAATAAAAAAAAAACATAAATAGTTACCTTAGGGACTGAACTCTTTAAATGTTTATGTCAAGAGGGTATAACACTGTTACTTTATAAATTATGGGCTTGTAATTAGGGATAGACGCAAAACTGAAAAAAATGCACCTTTATTTGCAAATAAAATATTGGCGCCAAACATTGTGATAGGGACATAATTTATACGGTGTAATAACTGGGACAAATGGGCATATAAGTTACATGGATTTTAATTATAGTAGCATGCATTATTTAAAAACTATAATGGCGGAAAACTGAACAATAATGTTTTTTTTCCAAATGTTTTCCTATTTTTCCATTAAAACACATTTAGAATAAAATAATTCTTGGCATAGTGTCCCACCTAAAGAAAGCCTAATTGGTGGTGAAAAAAACAAGATATAGTTCATTTTATTGTGATAAGTAATGATAAAGTTATAGGCGAATGAATGTAAGGAGCGCTGAAAGGAGAAAATTGCTCGGATGCTGAAGGGGTAAAACCCCTCAGTTGTGAAGTGGTTAATACAGTTTACATAAGATTTAAGTTTTGGATTTGGTGCTTAGAAAAACTGTTGAAATACTTCTCGCATAAAGTTAACCAGAAGCTGATAGCATGGAATTTTTTTTTTTAAGTTACACCAGTTTTCATCCATGGTCTTTGAGGTGGGGTATATTAAATGGTCAGTTACTCATAATCTGCAAAAAACATTTAATGGAGAATGTTTTTCAATTGAAAATTTAACAGTTGATTTGGACAACATGGCTATCCCCATAAGAACCTTAAAGTTACTGAAGGGCTAAAAGACTAAAAAAATAAATAAAATAACATGGGACAGTTTATAACTGGATGAAAAATAGAGCCTGGTAGGTTGTCCAGGGGCCCAAATGGCACCTTTTCAGACCTCCACTACCCATCTTACCTTACCAAGGAGGCCAGGTGGGCCAGCCGAAGAGGACAAATCTTGCCTAGCGACCCATTTCCTTTTAAACCTTCTCTGGTATGCCCTAAAACTCTCATCTTATTCCTGCCCAGGGATGCGGAGTCGAGCAGTTGGAGCAATTTTTTAGTACCTGGGAGTTGGTGATTTCATACACTGAGGAGTAATTTTTTTTTACTGACTCCACAGCCCTGTCACTACCTGTGACTCACTAGATTGATTTACTTTATTAGAAGAGAGAAAAGCATTATTAATAATTCTACTAATAACTCTACCTGATATGGAATGTTTAATTGAAGTTGCTGCAACTATGTAAAAAAACGAATGTATTAACAGGACTGTAGCAATAATAAAACACACAGTATAAGGTGATTTAAAAACTGTGGTTGTGGTTATACTGTTTACCAAATTAAGTGCGTGTGCAATATGCATTCTGTAGAAAAAGAAATCTAAAGCCAAAGCCAAGAATTTTAGAACACATAGGGGAAATAAGTAATAATAAAAAGTGCCTTGCACTTTGAAAAGTATCACAAGAGTTTGTGTTATGGATTAACATTCTCCTCACGAAGTCAGGTAGATGTAGCAACGTGGACAAACAACTCCTTGAAATCAAATTACAATGGATTACAAATTAAAGACTTTGCTTCCGGCACATATTTGGAACAATGAGCCTCAATTAAATTAATTTTCCAGAATATGCTGTTATGCAAGTGAAAGCATTGTATAGGGCACTGGTCTTATTTTACACAAGTATATATGAAGCAGTTTTTGAGCCCTTATTCAATTCACTTTTTCTGTTAAGTTTTCTCCTAAGTGATATTTTCACTACTTGGGCCATATGCAATTCACTTTTTCACCTGCAAGCAAACAAATACTCAAAATAATTTTGACAGTACATTTTAACCTACTTTTTGGTATATTTTACATTGCAAAGTGCTAAAAAGTTTAAATTGAAGATGAAAAACTATCTCCTAGGAGAAAACTCAGGATAAAAAGTGAATTGCATATGGGCCCTTATCATTTAAACGCCTTTAGGCCACTAGCTAGCAAAAAAATAGTCAGAATGCTAAAAAGGTATTTTTTAAAAAAAGATGAAACATTATCTCCTAGGAGAAAAGGGTGGGTGAGGTAGGTGTTAGTAGAAAAGGTGGTATATATCTATGGATGGGCTCACAACATATAATAAATACCAAATTGTCCCTATCCTTTAAGTGAAGCACCATGGAGGATATTGTGGCAGCCACTGTGGAATTAATCAAACAAAGATTCCCCATTTTCTGAATATAACTGTGTTTGTCCAGGGATGCAGCTTCATATCATAAAACAATTGGCTGCTAAAATGAATTTCTATGCCTGAGTAAGTCAGCTGATTTTGGTTATTGGGAGTTGCAAAGCCAGTTCTGGTCTCACAGAATGCTTGGCAGAGGGGATGGGGGGGGGGGGGGGGGGGGTATTCCGCACATCTAACCAGCCTAGGCTAAGCATCACTGGAAGAGTGGGGTTGCATGCCAATATGCAGCAATATATAGATATTGGAAGTGTTCTGGATGCTGAAACAAGGGATATTACCATTAAAGTGGGTATCCCGAAAAAAAAATGCATTGCATTCTACTACAGTTTACGCCACTACAGTGCCTGTTTAACATTGTGGATTGCAGTTATTCAAGTCACAGTCAAATCTAACCACCCGTTCAGGCCCTGTAACTCTCATTTTTGTAAGGCAACTAGTGGCCTTTGAAATATATTTGTCATGGCTGATTATGTGAAGATGTGAATTGTCCTCATCTTGATTGTCCACTCATTATATGCTGTGCACTTGCAACTTTGGGAACCCAAAACAATAATTCTTGATAGTGTCCTAAACAAACCCCACTTCGGAGAAAGCAAGAATGGCACAGGATGCAAAATCACTGGACATCGGACCACAACTTACAAGTGGAAATAAAGATCATTTTAAATATTTATTTGTATAAACATTGAAAATGAGTGGGTGGGGATCCTCCGGACTAATTTCCTCCACCAAACAGCATCATAAAAAAACATCCCATTCCACTGACTAGGCCTTCTTACTTACGAATCTATAAATGCCGAATAATACTAGATATTGTCCATTATCATCAAATAAAATAGGCTGGTATTCAATTTCAAGTATTTTCACATATCCTACTTCTAGCACATGAAATACTAATGACATTAATAATGATACTAATAATAATGCCAATTATTATCTCAATGCGCATCATCAAATAGACGTGAATGAAGAATCACAGTATTGGTTATATGAACCATTTCAATGTCGTTAAATATTATTTAAAATACAACTAGGGGACACTTTCTAGTGAGGGAAGAATTTCTCATACTGAGAATGCTGGGATTACACCAAAAACTACTAAAAGAAAACCACACTAATTCACGTGTCCAAATAAAGCGTTAAACGTTTTATGGGCTCTTCATTTCCCCGGCAAATGAAGTAATTTAATTAACGGCTTTTTCTTAATTCCCCTGGGATCCTCTTTTCACTTGCTCAGCTAAAATAATGTTCACAAATGATGTTCCCGGGATCTTAGAACAACAGCAAGAATATTTATTAAATCATGGGATGTCATACAGCACTTTATGGCCTATTCATTACATCCTGTGACTTCTTGCTCAGCACAACTAAGCAAACAATTGCTTCAGGGATACGGGAATCACAGCAGCATGCATACAAGGGATTATATATAAGAGGGTATTTGAGAGTTTCTCTGAATATTTACACTTGATTTGCCATATTCTCCCTATTTATAAAGAAAGGTTGCCTGCATTATTAACCAAGATAAAAAAAAAAAAAAAACTTTCCCCTGCTTAACTTTTGAATTGTTTTTTCAATGTTAAACTGTTTTAGCATTTATCAATATTTCACTGGTCTTTGAGCTGGTACAAAATAGAATGACAAGCTTAAAGGAATGCTTAGGGGGGGTCGGTGGAAAGCGTGTTGAACTTACCCGGGGCTTCTAATGGTCCCCCACAGACACCCTGCCACTTACCCATGCTCCGGCCCCGCCTCCGGTTCACTTCTGGAATTTCAGACTTTAAAGTCTGAAAACTACTGCGTCTGCGTTGCCATGTCCTCGATCCCGCTGATGTCACCAGGAGCCTACTGCGCAGGCCCAGAATGGTCTGTGCCTGCACAGTACGGTCCTGGTGACATCAGCGGGATCGAGGACATGGCAACACAGGCGCAGTGGTTTTCAGACTTCAAAGCCTGAAATTCCAGACGTGAACCGGAGACGGGGCTGGAGCATCGATGCGAGGGACCATTAGAAGCCCTGGGTAAGTTCAACTCATTTTCCACTGACCCCCCTACAGTATTCCTTTAAAGAGAAACTGTAACCAAGAATTGAACTTCATTACAATCAGTAGCGGATAACCCCTTTTCCATGAATGATCTATTCCATTTCTCAAACGGATCATCAGGGGGCGCTGTACGGCTGATTTTGTGGTGAAACCCCTCCCACAGCGCCTCACAGCACTGAGGTACTGGCATCACACTGTGGAAGCCTTGTTGCATGGTGGGAAAAAACAGCTGTTTACAACTGCCAAAAAAGCAAGCAGCATCTCCTTCCAGTGACATCACCTGCCAGCAGTAAAGATGTCACCATGTGATAAATGTCAGAAAGTAAATCAAGGAGAGGAAAGATTTTACAATGGGCAAACACTGACTAAATCATTTATACATAATTATTATAAAGATAGCAACTGCCATTGGGTGAAATGGGGTTAATGGGGGCGTGACATTTAAGATCCCCCCCTTCTAAAACCCCCCCTCCCGTCTTCACCAGAGCACTTTGCAAGGGGTAACTGACCAGCATCCCTAGTGGGTACTGCATGCTTTGTTGAATTCCAGGTCTCACACCCCAGGCTTTATCCACTATCAGCTAATGGAAAGGGTAAAACTTTAATTTGGTTAGCAGACATTTCCGGAGATCAACAGAAAAAGCTTAAGATCAGGCCCAGAAAGCATTCAGGCATGTTTTTTAAAAAGTGTAAGTTCACAGTAGGTGACAGGAAGATTTGTTTAATGCACAGGATGAAATTAGGGTAGGTAGCAGCATGAAAAATATTGAACAGCTTAAGGGAAACCTTAGATGAATAAATATAAAAGTTTTACACATACCTGGGGTTTCCCCCAGGCCCCCCCCCCCGTACCGATTGCTTCCACACCATCTTCCTCCACCTCCTCCTTCTCCCGGTAGAAGCCCTGTTAGCTTGGCCAGTCGGGGTGCACTGCGCATACGAGGCCCGGCCGCGTGCATGCGCTCCGCCGGACTCCTGTTGCCGGGAGCACTCTGTGCCTGCACAGTACTACTGTACAGGCGCAGAATGCTCCCATCCGTGGGAGCAAGGTGGGGGTGTGCGCACAGCCACAATGCACATGCACTGACTGGCCAAACTTACGGGGCTTTTACCGGGAGGAGGCAGAGGAAGACGGCGTGGGAGTGATTGGTGCGGAGGGGGCTGGAGGAAGCACAGGTAAGTATAAAACTTTTATATTTATTCGCCTCAGGTACAAGTAAGAATATTCAGGCACAAGTAAGGGTAGTTAATAGTAGGCGTCAGGAATACTGGGTAAACAACAAGAGCAGGACATCAAATAGTGTCAAGCAGGTCAGGTTGTCAACAGGAGCATAAGATTAAACATAACATATAGGAGGAGGTGCCCCCAACAAAATATTCTATATGTGCAAAACTTGTCAAGATTGTAAAATAAAACAATCTTACCTCAACAGAGGGCATAAGGTAAAAAGACAATTTTTATTGGACACTAAACAGGACGTGTTTCTCCGATTTTACCTACGCCTTCTTTGCTGTCTGGAGCAAACTAGGCGCTCCTTCAGACAGCTAACTCCAAGACACTGTTTTTTTTCTTGACCTGAAGAAGACCTGTAAAATGCCCTTGGTTGAGAAAAGATTGTTTTATTTCACAATCTAATCTTGACAATTCATGCACAAATAGAATGCACACGTGTTACTGGAGCTCAACAGTCACTTGGTGTGCCATGACAAGACTCATGACTAGGGACTGTCTCCTGAACTCCTAACATTTGCAAGTTCCAATTTTTTATTGTATCCTGTTGACAAGCTGCAGTACACATAGCAACTTCAGCCAGGCACAATAGCACCACCCTTACATTAAAAGGAGACATAAAAGCTAAAACGTCTTCTTTTTATATTGATGTAGGTTAGAACATGCAAAATACAAGACCTTAGGGCAGAGCGCTTATTTTTTTGACACAACAGCTTTTGTGGTGCCTCAGTAGTAAAATAGCATGCAATGTTAAATTGTGGCTATTGGGTCTGTGGATTTGGTGCGATGGCGGTTATGATTGCTAAGCGGTGGTGCAACTGCTATGATGACTGGCAAGTGGTGTGCAGATCGCTAAGCGGCATGAGTGTAGAAGTAAGAGGGTTAGAGTTGGGTTTAGCGGTAAGAAGGTTAGCATTAGTCACAATGGTAGGAAGCATGGTGTTAGCCGTTGCAGCAGGAATGCTAATGTTAGGTATACCCATTGGAAGGATAGTGTTAGGAGTACTGGTAGGAAGTTTAGTGTTCGGTGTTCACAATAGGAGGGTTAGTGTGAGATGTAGAGAATAGGAGGGATAGTGTGGGAGGATAGCTTAAAGAGTAACTGTCAGGCTGCAGAAGCTAATTTAAACCTCTATTCTCCTGTGTTAAAGGGAACCTAAACTGAGAAGGATATGGATTTTTCCTTTTAAAATAATACCAGTTGCCTGACTCTCCAGCTGATCCTGTGTCTCTAATACTTTTAGCCACAGCCCCTCAACAAGCATGCAGATCAGGTGCTCTGACTGAAGTCAGACTGGATTAGCTGCATGCTTGTTTCAGGTGTGTGATTCAGCCACTGCTGCAGCCATAGGTAGCAAGGCTGCCAGGAAACCGGTATTGTTTAAAAGGAAAAATCCATATCCCTCTCGGTTAAGGTTCCCTTTAAACAGTTTAGAAGGAAGCCAAAAAGGCATTAGTGAAGATAAAAATCTCTCTTACCTTTGATGTGTGCTTATCAGAAAAGCTGTTAGACCTAAGAGGACGCAAGCCGCATACTATACTGCAAAGCATTCTGGGGCCCTCCCCTCGGCTGCTAATGAGACGTTACAGCAGCTTGTAATCAGTCCAGCGCGTAGCACTGATAAATCTCCGGGCAGAGTACACTGCAGAAGTCAGCTATTGTTCCTAGCCACATGGCTAATTAATATTCACTGCACACTGTGTTATTCAGTACGAGCTTTTCTGTGATCAGGAAGCAGGCAGGACATGACGACACATTTGACAGAAAAACATGGAACCTGCCATGAGCATCAATCTCTGCATATACTATATAAAAATTCTGTGAAGTACAAACGTGGACAGTGAAATGCATATGTAATGTAAATACAGCCAATCTTTAGCTACTGATATATGTGTTTATTTTCTCTGAGACCTTATACCTAACAGCTCCTCTTTAAGATAGAAGTTTCACCCGAAACTTCTTACATAAACCTCTGTACATGTACCTCTTACACAATTAACATTGGTATTATTATTATTACTGACTTTACTACTACAAGGTTACCACCTGTGCTAATTTAATTTGCGTGTTTATTTAAAGTTTAAGACCATCCCTGGAAAAGACCAGAGAAACACTCTTTACAGGTTTCTATTGATGTGACAAACAAACACATAACTCATGTCTATGGTGATAGTAAGGTTGTTATTGTTATCTATTCTGTATTGTGGAGTTTGTAATTAAAAACAAAACAAAAGAATGTTCAAACTTACCTATCTGTTCTCTGGTAGAAACAATTGTGATCACTGACCGATTATAATCATAATTGGAGAACACATTCAGCACAGATGTATCTGGATGTTTCTGACCTGCCAAAAGAAAATAAATGACTTTTCTTGTTCTAAAAGTTGCAAATAATGATTGTTAATCTTGTGCGCGATCAATCAGTGGGTGATTACACAATAATTACTTGTTAACAACTGATGAACAGAACACTGAAAAATTGGGCACTGTAGCCTGGATTCTGCTTTACTTTACACAGAAGTATCAGAATTGTTACAAAAGAAAAAGAACAGTAAGTCCGTAAAAAAGCACCATCTCGAGCATTAGAATTAAAAAGATATACATGCAAAAAACGAATTTAATTTTGTAATTAAGAATTCCTGGACAAAAGAAATAAAAGCAAAATGTAGATTACAGAAGACTATTTCACTCAAGTGAAGCTCTACTTTCATTACAGAATTGATATAAAATAAAATTGCTAGAGAGGTAGGGTTGCCACTACGTGAGCAGGTGGATATATTTAGATAATTCCCAGGTTCCTCCCCCCATCAACAAGCATTTTGACCCAACAAAATTGTAAATTGATTTGACCTTTTTGGCAGTATGTATCTCTGAGTTACTTTTAAAAGCAATAAGCGGTAACCCCAGCTACACTTGTGACTACCGTCGGGAGGGCCATGCACAGCGATCGCAGCAGAGCTCTAGTGTCAACTCGCCTCGTCGGGATCAAGCGGCAGCATCAGTCTTCTCAGTTTCCGACCTGGGCCCCATCACTATGTGGAAGTCACTTGACAACAAAGGGCAATCTCCACATAGAGATGCAGCCCCTCAACCCGCTGCAAGACAGGAGGAAAACTTCCAGAATGTGGCCCAGATCCCAGGGAGGTCAGTAAAGCATGGTCCGCTGTGCTCTCTACTAAGTGATGGGGGGGGGCACACTATCTGACAGCCTATACTGAACTGAGGGCAGGGGGAAGGCCTCACTGGCTACTTATAGTGAAAATGGGGAGTGGCACTCTCTGGCTACCTGCACTAGTGGGGGTTCTCTGGCTACCTATAAATGGGGGGAGCATTTTCTAACTATCTAAACTGGGGAGGCACTGCCTGGATACATATAAAAGGGGATGCACTCTCTGCCTACCTATATTTGGTGGACCTCTCTGGCTATCTATTCTGTGGGAGCTCTTTCTGGCTACATGTACGACGGTCACTTTCTGGCTACCTGAACTGGAGGGGTACACACTGGCTACTGCTACACAAGCAAAAATATATAAGTAGATTTTAACCACTTCAGCCTACACTAGGCCATTTTACCCTTACTGCCAAGAGCCACATTAACCTGTCAGTGCGCCTCCAATTAACCACTTCACCCCAAGGCGTTTTTATCCTAACGGACAAGAGCAATTTTCACCTTTCAGTGCACATGCACGCGCACCATGGCAGCGGCACTGTCTGACTTATAAAAACGTCCTGGAGCCATTAAGAGGCTTAAGCAGGACGTTTTTATAAGTCAGGTTGTCATTAAGTGGTTAATTTGGCCATAACTGTAACGATCGGTGTCAGCTAAACAGATAACTCTGATTATTGGTGATCTGCAGAATCACCAATAATGCAGATGTATACCTGATTATATGATGATCTGCAGAATCACCAATAATACAAGTATACAAGGAAGCCGGAGCTAATATGAAGATAGGTGCTTGGTGCAACAGTAATGGTGTAATACAAGTCTCCCGAGGAGCGGGTGACTTAAGAAGTATCGGAGTTAATCTCCTGGGGTGCAGGTGATTTACAGAGTACTGCAGCTGGGAACACCTAAGGAGTAGGTGTAAGCTACAGATCCCTCACCAGTGGCAGAGCCCACTGATGAGGATAGAGAGGTCAGACAAGCCGAGTCGTAAATTACCGGAGAGATAAAGTACAGAAACAGAAGGCTGATTCAGTGTCAGTAAACAGGCAGGGTCGGCAACTTGAATCAGATAGGCAGAAGTACAATAACGATTAGAGTAAAGGATAGTCAGGGATAGCCAGAGACATACACAGATATAAATAATATACAATCCTAATCTTAGGTGTGAAGTCCTTGTTTTTGACACCTGGGATCTAGTCTAAGGTCTGAGCGCTAACACAGAAGTATTCACGACAGCAGACAACTTGCTACTGACAAGCAAGTCCTATATGTACCTAGAGAGCTGCACAGTGCCGCCCCAGACCCTCAGCCAATCCAGAGACTAGCTGGAGTCAGCTGACCAACCCCCCCCCCCCCCCCCCCCCCGAGGAATGGACCAAGTATTGTATGGAATTCTGTACCCGACGAGAGTCCAAAATCTTCTCGATCTCATATTCGGGTTGATCTTCAACCATCACAGGGGGGGGGGGGGGGGAACTCACATGCACCGCAGGCTTCAATAAAAAAACATGGAACGACCTTACCCCTCTCATACTGGCGGGGAGGTCAACTACATATGTGACTGCATTTATCTTTTTAGAAACAGGGTATGGGCCAATAAATCGGGGACCCAACTTAGGTGACGGTTGTTTCAACGCCAAATGCCGAGTAGAAACCCAAACCATGTCCCCTGGTGAAAAGCTCCATTCTATAGATCGCCTCTTGTCTGCCTGTTTCTTTTGTGCCCGAAATGCTTTACCCAGGTTATCCTTGACAAAAGTCCATATCTCCTTTAAGGCCTTCTGCCAATCCTCCAAGGCCGGAAAAGGAGAGGATATCACGGGTTGTGGAGCAAACTTCGGAGACCTCCCTGACACCACCTGAAATGGTGAAAAGCCCGTGGAGGAGCTTTTCAGATTATTGTGCGCAAATGGCAAGAATTTGACCCAATCTGACTGGGCATCGGCCACATAACACCTGAGGAATTGTTCCAGTGACTGGTTAACTCTCTCTGTCTGGCCATTGGTCTGTGGGTGGTATCCCGATGAGAACGAAAGGTTCATGCCCAACTGATGGCAAAAGGCTCTCCAAAATTTCAAAACAAACTGGACTCCCAGATCTGACACCACATTCTCCGGAATGCCATGCAGCCGGAAAACGTGCTGAATAAAGAGATCCGCTAACTCTTGGGCCGAGGGGAGTCCTTTCAATGGGACAAAATGAGCCATCTTACTGAACCTATCGACTACCACCCAAATGACCGTCTTCCCTTCTGACCTGGGAAGTTTGCCCACAAAATCCATGGACAAATGGGTCCAAGGTTCGTTTGGTACTGGCAGGGGTTGTAAAGTACCAACCGATGCCTTGCGAGAGGGCTTACTTTTGGCACAGACAGAGCACTCCCTCCCGAACTCCTTACAATCCAGTGTCAGAGAAGGCCACCATACACATCTGGCTAGCAAATCCTAAGGTTCGGGGCTGCCCCAGGATGCCCAGCATTCTTATGAGAGTGAAATAATTGTAAGAGTTGGAGGCGAAAGGGAAATGGAACAAACATAACCCCCTCAGGTTTCCCCTCAGGGATGTCCTGCTGGTAAGCACCCAGAGTAGCAGCCCAGTTCTCCCAAGTATCAGTAGCTGCCAAAACCACTCTGAGGTAGTATGGTCTCTGGGATTGACTTTTGCACTGTCTCAGGTTCGAAGCACCTAGACAGCGCATCAGCCTTGACGGTCTTGCTACCCGGTGTAAAAGTAATTACGAATCTGAACCTAGAGAAAAATAAAGAACAACGGGCTTGTCGGGGGCTGAGCCTCTTGGCCCTTTCAATGTACTCTAGGTTCTTGTGGAAAACAGAAAGGAAAGGGCAGAAATGAGCTCTCTCTGGTGCATTAACTTTTTAATATGCTTTCTCGGAGCAAATAAAATCACACGTACAATGCAGGGTAAAAAATATTGCACTTATCACACTGAAGAAATGAAGAAGTGAATCACCGCGTCCTCTGGGTGTTTAATCCGTCCTGCACGCCTCCTCACTGTGGCCAGTAGCGGGGGATCCAATTGGAATAGAGCGACAGCGGATCAGGGAACGCGGAGCAATGATGGCAGCTGCCTTGCGCCTATTGCGTCATGACGCGTTTCGGCGTTCCACGCCTTCGTCAGAGGAGGAGGCGTGCAGGACGGATTAAACACCCAGAGGACGCGGTGATTCACTTCTTCATTTCTTCAGTGTGATAAGTGCAATATTTTTTACCCTACATTGTACGTGTGATTTTATTTGCTCATAGAAAGCATATTAAAAAGTTAATGCACCAGAGAGCGCTCCTTTCTGCCCTTTCCTTTCTGTTTTCTACAGTGACTTACTGCTTCCCAAGTAAGACAGGAGCAGCGCTCTGGGGCAACTCTGTGGGAAGCGTTCTGGATTGGAGCGCAGTGGATATAGTTTGATCTAGGTTCTTGTGGTCTGTGTAAACCGTGATAGTATGTTCTGCCCCCTCCAGCCAATGGCGCCACTCCTCAAAAGCCAACTTAATGGCCAACAACTCCCGATTGCCAATATCGTAGTTTCTCTCAGCAGGAGAGAATCTACGGGAAAAGAAGGCACATGGGTGTAGTTTACCTTGAAGACCTGAACGCTGAGACAGCACAGCTCCAACCCCAATCTCTGATGCATCCACCTCCAGAATGAAAGGAAGAGTAACATCTACGTGTCTCAGAATGGGCGCAGAGCAGAATAATTTCTTTAGAGTATCAAAGGCTGCCTGAGCCTCTGACGTCCAATGATATGGATCAGCCCCCTTCTTGGTAAGACTGGTAAGGGGGGCCACTACCGAGGAAAAACCTTTGATGAACTTTCTGTAGTAGTTGGCAAAGCCAAGAAACCTCTGGAGTGCCTTCAAGCCCAGCGGTAGAGGCCACTCCAAGACGGCAGAGACCTTTTCTGGGTCCATAGAGAGACCTGAAGTGGAAATAATGTACCCCAGAAAAGGAATCTTAGTGACTTCAAAGAGGCACTTCTCTAGTTTCGCATACAGCGAATTCTGTCTTAATTTCCTTAACACAAACTTGACATGTTTACGATGTTCGGTAAGGTTTGGAGAAAAAAATCAATATGTCATCTAAATAAACTAGCACAAATTTCCCCACCACCTCCCTAAAGACCTCGTTGATCAACTCCTGGAAGACGGTAGGGGCATTACACAACCCGAAGGGCATAACTAGGTATTCGTAATGCCCGTCAAGCGTGATGAAGGCCGTCTTCCACTCGTCACCGTCTCTGATGCGTACCAGGTTGTATGCCCCACGTAAGTCCAACTTTGAGAAGATACTGGCATTAGTTACCTGAGCAAAAAGATCGTCTATCAGAGGCAATGGATAGCGATTCTTTACTGTGATCTTGTTTAGACCTCGATAATCAATACAAGGTCTAAGACCACCGTCCTTTTTTTGCACGAAAAAGAACCCAGCCCCGGCCGGTGACCGGGAAGGACAGATGAAACCCTTTGCCAGATTTTCTTTAATGTACTCCCGCATTGCCAGCTTTTCAGGCCCTGACAAATCATAGAGATGACCTCTGGGGGGCATACAATCTATGGGACAATCGAAACTCCGATGAGGTGGGAGTTTATCAGCAGATTTAGGACAGAACACGTCAGCAAATTCAGCGTATTGCATCGGCACCCCTTTAACCTCTACCTTAGTGACACAAATAGCAATTTTTCCCAAACAATGATGATGACAGTAGGATGACCAACTCTGTAGCTGCCCTGAAGACCAGTCTATCTGAGGGAAGTTGCAACCAGGGCATACCGAGGATAACTGTAGAGGTTGCCATGCACAGCACAAGAAACTGTAATTTTTCTTTGTGTAAAACCCCTATCATACACAACAACATCGGGGTCTGAGAGAGAGGTTGTCTGTATTGCAATGGAGAGTCATCAACTGCGGTGACCACTACTTGTCGATCTAAAGAGTGTAATGGAATTCCCAATCCTTTTACAAACTCGTAGTCTATAAAGTTGGCCGCCGACCCCGAGTCCACGAAAGCCTCAGTGCATGTGGTCTGATCTTCCCAGGAAATAGAACAAGGAAGGAGTAAACGATTATTATTTAGAGGTAAAGTCTGCTCGCCTAGGGTATTACCCCCAACTACTCCTAGGCGGCAGCGTTTCCCGACTTCTTGGGGCAATTTGGTACAATGTGACCCTCCTCTGCACAATACAGGCAAAGCCTCTCAGACCTTCTGCGATCCTTCTCTACTTGTGTCAACCGGGACTGTCCGATCTGCATCGGCTCGTCTGTTGGCGAGGTAAGTGAAGAGGAAGCGTAGGAAACAGATCTTACTGCATTCTTCCCACGAGCGGTCAACTCGCACGGCCAACGCAATAGCATCATCAATTGATTTGGGTTCAGGGTGTCCCAACATTAACTCAGAGACTGCGTCTGACAGGCCTGAAAGGAAGCAGTCTAATAATGCGTATGACCCCCACCTAGACGACACAGCCCACTTTCTAAATTCTGCTGCATAGATCTCAACTGAGTTCCGACCCTGCTTGAGAGTTTTGAGTTTCCTCTCAGCAGTGATCGAAATATCCGAATCATCATATATTATGGCCATTGCCTTAAAAAATTCCTCAACTGAGGATAGGGCCTCATTTTCCGGTGGAAGGCTATATGCCCAAGTTTGCGAGTCTCCTGATCATAATGTCTTTATAAAAGTCACCCTTTGTTGCTCGGAACCTGATAAGTTAGGCCTCAACTCAAAATAGGACAACACTCGATTGCGAAAGTTCTGAAAATCAGACCTATGCCCTGAAAATTTCTCAGGTACTGACATATGAAGATCTGTGACAGAAGGGGATCGCATTGTGTTAACAGCCGTTTTGAGGACCTGCACAGACCCAGACAGTTGAGTGATCTGGGTCTGTTGGGTATTAACCACCCCGATGAGGTTATTGACTGAGGTGGTTAGGGCCTCAACTTGGCAGCGTAATGCGTCCATAACGTCTGGTCTGCTGTTCTGTATCGATCGGTGTCAGCTTATCAGATAACTCTGATTATTGGTGATCTCCAGAATCACCAATAATGCAGATGTATACCTGATTACATGATGATCTGCAGAATCACCAATACTACAAGTATACAAGGAAGCCGGAGCTAATATGAAGATATAGGTGCTTGGTGCAACAGTAATGGTGTAATACAAGTCTCCCGAGGAGCGGGTGACTTAAGACAGTACTGCAGCCAAATATCTCCTGAGGAGCAGGCGAGCCAGGCTGAGCAAAGACACTAGCACAGAAAGCTGAAAGGTACACAGAAGTATCGAAGTTAATCTCCTGGGGTGCAGGTGATTAACAGAGTACTGCAGCCGGGAACACCTAAGGAGTAGGTGTAAGCTACAGATCCCTCACCAGTGGCAGGGCCCATTGATGAGGATAGAGAGGTCAGACAAGCCGAGTCGTAAACTACCGGAGAGATAAAGTACAGAAACAGAAGGCTGATTCAGTGTCAGTAAACAGGCAGAGTCGGCAACTTGAATCAGATAGGCAGAAGTACAATAACGATTAGAGTAAAGGATAGTCAGGGATAGCCAGAGACATACACAGATATAAATAATATACAATCCTAATCTTAGGTGTGAAGTCCTTGTTTTTAAAAACCTGGGATCTAGTCTAAGGTCTGAGCGCTAACACAGAAGTATTCACGACAGCAGACAACTTGCTACTGACAAGCAAGTCCTATATGTACCTAGAGAGCTGCACAGCGCCGCCCCAGACCCTCAGCCAATCCGGAGACTAGCTGGAGTCAGCTGACTCCCCTTCTACAAGCATAAAGTTCCTGTCTCCTCGCGGTAAGCCTAAATCTGTGAGCCAGCGAGGGAGCGGACGACCCCCCGGGCAGCAACTGTGCGTCGGAATCCGCCGAGCTAACAGAATCCGCCGCCTGCACTGCACCGCCCGCCGGCAGAGATGCGGGAACCGCCGCTTGTGATGAAGAACCCGCCGCCAAGTCAGTCCTGGTGGCGTTTCCGCTATCTCTCAAATAATATTTTCTATGCATTTTATGGGGAAAAACAAGAGAAAAATAAAAAAAAAATACACTATTCCTCCAATGACATGCCCTATAGTTTTAAAATAAGCAATGCTGCTATAAATAAAACCCACACATTTTATTTGCCCGTTAGTCCCAGTTATTACAACATTTAAATTATATTCCTAGTAAAATGTATGGCGACAATACATTATTTGGAATTAAGGTGTATTTTCTTGTTTTGGGCTTTTTATATCCGGTCAATAATAACAAACCCTTATTTGCTAACATAATAGTAATATTACCTCAAGACATACATATTAAAAAAAACCTGAGTCCCTAAGGCAACTATTTATGTATTTTTTTTTAAGCAGTAACATATAGTAACATCTCTTGCTCCTGCACACTACAATTCCACATCAGAATCTGCATCCCGGGGGGATAGGTGTTAGTCTGAGGTGTTGGAAAGGGTAATGTTAGTGTTAGGCATCAGATGGGGTAGGGGTTAGCGTTAGGCATTGGACAGGTGTAGGTTAGTGCTAGGCATCGAGGAGAGGAATGTTAGTGTTAAGATGGCCACACGAGATACAATAAAATGGTCCAATTTTACAGCAATTTGATAAATAAATCGTTTGTACAGAAAAATCGTATAGGTTACTTTTTACTATTCAATTGAGAAAACAGTTCTAATTTCCCATTTTTTTTTGTTTATAAACGATTTGGGAGTGGCAGATTTTTCTGATTAATGGTGTAGGGCGGATTGTTAATTTCTTTATATATAGACCCAAGAATTTTTTTCTGAGTTTTCAATCATTTTTTTTATTTATAATTGTGGAAAAAATGATCACAAGTGTGTGGTACATTGGTAAGATTTCTTAAATGTTACAATCAATCTGAAAAATGTATTGTAATTCTTGAATTAAAAAGAAGTATAATGTAAAAAAAATGTATGGTGTGTAGCCAACTCCAGATAGTGGTAAGGAGAGATTCGTTTTAAGGTAGCCACACACGATACAATAAAATGATCCGATTTTACGTTAATTCGATAAAAACGATCGTATCTCCCAAAAAAATCAAAAGCTTTTTTTTTTTCATTTGACTGAAAAAAAAAAAAACTACTGATTTCCCGGTTTCTTCGATTTTTATCGATCTAGAATGCCAGATATTTTTCTTCAATCTTTCTAAAGATTCTATGGTGTGTGTTAGATTGTCAGTTTATCACACACCCTAGCAATTTTCTCAGAGTTTTCAATCATTTTTATCATAATTGGGGAAAAATTTAACATAGGTGTGTGGTACATTGGTCATATTTTTGAAATGTTACAATCAGTCAGAAAAATTGATTGCAATTCTTAAATTGAATAGATATTTAAAAAACTGTATGGTGTGTGGCCACCTTCAGACATCAGCTTAATGACATAGGGCAGCACAAACTAACATTGCACTAGATTATTTAGTATTGCAAGACAGGTCTTCATTATTCTATTGCTTTCGCTGATTAATAAAATGTAAAGCACAAGCTGTAAAATCATTTTATCTTCAATACATTATTATTATTATTATTATTTAGTATTTATATAGCGCCGACATCTTCCGCAGCGCTGTACATCGTATATAGTCTAGTCACTAACTGTCCCTCAATGGAGCTCACAATACATGTAAAAGCTCATGTTGGTGTCCAGAAAATAATGCTGCAACCTCATGACTTCAGTGAAAGAACTGCTCAGAGCATTTAAAGGAAAGAACATTTTCTGACAATTTGTTGAAGCACCATGCAGGAAAAGCACGAGAAAACTAACAACTGCCGGCGGAATTTGCTGTCAGCGTGATCCTCTGCAGAAGTAAATTGTTTTGTCTGCGTAATGGACTATAATAGCTGTAATTTCACTTGAACTGCAGCCACTAATAAGACTAAGAAGCGTTCATCTAAGGCCCAGGGTATCCCACCAGCACACGGCTGGCAGATTGCTGGGTGCAATCGCTTAATCACTAGGCTGATAACCTAATCCTATAAAACTACTAAGGAGCCAAGGAAATAAAAGATTGGCCTCCACTGATTTGTCAGGCAGTGAAGTTTTGTTAAGCAAACTGAAAAGTGTAATGAATACTATGGTGTGTTGTTGAGCACCAGAAAGGTGTTCTGCTGCCAACCAGCCACAACAGGCACCAGAATGTATTGCAGCATGCGGATCGATTGATGTGGAGCTGTAGCCTCTCATGAAGAAAGGCTGTTCAAAATATGTGAATCCAAATCAGCCTTGTGCAAATTATTTCATCAATAAATCTTGACCAAAGGTTAGTAAATAAACCGATGATGGTAGTGATCTGAAAGAAAACCTTTACTGAAGGGGTAAGACTTGGGCAGAAGTGAACGAGGCTCCAGACTAGCGTTAGGGGGTCTGGAGATGCGGGGAGGGGGCCTTACATCATTCCTCCCTCTCCATGGGCCGCCTTCAGTGTCCCAGGGTGCAGCGGTGTAACTTGTGAGTGAATCTCTCCTGATGCGTCCATGGTCCTTGGCAGCCAGCTCTTATGCTACTTCCTGCATGTCATGTAATTACATGTGACATGCAGAGATAGGACAGGATGAGAGTAGCCAGATGCTGAGGCGCATAGGCCCATCAGGATCAGGTGAGATTCACTCACAAACCAAACCACTGCACCCAGCTCTGCAGGTGGACACAGGAGGGCTGCCCATGGAGAGAATGGAAGGAATGGTGTCCTCTCCCTGCAAGGTATCACTAGACCACCAGGCAAGCTATATGAGGAGCGGGGTACTACCAGGGATGTCACATGGGAGTACCACTAGACTAGTGATCTACAAACTCGGCTCTCCAGCTGTTAAGGCACTACAAGTCCCACAATGCATTTGCCTTTATGAATCATGACTGTGGCTGTCAGACTCCTGCAATGCATTGTGGGACTTGTAGTTCCTTAACAGCTGGAGAGCCAAGTTTGCAGATCACTGCACTAGACCAACGAGGGATGTCACATGGGAATGAACCACTAGTATGCTCCCCCTCCCCCCCCCAAAAAAAGAAGAAAACTGTTTGATTGAGAGGTGTATGTAAATACAGCACTGGGTGCCAAATACCCTACGAATGCCACTGCAGGAAAATGCTCCTAGGGACTTATTTGAACCAATCAAGGTGCTGATTCAAAAATAAAAACAAGCCTTGCTGTGTAAAGCCTACATGGGAATTAAAACATGTGTATCTGGAGATTGGATTTGAACATGCCAAGCAGCATTGTGGACGCTCTTGGGATGGCAAAGAAGTGAAAACCTGTGTGCTGGCAGTATATGATGCCATCTGAGTACTTAGAGGACTGACTCTCAGCAGGAGTAGGGACTCATTCTCCCGGGTAGTGACGTGGCTGTACAGACACTTTGTTAGCCTTCAGGCTAGCAGTTCTTTCTGTTGCTATGTAGCGAGAATGAGGATAACAGGGAGGCCAGAGAGCGGGTAAGGGGGAGAACAATCATTGTGGTCGAGATGATCCATCAAATTGATGACTAGACAAGACACTGAGGATGGTCAGGGGCCATTTTACACATGCTTGATTCTCGGCAGAGGCAGACCTAACTGGCATTAGCCAAGAACCACCATCGAGGGTAAGTACAAGGCTTCAGGATCTAAAACTAATTCAACCTGCCAGATTTTCCACTGCTAGTAAAGGGGAAAGGGGATTCCCCAGCATGCACACAATTTTCATATTTGACACAGCCATTATAGAGAAAATATCTTTAGAAACCTCAGTCATGCGGTCCAGCAATAAATCAAGAAAGCATGGTGTTGGCAAGTGCAGGTTTTCCCCAGCTAGGGAGCAGCTATCAGTGTCCAATCACCTGACCCCGACTTCCTCCTTCCCCTGCTGTTTAGAGACGAAATCTTTGTGGCTAAAATCTGCAAAAGAGCAGGCTCTTATCATTATAAGATCATGTAGAGCTGTAGTGCTGACCATAAAGAGTTCTTACTCTCATCAGAAATAGGTGGAGGTGGAAGGGGTTGGGTGATCTGTGCTTACAGGTAAAAAATAGCAGTGCCCCCTGTCAGGAACCGGCCCGCGGCACGCCTGCGTATACGGTTCCCGACTGCGGGTTTGACCAGATCGAGAGGGGAGCAGCCTTATTGAAGCTACAATAAGGCTGTCACCCCTTAAACACTTCTCGCTACCACTAGTAACCTGCTAGACCCAATCCTCACTCTGATGTCGAGCTACTCGCACTGGCGTTGTCGTACGTTGGGTCAGCTGCACGCTTTAGGCCAGCGTATGACAAATGCCCCACACAAACGCACAATTGCAATCTTACACTGTAGTGAAGCAAAACCACTAACAGTCTTCCGAACGATACGGTTAGCCACTCCGCGACTTCCCACTCTGCTGTCGAGTGCAGAAGTGCAACATACACACAATGCAATTACAATCTTATACGGTAGTGTTGCTCAATCATACAATCAGGCATGGACTTATACACAGTTACACTTCAGTCTCTTCTAGGCTATGAGTGTTAGCTTAGTACAGCAGAAGTCAAACTTATTAAATAACGATTTAATATTCCAGGAAAAAAGTGGAACAATGCAGAAAATAATATATACAAAAGATTTACAAAAACAAAGTAAAAAGTTACAAACTAAAAGTTACAAGGATACACAGCAAGACAAGTTGCAAGAATAAAAGAAAGTTAAAAAAAATGGTACCAGCGCATGTTAGAACGTGGTTGGCGGGAGAACGCCGTTTCTGATTCGCTCGGGATCCTCCCTAGCTATGCGCTACCTCCAAGAGAAGATGATCTGTGACTGTCCCAGGCTGAGTTTATATGGTCCTCTGGGTGGCCTGGGGCATGTAATGTTCCGTCCCCAAAACTAACGCAATTTCCCAGATGGTGACATCTGGTCATATCCTTTCTGTGATATGCAAACTTCAAAGCCTTCCTGTGTTAGTTTTTTGATCTTTCAAAGATTTCAAAACACTTCCATAAACCCAATTTCCACGGGTAAAACTATAGTCTAGTCCATACATCAAAAGATTGCGGAGTGAGGCTTCCTCCTGTCATATGTAAATTCCAAGGCTTTTCCTGTCCACTTTGAACTTGGCAGGCTCAATTAGTCAGATTGTATTTTGGCCAACAGGCAGCTGTTTAACCTCCTTAGCGGTAACCCCGTGTGTGACACGGGGTAAGCCGCCGGAGGGTGCCGCTCAGGCCCTGCTGTGCCAATTTACATAATTTTTTTTTGCTGGACGCAGCTGGCAAAGTGCTAGCTGCGCCAGCACACTGATCGCCGCCGGCCCGCGCCCGATCACCGCTATCCGTTGCGGCGCGCGGGCCCCTCCCCCCCCAGACCCCGTGCGCTGCCTGGCCAATCAGTGCCAGGCAGCGCCGAGGGGTGGATCGGGACTCCCAATGACGTCCAGACGTCGGTGACGTCATCCCGCCCCGTCGCCATGGCGACGGGGGAAGCCCTCCAGGAAATCCCGTTCTTTGAACGGGATTTCCTGATCGGAGATCGCCGAAGGCGATCGAAGCGGGCGGGGGGATGCCGCTGAGCAGCGGCTATCATGTAGCGAGCCCTGGGCTCGCTACATGATTTAAAAAAAAATAAAAATAAAAAAAACTGCTGCACTGCCCCCTGGCAGAATTTTTCATACCACCAGGGGGGTTAAATGAATACAAAGATCAAAAGCCATGCAGACCAGCCTATTCTTCCTCAAGTGGCTGCTAATTAGCAGTTCCCTGCTACCCCAGGAACTTAATGCAAATGTAGGTTCATTGACATATGGACAATCACCTTAACAGCTTCCTTGAGCCTGGTGACAATACCTTCACAAGCCAGCTGCCCGACTGGCCTCTTAACATACATACGCATCTGAAGTAGTACCAAGTAAACAGAAAAATGAAAGAAATATGTTCCTGTATTATCCTTAACATCATAATTAGCTGCGATATCATGACACCCTCTCCCTGACTACCTCAAGTATATGATGATAAGATGGGGGAGGAGTCTGAATAGAAAATGTCTCACATATATCAGGTAGATAATAACATAAAACAGAATCTCCCAGGAGGATCAATGAGCATTGATTAATAATCTATACGGTAAATCAATTTAAAGTAGATGAGGATAATGATCTGTGCAAATATAGTTAACCACTTTACCAAATCATCCAATAGTGTGCATATGTTACATATAGATATTTTGAAAGCATTACAGGACCACTAGCGCAGAAATTGTAAAATTTTAAATGCATGGAAACAAATAAAATGTACATTCTTCCACAGTAAAATGTGCTATAAATTACTTTTCTCCTATGTTGTAGAAATCTGACAGGTTTTGGACTAGTTCATCTCCTCACAGGGGATTATCAGGGTTTTCTTTATTTTCAAAAGCACTCATTGAATGGCAGTTGCTCAATCCAACTGCCATAATTGTATGCAAACATGTAGGGGGCAGCCTGCATCTTTGTATAGATCCTTTCCAGGAAGTGCTTTTTGTAAAATATAAATCAAGTACTGCGAATCCCCATGAAAAGATGGACTAGTCCGTTCCATCAGATTTCTACTACCTACTATAAGTGACAGCAATATAGGAGGAAAGTAATTTATAGCTCATTTTACTCTGGAAGAAATATACTTTTTATGTGTATGTGTTTACATGTTTTAAATGTTACCATTTTTTTGCGATAGTGGTTCTTGAAGTTGACCACAAAAGTGGCACCAATGAGCCCATAGTCTGAACAATACATAGCCAAAGACACTAGGAAACAATCAGTTCATGATAGCATGTCTGTTTGTTTTCTGATATCTATGTGGCAGTTCCTTGACCTTGTAGCATTTACATATATGTCATGTGAACAACACGCAGATAGACAGAAAAAAACACAGGACACATTTCAGAACATAGTAACACTTTCATAACTGAAAAAATAAAACTTGTAATATACAAATTTTAAACAACCTGCAATTTTATATAGTATTCTGTATTTTGTAGGATGTAAGTGACAAGCTGAAGAAAATAAAATCATGTGATTTCAACACCCAAAAAGATGCTGAACCCATATTAGCATGGAGGTTTGGATGTGACCCCCATCTCCGCAAATAAGCAGTCTGTTCCTACAGACTAGGCATTTACACCATTAAAAAAAAATTGGTAAAAACTAAAAATTAAGAGCCTGAGGCATTTTGCAGCAAATATTCTTTATGATGTTTCTTTATGTCCTGAATGAGAGGATCTAATTTGTGAGTGATGAGGCAATGATTCTGTCAATCTGGCGCCCATAAAAACTTATGGGCAATGCAAAGTTCAAGACAATAGCTTTTAGAAACCACTTTGTAAGGAAGTAGGCAGTATTCCCAGTTCAGTTTGGAAGGAAAACAGGAACAAGCATACAGTTTAGACACAAGCTTTTCAAGTGGCTAGTGAACTGTAGGTATGGGATGGTCTAAAAAAGACAAAAGATTAATTTTGGTTTAAAGCCAAAAATCTAAAGAATTTCCAGACCACATCAGGCATCAGGAGGTAATACCTTCCCAGATGAATGCTGTTGTTTCCCAAAGACAAAGTCTACCACAGCGGTCTGTGCACACACTCTGATTACTGCATAAACATGCACACTTAAAGAGGAACTGTAAGCAGAATAAAATATTCCCTTAAAAGTAGTATATGAGAGTGATTGAGGTATATAGATAAGAAGAAGCGACTAATAAATCTCCTAAACTCTGATAGCAAAGTGCTGTAAAAATGGCATAGACAGTGTGGGAGGATCCCTGTTTACTTCTGGCAGGATTAGCAAGTTTTTTTTCTCTTTACTCTAGCAGTTGAAAACACGCCCACAGTGAAGGTTGTTACACCCTCCTCTTTTTTTTTTTCCTAACTGACAATTTGCAGAAGACCAAACAGTATAATATGCAGATGTGTGAAGAGAAGCAGACAGGGAATCAGCTGTAGATGCTGAGTAGTGTATTGTAATGTTTTAGCTGAATAAAGTAGTAAAAAGAAGGTGGAAGTCATAGGAAATTATGAAAAATGTAGTGTACTGTATGTGCAATTAATTTAGGTAGCTAATTGGAAATTGTTTATAGGAGCCTAAAAGATGAGAGAGTGTTGTCTGTATATGTAAAGCAATGGAAGGCAGGTGTAAAACAATTTCTGTTAATAATGGTTGCAGGGCTAACGAATGGATATTTTATTATGATAAACGGGAATAGAGGAGTAAGTAGATTGGGTCTATTTCTGTGTGTATCAAATTTCAGCCTGAAGGACTGTGCATGAAATAGTTGCTGCCTGCTTCATTCCCCCCCTCTGAATAAAAGCAAACAAGTGCCACAGTTATAAAGCACCTCAGAATATATTATTTTTCTTATTCTGGTTCAAATGATACCCTACATGCCATATTTCATCACTAGTTGAGAATGTGGCATACTCAGGGCCGGATTTACCATAAGGCACTGTAGGCACGTGCCTACAGGCGCCTGATGATGGAAAGGCGGCTCCCTCCCTCTCTAGTACCTCCCTCCCTCCTACCCTATGCAGAGTCCTGATGACAGTGTAAATGAGAGGTTACTCCCCCAGCTCTCTGCATTCCACTGACAAGATCTCCCTTCAGTTGAGGGCACCACTGGCTGCTTAATCCCGAGGGTATCTCTGGCTAACTAATGCAAAGGGACACCTGTAGCTATGACAGGCAAGAGAAGTAAGGGACAAGTGACAGCTGGGACATCCAGTGGTTCAACAGGAGTTTGTAGGTTCATGGAGGGCTAAGTCTAGGGTGCCAGGACATCTGTGTCTATAAGCTCAAGTGATGTACATCTGAGCCAGGGCGTACCATTATTGCCAGCCTGTGCGTTTGTAGCGATTGGACCGCACAGTTTGGGGACTCCAGATACAATGCTGGGCAACAACACAGTAATGTATCTGTACAGCATTGGGTCTCAAAACTGATCGCATACGATTGCTACGGGCGGCAGCCATTACAAGTGTCCACTGATCTTAAGACTATGCTTACATGTAGGTGACACAAGAGGTTAATTAGTTAAGGTGCCCATACACTCGTCAGACTGGCAGCAGATAGATAAGAAATGCATCTGATGATCTATCTGATGCGTTTTTAGAACATTTTTTACCAGGATAGAATTCCAATAGATTTCAGTTTGAAATCTATTGAAATTCGATCTGATGGCATTTTTTTGCCATCAGATTTCCATTAAGGCCAATGCAAACTGATAAGCAATCTCATCAGATCGACCTAAATTTTCCACCCTGACAGTTCGATGGAAATCGATCGAAATCGATCGAAATCGGCCATCGATCGGTCGATTGGCCAACCGATTTGCAAACGATCAATCGATCGGGATCGGTCGGCCAGAAAATCGGCTGAGTGTATGGGCCCCTTTAAGTAGGCATTTCTACTTTTCGGAGGAGTAACCACTTCATTATTCAATGGGGACACTGTGACTTTAAAACTTTTTTTTAACTGTTTTTTTTTTCTGTTTACATGAATGAGTGCAGCAGTCATTCACATATAAAGAACAACTGAAATGAAAGGTATATGGAGGCTGCCATATTTCTTTTTAAGCAGTACCAGTTGCCTGGCAGCTCTGCTGATCCTCTGCCTCTAATAATTTTAGCCACAGACCCTGAACAAGCATGCAGCAGATTAGCTGTTTCTGACATTATTGGCAGATCGGACAAGATTAGCTGCATACTTGTTTCTGTTACTCAGACACTACTGCAGCCAAATAGATCAGCAGGACAGCCAGGCAACTGGTATTGTTTACAAGGAAATAAACATGGCAGCCACCATATACCTCTCCCTTCAGTTGCCCTTTAAGTGAGCGCATGAGCATGCATACGCGGGAAGAAAGGGAGTGCTTATGAGACCGCGTGTGCACCCGCACAAGCGTGTGGAGGGGCTCAAAAGTGCAGGACGTGTATTTCACATCTTGGAATGCACAGGAGGGCGAATCAGGATATGAAATTCACATCCAAATATCTAAACAGGTTAAAGAAACTCTGAAACTAAAAAAAACTCCCCTGGGGTGTACTCACCTCGGGTGGGGGAAGCCTCCGGATCCTATCAAGGCTTCCCTCATCCTCCTGTGTCCCACGGCGGTCTCGCTGTGCCCCTCCGAACAGCGGGCATGTAAATATTTACCTTTCCGGCTCCAGCGCAGGCGCAGTATCGGTGTCGGCCCGCTCTACTGTGCAGGCGCAAGTCTCCTGCACCTGCGCAGTAGAGCAGACTCGACAGAGATCGGCTATTTCTGCCTATCTCCGTGCTGAGAGCTGCAACAGCGCCTCCGCTGGAGCCAGGGAAGGTAAATATATCAGAGCTTATCGGGCTTGTTGAGGGGGGATTCCGGACACTTCGGGGGTCAGAGCTCGACTGCCTGCAGCTACAGGGGTGGGGGAAGCCTCATTGGAACCCTGAGGCTTCCCACTCCCGAGGTGAGTACCCCCCAGGGGAACTTTTTTTGGTTACAGAGTCTCTTTGCAGTGGCACTGCAAGGAAAAAAATCTCTAGGGCGATAATCGCCTCGGCAGGGGGAATCCTCTGGATTTTAAAGTGCCTTTCAAAACGCTAGCGATTTCCCTAAACGCACAACTATCCAAATCGCATACACAGGACATGCAGAATTTTTAGCGTTAGCGTTTCTGCAATGTAAAGTATATAAACGCTGGTGTAATCGCTCGGCAAAACCGACACAGAGCGATTTTGCTAGTGTTTTTAAATTACTGCACACTGTAAAATAAAATTAAAAGGACCAATCACAATTAAAAACGCTAATCTCAAATCGCTGGCAAAAAGCTGACACTTTTTAAAATCGCTAGAAAATGCTCATTAAAAACGCTAGCGATTGCAATTAGCAATATTGCTTTGTAGTGGGTTCCAGGCCTTATGGAGGTTTGTATAAGTGTGCCTTTGGGATGGGGGAGTCAAGGTGGTTGGGGAGAGCGACATTACATACCTATGGTGGGCTGCTCCTGTGGCCTCCCACCCATATGGTGGTCGCAATCTTCTCCCCAGAAAGACTGCACAGCATTGCATTTTAATTTTCCTGGTGGTGGCTGCCCACCACCTGCTGCAATGCATGCTGGGATATGTAGTCCATGGATGCAATTACAGATAGGTACTTGCATCCACCGACTACCCCACTTGGCATGTATTGCTGCAGGTATGCACATGATGGCACCAGGAAAATTTAAATGCAGGCGCTGTGCAGCCTGTGTGTGGAGCAGATAGTGACCACCATACAAGGGCGTAGCAATAGCCATAGCCGTCATAGCAGCTGCTATGGGGCCCTGGAGCAAAGTAAGGAGGGGGGGGGGGGCAGGTGGTACTAATGTATTCACCATTAACTTTCTTGTGTTCCTCTGCCTATATCTCAGTGCCCATGAACTATGTGTAGTGTTGATTGCATGAGAATGTAAATTACCCAAATAACTCCATGGGGTAGAAGCAGGTGGCAGTGCTCAAGTACCTACATCTGAGGGCCCCATGAAAGTTTTGCTATGTGGCCCATGATCCCACCATAGGTAGGTAATGCTGCTTTACCCAACAGCCCCCCCCCCCCCCCCGGTACAATCATATAAACCTCCATTATAGGGCTCATTTTTAAAAATTAATTGTAATTGCAGATGCTTGGTTCCCGTAAAGGAAGCATCTGAGTACAAAAAAAAAAAAAAGATCTATTTACCTGGGGCTTCCTCCAGCCCCTGGTTGCCGATATGTCCCTCGCCTCATCTCCAGTGACTCCTGGTCCCCTCCGGTGCAGATACAGACCTCAGCAGGTCATCCTTTACTGCACCTGTGTGAGCACCGCTGTCAATCATGCACAAGTGGTCTGGAGTGTTCTGTGCAAGCGCAATAGTTCTGTGCCTGCGTAGAACACTCTGGACCACATGTGCACGATTGACAGCGGTGCTCGCGCAGGCGCAGTAGAGGACGGCCTGCTGAGCATCTATAGGGGTCCTGCACCGGAGGGGACCAGGAGCCACCAGAGATATGGCGAGGGCACAGGACGGTTGCCAGGGGCTAGAGGAAGCCCAAGGTAAGTAGATCTCCTATTTTTAATGTACTTGAATGCTTCCTTTTAAAGTACCTAGGATGGAGTCATATGGTGTGTTTATACTTTCCTAGGTCTTCCTCCACCCCATGAGATGTGGGGGTCCCTTGCCGTCCTCTGCGTTCACTTGCAATAGCTCCTGGTAATCTGGCAGTTGTGGGGTAGAGCGCATGCGCGGCATGGCCGCCTGCCCCCCACAACAGGCTCCTGTGCGCAGGAACATTCTGTGCAGCCTTACTGCGCAGGCACAGGTTTCCGGCTGCAGGAGCATGACAGAGGATGCAGGTGCACCATGACGCGCATGCGCAGAACCCCACGAGTGGTCACACTACCAGAAGCTATTACAAGTGAATGGAGGGGCTGAAGAGGGACCCCCCCACACCTCATGGGGCTAGAGGAAGACCAAAGTACACCATATGACTCCATCTCGGGTTCTCTTTAACTATTCCTGTGCTCTAGAGATCCATCCCCCTATATGTATGTGGCCACAGTTTAACCCCCCCCCCCCTTCCTTGTATAAAGTACAGCTAACAGCCATTGTGCATCCCTCCTACTTGCCCAATGCTAATTGCAATTGCACTCCCCCTCCTGCAGCATTTGTTCCTGTCCTATTTGCAAAGTGCAGTGTATACTCCTGCATACCCTGCGTTTCTCCTCACTTGCTGTCATCAGAGCAGCCTGGTGTACTCTCCTAATCTGCTTGGCTGCAGAGTTCCTCAAATGACATGCTTTATAGCTGCATTTAGTACAATACACCAGGCAGCTGATGACAGCTAGAGAGCAGAGGAGAAACGACACATTATACACACAATATACAGAAGTATACACTGAACTCTGCAAGCAGGAGGGGGACAGACGCTGCTGCAGGCTTCAGGAGGAGAGAGTGGACAAAGACATCCAACTGTGCTGGAACGGAGGACATGCTCATAAATTAGCAGTAAGGGGGAAGGGAGAGCGTCTGGGCAAGTCTGCCTGTCATGTAGTAGAGATAGTAAGCAGCTCAGCTGATCACACAGACAGCGAGCATTCTGAGCTGTGCAGGGATCCGTTCTTCCTCTGCTTTTTTTTTACTTCCCCCTACTCGGCAAGAGCTTCTTATGACAGCTCCATACGTCACTACCCATGAGGCAATCTGACTAGGGCTAATTAATATGCTGCCGCGGAGCTGAGGATCTGGTGGGCGTGGCTTCAACATTAAAGGGGGAAAATCTAAATAAATACAATACAAATGCTAATAAAAGCCAGGTTTTCCCCTATAATGTGGACATTAGCTACACACAGGTGGTGAGCACTGTAGACCCTTACAGTACCTCTTTAACCACTTGAGGACTACAGTCTTTCTAACCCTTAAGGACCAGGCACTTTTTTTCCACTCAGACCACTGCAGCTTTCACGGTTTATTGCTCGCTCATACAACCTACCACCTAAATGAATTTTGGCTCCTTTTCTTGTCACTAATAAAGCTTTCTTTTGGTGCGATTTGATTGCTCCTGTGATTTTTACTTTTTATTATATTCAGCAAAAAAGACATGAATTTTGGCAAAAAAATGATTTTTTTAACTTTCTGTGCTGACAATTTTCAAATAAAGTAAAATTTCTGTATACATGCAGCGCGAAAAATGTGGACAAACATGTTTTTGATAAAAAAAAACCCATTCAGTGTATATTTATTGGTTTGGGTAAAAGTTATAGCGTTTACAAACTATGGTGCAAAAAGTGAATTTTCCCATTTTCAAGCATCTCTGACTTTTCTGACCCCCTGTCATGTTTCATGAGGGGCTAGAATTCCAGGATAGTATAAATACCCCCCAAATGACCCCATTTTGGAAAGAAGACATCCCAAAGTATTCACTGAGAGGCATAGTGAGTTCATAGAAGATATTATTTTTTGTCACAAGTAAGCGGAAAATGACACTTTGTGACAAAAAAAAAGAAAAAAAAAAAGAATCAATTTCTTCTAACTTGCGACAAAAAAAAATGAAATCTGCCACGGACTCACCATGCCCCTCTCTGAATACCTTGAAGTGTCTACTTTCCAAAATGGGGTCATTTGTGGGGTGTGTTTACTGTCCTCGCATTTTGGGGGGTGCTAATTTGTAAGCACCCCTGTAAAGCCTAAAAGTGCTCATTGGACTTTGGGCCCCTTAGCGCAGTTAGGCTGCAAAAAAGTGCCACACATGTGGTATTGCCGTTCTCAGGAGAAGTAGTATAATGCGTTTTGGGGTGTATTTTTACACATACCCATGCTGGGTGGGAGAAATATCTCTGTAAATGACAATTTTTTAATTTTTTTTACACACAATTGTCCATTTACAGAGTTATTTCTCCCACCCAGCATGGGTATGTGTAAAAATACACCCCAAAACACATTGTACTACTTCTCCCGAGTACGGCGATACCACATGTGTGGCACTTTTTTGCACCCTAACTGCGCTAAAGGGCCCAAAGTCCAATGAGTACCTTTAGGATTTCACAAGTCATTTTGCGGAATTTGATTTCCAGACTACTCCTCACGGTTTAGGGCCCCTAAAATGCCAGGGCAGTATAGGAACCCCACAAATGACCCCATTTTAGAAAGAAGACACCCCAAGGTATTCCGTTAGGAGTATGGTGAGTTCATAGAAGATTTTATTTTTTGTCAAAAGTTAGCGGAAAATTGATTTTTATTGTTTTTTTCACAAAGTGTCATTTTCCACTAACTTGTGACAAAAAATAAAATCTTCTATGATTTCACCATACTCCTAACGGAATACCTTGAGGTGTCTTCTTTCTAAAATGGGGTCATTTGTGGGGTTCCTATACTGCCCTGGCATTTTAGGGGCCCTAAACCGTGAGGAGTAGTCTGGAAATCAAATTCCGCAAAATGACCTGTGAAATCCTAAAGGTACTCATTGGACTTTGGGCCCTTTAGCGCAGTTAGGGTGCAAAAAAGTGCCACACATGTGGTATCGCCGTACTCGGGAGAAGTAGTACAATGTGTTTTGGGGTGTATTTTTACACATACCCATGCTGGGTGGGAGAAATAACTCTGTAAATGGACAATTGTGTGTAAAAAAATCAAAAGATTGTCATTTACAGAGGTATTTCTCCCACCCAGCATGGGTATGTGTAAAAATACACCCCAAAACACATTGTACTACTTCTCCCGAGTATGGCAATACCACATGTGTGGCACTTTTTTGCACCCTAACTGCGCTAAAGGGCCCAAAGTCCAATGAGTACCTTTAGGATTTCACAGGTCATTTTGCGGAATTTGATTTCCAGACTACTCCTCACGGTTTAGGGCCCCTAAAATGCCAGTTCAGTATAGGAACCCCACAAATGACCCCATTTTAGAAAGAAGACACCCCAAGGTATTCTGTTAGGAGTATGGTGAGTTCATAGAAGATTTTATTTTTTGTCACAAGTTAGTGGAAAATGACACTTTGTGAAAAAAACAAAAATCAATTTTCCGCTAACTTTTGACAAAAAATAAAATCTTCTATGAACTCACCATACTCCTAACGGAATACCTTTGGGTGTCTTCTTTCTAGAATGGGGTCATTTGTGGGGTTACTATACTGCCCTGGCATTTTAGGGGCCCTAAACCGTGAGGAGTAGTCTTGAAACCAAATGTCGCAAAATGACCTGTGAAATCCTAAAGGTACTCATTGGACTTTGGGCCCCTTAGCGTACTTAGGGTGTAAAAAAAGTGCCACACATGTGGTACCGCCGTACTCAGGAGAAGTAGTATAATGTGTTTTGGGGTGTATTTTTACACATACCCATGCTAAGTGGGAGAAATATCTCTGTAAATGACAATTGTTTGATTTGTTTTACACACAATTGACCATTTACATAGAAATTTCTCCCACCCAGCATGGGTATGTGTAAAAATACACCCCAAAACACATTATACTACTTTTCCTGAGTACGGCGGTACCACATGTGTGACACTTTTTTGCAGCCTAGGTGCGCTAAGGGGCCCAACGTCCTATTCACGGGTCATTTTGAGGCATTTGTTTTCTAGACTACTCCTCGCGGTTTAGGGCCCCTAAAATGCCAGGGCAGTATAGGAACCCCACAAGTGATCCCATTTTAGAAAGAAGACACCCCAAGGTATTCCGTTAGGTGTATGGCGAGTTCATAGAAGATTTTATTTTTTGTCACAAGTTAGTGAAAAATGACACTTTGTGAAAAAAAACCAATAAAAATCAATTTCCGCTAACTTTTGACAAAAAATAAAATCTTCTATGAACTCGTCATACACCTAACAGAATACCTTGGGGTGTCTTTTTTTCTAAAATGGGGTCACTTGTGGGGTTCCTATACCGCCCTGGCATTTTACGGGCCCAAAACCGTGAGTAGTCTGGAAACCAAATGTCTCAAAATGACTGTTCAGGGGTATAAGCATCTGCAAATTTTGATGACAGGTGGTCTATGAGGGGGCGAATTTTGTGGAACCGGTCATAAGCAGGGTGGCCTTTTAGATGACAGGTTGTATTGGGCCTGATCTGATGGATAGGAGTGCTAGGGGGGTGACAGGAGGTGATTGATGGGTGTCTCAGGGGGTGGTTAGAGGGGAAAATAGATGCAATCAATGCACTGGGGAGGTGATCGGAAGGGGGTCTGAGGGGGATCTGAGGGTTTGGCCGAGTGATCAGGAGCCCACACGGGGCAAATTAGGGCCTGATCTGATGGGTAGGTGTGCTAGGGGGTGACAGGAGGTGATTGATGGGTGTCTCAAGGTGTGATTAGAGGGGGGAATAGATGCAAGCAATGCACTGGCGAGGTGATCAGGGCTGGGGTCTGAGGGCATTCTGAGGGTGTGGGCGGGTGATTGAGTGCCCTAGGGGCAGATAGGGGTCTAATCTGATAGGTAGCAGTGACAGGGGGTGATTGATGGGTAATTAGTGGGTGTTTAGGGTCGAGAACAGATGTGAACACTGCACTTGGGAGGTGATCGGACGTCGGATCTGCGGGCGATCTATTGGTGTGGGTGGGTGATCAGTTTGCCCGCAAGGGGCAGGTTAGGGGCTGATTGATGGGTGGCAGTGACAGGGGGTGATTGATGGGTGGCAGTGACAGGGGGTGATTGATGGGTGATTGACAGGTGATTGACAGGTGATCAGTGGGTTATTACAGGGAAGGACAGATGTAAATAATGCCCTGGCGAATTGATAAGGGGGGGTCTGAGGGCAATCTGAGCGTGTAGGCGGGTGATTGGGTGCCCGCAAGGGGCAGATTAGGGTCTGATCTGATGGGTAACAGTGACAGGTGGTGATAGGGGGTGATTGATGGGTGATTGATGGGTAATTAGTGAGTGTTTAGAGGAGAGAATAGATGGAAACACTGCGCTTGGGTGGTGATCTGATGTCGGATCTGCGGGCGATCTATTGGTGTGGGTGGGTGATCAGTTTGCCCGCAAGGGGCAGGTTAGGGGCTGATTGTTGGGTGGCAGTGACAGGGGGTGATTGATGGGTGATAGGTGATTGGCAGGTGATTGACAGGTGATCAGTGGGTTATTACATGGAAGGACAGATGTAATTAATGCACTGGTGAATTGATAAGGGGGGGGGGGGGGTCTGAGGGCAATCTGAGCGTGTGGGCAGGTGATTGGGTGCCCGCAAGGGGCAGCTTAGGGTCTGATCTGATAGGTAACAGTGACAGGTGGTGATAGGGGGTGATTGATGGGTGATTGATGGGTAATTAGTGGGTGTTTAGAGAAGATAACAGATGTAAACAATACATTTGGGAGGTAATCTGACGGCGGGTTTGCGGGCGATCTAATGGTGTGGGTGGGAGATCAGATTGCCCGCAAGGGGCAGGTTAGGGGCTGATTGATGGGTGGCAGTGACAGGGGGTGATTGATGGGTGATAGGTGATTGGCAGGTGATTGACAGGTGATCAGTGGGTTATTACAGGGAAGAACAGATGTAATTAATGCACTGGCGAATTGATAAGGGGGGGGTCAGAGGGCAATCTGAGCGTGTTGGCGGGTGATTGGGTGCCCGCAAGGGGCAGATTAGGGTCTGATCTGATAGGTAAAAGTGACAGGTGGTGATAGGGGGTGATTGATGGGTGATTGATGGGTAATTAGTGGGTGTTTAGAGGAGAGAATAGATGTAAACAATGGATTTGGGAGGTGATCTGATGTCGGATCTGCGGGCGATCTATTGGTGTGGGTGGGTGATCAGATTGCCCGCAAGGGGCAGGTTAGGGGCTGATTGTTGGGTGGCAGTGACAGGGGGTGATTGATGGGTGATTGATGGGTGATTGATGGGTGATTGACGGGTGATTGACAGGTTATCAGGGAAGATAGATGCATACAGTACACAGGGGGTGGGGTCTGGGGGGGGGGTCTGGGGAGAATCTGAGGGGTGGGGGGGTGATCAGGAGGGGGCAGGGGGCAGGGGGGGATATAAAAAAAAAATAGCGTTGACAGATAGTGACAGGGAGTGATTGATGGGTTATTAGGGGGGTGATTGGGTGCAAACAGGGGTCTGGGGGGTGGGCAGGGGGGGGTCTGAGGGGTGCTGTGGGCGATCAGTGGGCGGGGGGGGGCAGATCAGTGTGTTTGGGTGCAGACTAGGGTGGCTGCAGCCTGCCCTGGTGGTCCCTCGGACACTGGGACCACCAGGGCAGGAGGCAGCCTGTATAATACACTTTGTATACATTACAAAGTGTATTATACACTTTGTATGCGGCGATCGCGGGGTTAACATCCCGCCGGCGCTTCCGTATGGCCGGCGGGATGTTACGGCGGGTGGGCGGAGCCAGTTGCCGGGGGAAGCGCGCGTCATCAATGACGCGATCGCTCCCCCGGCATGCCTAAAGGACGCGCCGCCTGAAGGCGTATTGCGGTCCTTTAGGCGTCCACTTTGCCGCCGCCCATGGGCTGTGGGCGGTCGGCAAGTGGTTAAGGAAACCTGTTTTTTTTACACTCTTGTTTACTGTAAGATTGTAATAAAATAAAAGTACATTATATACAATATAAGTTAATATTAAGCTAATAATAAGATTTATTTTTTCATATACAGCATAGGTATCACCCTAAACATCTTAGATCATAGGTGTCAAACTCAATCACTTAAAAAGACACTGAGGCGAAAAAAAATTATGTGCAGCAAAGAAATAAAACATTAGGAGCAGAGAGATAAGTCTAATATTGTTTTCAGTACAGGAAGAGTTAAGAAAATCCAGTTATCTATGCAAAAAAGCCATTGGGCTCCACGACTTTCAAAGTCGCAGAGAGCTCTGTCTTCTGAAGCTTCTTATCTCAAGTGTCTCTAACCGTATTGTTTTTTTTTTTCCAGCAGAGAACAGTTCAAAAGTTCACTAGGCTGCTCTGTAAAATTATTTAGAATGCTGAGTAGTGTGTAAACTGCAAATATTAGAGAATGATGCAATGTTATAAAAAATCTATATAACTGAAAATAAAAATATGAGACTATCTTCTTTGCTACTAATGTCCTAGTAATTATCTGTACTACACAACCAATTCATTATATCATAATTTTTGTTTTTCGCTTCAGTGTCTCTTTAAGGGGCCAAAATCTTAAACATAGTCTAAGTCATGGGCCAATTTTTATCATGATAACATTTAACAATAACATCTATTAAACACTCTCAACTCTCATGAGCTTCACCCGTTCTTTGGAACTTTCTTCCACGTCTAATTTGTCATGTTCCAAGCCTTAAAACTTTCAAGTGCACACTCAAAATGCATCACTTGTTAATCATACGATATGTTAAAAAGACTCTGAAGTCTCATAAAAATCATATTTTTATTTAAAAATGTGTTTAATATTATTGCCCTACCTAAACCGCTGCATCCCCGCCGCTGAAATCTAACTAAATCCCCCCTAACTCCCCGGGGGGCAATCCGGGCAGCACTTTCGTGAGAGGCAGACCTATGAGCCACAGCTCTGCCTCTCAGCGTGTCTATCAGCCCGGATCGCCGCCTCTCCCCTGCCCCTCTCAGTCTTCCTTCACTGAGGGGGCGGGGGAGAGGCGGGAATACGCGGCTGATAGACACGTAAGGAGGCAGAGCTGCGACTGAAAGCTCTACCGCCTCCAGCAGCAAAATCCACGACCAAGAAAGTTGTGGATTTTGCGGGGGAGAGGGAGGGGGATTTAGCTAGATTTCAGTGGCAGGGATGCGGCGGTTTAGGTAGGGCTATGATGATAAACACATTTTTTTTAAATAAAAACATGATTTCTAAAAATCTTGATTTGTGAATCAAGTTGAAACAACCATAAAAAAGTTGCTTGCTATTGTTCACACAACTGATAAGACGTCAATCCAACAGTTGGATTGACATCTTATCAGTCTTATCAGTAGTGTTAACAACAGCAAGCAACTTTTTTTTTGGTTGTTCATCTTGTTTCACAACTAAAGTTGTTTGATAATTGTGCTGCATAAAAGGCCACTGTTGAGCATGTGTATGGGGCTTTATAGTCACTTTATTAGAAGCATATCCACATCTGTACTAGATGTCAAAACACTCCCTGGCTCATTTGTTAAATACTTTGTCACTGTACCTAGTGTCTCCATGCAATGCCACTATACATTTTAAGTTTGAACAGTTAAAGTACTTAGGCTAGTGGTAAATTAAAGACAATAATGCTAAAGACAAGAAGACCAAGCAGTTTTATGTTCTTGTGACAACAGTGCCAAATATTAAGAAGGTCTTTGGGACTTTAGCCAACCTCTCTGAAAGCAATCACAAGAAAAAAATCAGTCCCAGAATGAACAGAAGGATAATACAAATGGCTGACATAAAGGTGAGGACATCTCATATAGAGGTGCAAGCTGAGCTCAAACGTCAATGTCCATAAGCGTCTGATTGTACAATTCATCACCCTTTGAGTAAGAGTAGGTTTAATGGAAAAAGAATATAGGAGGACTGCATTGTCGAGACAAAAACATAAAGAAAGTCAGACTGGAACTGGCTAAAATGCATATTGACAAGCCAAAGTGCTTCCGATAGAATTACATTTGAACAGAAGAAACAAATCTAGAGATTTTTAGAAAGTCAAATTAGCTATATTTCCACAGACCAAAAATGAAGCTTTCAAAGAAAAGAACACCATTCCTACCACAAAACATGGAGGAGGTTTTGTTATATATTGAGGCTACTTTGCTATATTTAGCATAGGGTCTGTGCAGAGAACACTGAAATCATAAAATGATCAAGACATTTTGCAGCAAAACAGTCTCAGTTGCAGGTCCTTCACCAAGATGAAGACCTAAAGATTAAAGGTACCAATAATCATGAAGAACAAAATGTTGGGTTGTTCAGAGGTGGCCTTCTACAGTGGGATGCAAAAGTTTGGGCAACCTTATTAATCGTCATGATTTTCCTATATAAATCGTTGGTTGCCCAAACTTTCGCACCCCACTGTATAAGTCCTGCTTTTAATCCCACTGAACTTCAATGAACAGAATAGAAACATGCCGTATGGAGGAGGCTTCTTTCAAACCTGACACAGCCGGAGATATTTGCTCTGAGGGAATGGGCCAAATTACCTGTTGACAGGTAATTTTACTTACAACTTGTGTATTACAGAAACTAAGTCTATTTCTTATAAGATTGCATTTTCTTTCAAACCTTTTTAAAGGACATGGGGTCTGATGCACTAAATTCCAGTTAATTTGCCATGTGCTGGCACAGCAATTTTACCATAACTACCACAGGTGGAGCACTGGCCTTTAACCCATTAGTGGCTCGTGTGAGTTGCTATGGTAACGCACATTACCCTGTGTGTTACTATAGCAATGTGCATGCTAACCCGGAAATGCATGGTGGGGCACTAATGGGTTAACGGCTGGTGCTCCCCCTGCACTAGTAGCAGCAAAGATTGCTGTGCTCTCTCTGCACACGGCAACTTTACTGGAGTTTAGGGCATTATTATTTATTATTTAGTATTTATATAGCGCCGACATATTACGCAGCGCTGTACAGTGTATATATATATATATATATATATATATATATATATATATATATATTGTCTTGTCACTAACTGTCCCTCAAAGGAGCTCACAATCTAATCCCTACCATTGCCATATGTCTATATTATGTAGTGTAAGTACTGTAGTCTAGGGCCAATTTTTACGGGGAGCCAATTAACTTATCTGTATGTTTTTGGAATGTGGGAGGAAACCGGAGTGCCCGAAGGAAACCCACGCAGACACGGAGAGAACATACAAACTCTTTGCAATGGGCATCTGGCCTAAATATGGCACTCAGCATTTCCATGGTTTATAGGTCTGGACCCATGACAATCCTTGGCAAGAAATCCAAATATACTAGCAATGAAGTCCACTGTGCCAAGTGCAGATATGGGTTGGTATTTCTGCAATCAACTAAGAACAAAGATGAATAAAGGAACACTTAGGAAGGAAAGAAGAATATGGAAAACAGACAGATTTATGATGTTAGATTTTAATATATTTTTTAATAATGTGTAAGTTTTATTTTATTAAAATACTTATTTCATGTGTAATTTTTTTAAGAAAGTTAACCCTTTGTTAAAAATAATTAAGGTGTCTGAAAAAGCAAAGTAAACTTCATCACCAGGGTGTGTGCAGTTATTTTGTCATCTCCTTATTAAGGGACTGAACAGAGAGTATCAAAAATCTCTCACATTACATTAACACAACCTCCTTTTAGGCTACTTGTTCACCAAGACGTTGCGTTAGGTGCTACGTTAAGGTCGCATAACGCGCACCTAATGCAACGTATGGTGGTGCGGGAGAGGACGGTAGAGTGAGCCGCGTTAGGCAGCTCTATCCGTATAAGTTCTCCCAGAGTGGCGCTGATTGGCCGGCGGGACCACGTGATGCGGAGCGAGACACTCCGCATCACGTGGTCCCGCCGGCCAATCAGCGGCCGCCAGTGCAGTAAATATTAAGTAGCCATGAAGTAGCCATGTGCGCGGATACTGTAGCTGCATCTCCCCGCCTCCTCTCCGCCCCCCACTGAGCATGTGCAAACAGTCTAACGCGGCTATAGCCGCTCTAACGCCGTAGCATGCTGCACATTTCGAACAACGTGCAGCGTTACATGTAACGCAACATGGGCTGTGTGAACAGCCCACTTGTGTCACATTGCTGTGCGTTGTGGGAGCGTTACAGGCGCACTAACGTGCGCCTGTAACGTCTTAGTGTGTAAGCAGCCTTAGGGAACAAAGAGAAGAGACCATTGCCCCTTAATACTGGAAAATGGGTGCCTTGTAAGAGGGGTAACCCATGCTGTAAGGTGTGTGTGTGTGTGTAGCGCACTCTCAAAAGAATCTTAAACAGTGAATACAGCCACCGGTTAAATGCTCTCACCAGTGTTGTTGGCTGAAAAACTTGTATGGGCTATCCAGCAAGCACACTTTGTCCTGCTAAGCCGGGGGCTCTGCTCAATGGCTGCTGGTGGTGGGTTGGGCAAGGTCCTCCCTCCAGCCTGGGTCTGTGTGCAGGGTGGATTAGCTGGAGCTGGTATTCTGCTATGCAGGGACCAGGGTGAATAGCTGCAGCTCTCTCAGAGTTGGGGAGAGCATGTGACAGTGAATGCAGCTGAGCTGCATGCTAGTCTGTGTGCAAGTGGGAGCAGGACAGGAACGTACTGAAGAAAGCAATTAGTGCATCAATGGATTCATGTAAGTTTTATTTTGCAACGCACTTCCCAAGGGTATAGCAATCTCGCTTTATCAGGCAACAGTCAGATGAAGATGTTATGTGACGGGGTAAGAGGCACTCGCTGGTCTTCTCCTGGCCACTCAGCCTGTAAAGCTAGAAAACGTGTTATTTGCAATCACTGTTGCCATTGCTCAGGGCATAAAAATCTCCAACAATGGCCCGAAAATGGGTAGTAGGCCCATGATGTGGCTTCGCACTTACAGTTACATATAGCTACATAGCTATCTAAGTTGAAAAAAAACACATGCATCCAGCAAGTTCAACCTTTTGAGCCTCGCAGCACTTGAATCTAAAGAAAGGTTAGCCACAGTCTAAGGGCAGAATCTATTTCCATTGCTGTATAAAAATATCACATTCCCACACAAAGCAATCATAGCTGTGGAGTTCTCTCAAGGTAAGGAAAGCATCTCTTTTATTGCATATTTTACCCACTCTAACTGTGAAGAACTCCTTTGTAAACAGGAGGTACAAGCACCTTTCAACCATTCCAAGTTCATGTCCTCTTTTCCTTTGTCTATATCTGGTGTATTTGTAATGACAAAATCAAACATGGCTTTTTTCCTGGTTGATTTATTTGTGTTAAGTAATTGTCTTGTGGTGTTAATAAAAAGCCTACAGCAGGAGCTACGGTAATTAAAGGTATTGATGATGTGTGGATAAAAGGAATTTTGGGTAAAAGCAGTTTACAATATATTAATTAAGGCTACCATCATGTAATTCATACCTGTGAGCTGTCACATACACATTTTGCTACTTTTCGCATTCTAAACTGTTTGCTGTCACATACACCTTATGCTACTTTTCACATTGTAAACTGTTATATTATTGGTATGGCCAGCTAAAAAAGGTTGGTGGTTGCTGTGAATAAATGGCATATGGTCCATATTGTCCATACCTGATAAAAAACAGAACTAAGATAAATAGTATAAATAGTACACAGGGCTGACACAGCAATGACACTATGGCACAAATCCTATTAACTTTTCCCCAGCATTTTCTCCAAGGAGATGTTTAAACACCTTACTGATATGTTTAAAGTTCCCAGCATGCAAGAAAATACTCAACAAAATATGTATTATTACCTTTTTACCTACTTTTTAGATCTATAGTTGCTGAAAATGTATTTTTAGATTATCTCTTGGGATAAAAACTTAGTGGATAAAGTTAATTGGATAAGGGCCCATCCCTCTAGCCTTTATTTGAAGGATAAGGACAGAATAAAGGAAAGTAGAATATAGGGAAAATTATTAATGCAAACATGATATTACAGCCATGTTACTGAGATAACACAGGGAATTCTCAGCATACCAGAATACACCCCTACAGTGAATCTCCTCACTCAAAAAATGTTTGCAATGCCATGTGTTTTAAAAACTGCTGTATTTATGACTCATGCATGATTCCTTAGTGACATTTCAATAATGAGGAATACCCCAAAGATGAATGATGTGGAGTCATGGAATTTGTTGCTTTTTGCTAGCTAAAATACTGTTTTACTGCACTGAGGCTGAGAATGTCAGCTCAACTAATGCTTTACATAGCATGCCATTCAGAGGGTCCAAGGGAACCCTGCAAATCATAACACGGTGATTACCGTAATTCAAATTTGGGAATAAAACACTGGGATGTCTACTGAGAAAATATATGCATCTCCATGTACCCCTCTATGGAAAAACCCTGCACTCAAACACTTCCTTACTACTCTTGTTCCCAAAGTTTGGGTAAAGCATGGAATAGTAAGGCTTTGTGAGAGGATGGTAAGTTGCTTACATGCTCTTCAATCTAAGTTTCTGAGTAATTTTCATAATAATAGCCTCACGAGGTGGGATAATTTGGATGGAGCAATCTCTAACATCTATTGAGCTTTTCCAGCGGGGGGAGCGATCAACAAGGCACAATTATATTGTAAGTGGTCTAGAGAGATCACGGATCTCTCTATCGAGGAGTGGAGGGACGTATTGTCTACTATCTTGAAAGGCAAAATTAAGAAATCAGCCCTCAGGTATTTACATAGGAAATCTATTACACCGGTTAAACTTGCAATGTTTGATCATACAGCTGATGGCACCTGCAATAGATGTGAAGCAGCTGACACTGACAATTATTATGTGACATGTCAATGTGTTATTATTCAGGACTACCTATTCAGGATGTGTTAATTGTAACATTACCCTTAAACACTAAACTATGTTATAAGGGATCCTTGGTGAAAATATTACCAAAAAGTCTCATAAACTGCTATTTCGCTTATTAATTGCCAAGGCACGCAAACTCCTTGTTCTTCACTGGAATAACCTTCTTCCTCCTACTTCAGAAGTCTGAGTGGACTACATACACCCATAAGGAACTAATTGTCCTAAAGCAAGTTTACCTTTCTTGAAATTTGAAAATGTGTGGTACAACTGGATTATTAAGGGCTCAAATTAGATTAAGAGTGCTTTGGGGTGCATTCACTACTTGTTTGATACTTGATTACTATACAAGCTGTGCCATTGGGGGGGGGGGGAGGGATCTGCCAAAGAAGGGGTAGGTGGGATAGTGGGAATAGTTGGGGTTAATTAAGCTCTTTTGTATTAAACTGTTAAAAAAGTAATAACTTTTCCTTGTCTAAAAATACTGTCAGCACTCTTCTATTAATGACAGGCAACTAAACATTCTACTCTAATCACTGGCAGCTAGGGATGGCCCTGCCTAGGATGACTCATGGAGAACCATGTGATCAGTTTGATCACCTGATAGATTTGTAAGGTTCTGATTTGCTGTGATGCCATCCTGGTTTAACATATGACCAGCAAATCAGAGATTTGCAAATCTATAGCTGACCAAACTGATTACATGCTTCTCCATGAGTTCTACTAGGCAGGACTATCCCTACTGGCTGCCATTGGGTGGTTATTTACTAGCAGTGTGAGGAAATCATGACTCATGGCTCTAACTGTACAAGTAGCATGAATGACAGAATATGGCTGACAATGAGAAAATACTAATGAAAACAGCCCAAACATGTCAGCTTAAGTTATCAAGAGCTTTCTTTTGTATACAGCAGCGGCTGCTTCTGCAGTTTTTGTTGCGCAAATACCACATTCACTGGCATATTTCTTTGTTATACAACTGGTTTCATTCACATTCCCTTTTACCCAGAATGCAGGGGTGCCATGTTGGATGAATGCATGGGTGTTATGTGAGAGGATGATCATATTTTCCTGTAGCTGTAGTGTAACTAAACACGGAAGAAAATTCTTAATATTTACACTGCACTGTTAGTTTTTAACAACTAAATACAAAAAAACAGTAAAGCAGATATGCTCTTTAAGGAAGAGTAAAACTATGAAAATAAGTGTACAATGAATAATAACTGATGCAGATGTGGCCTTGATGTACTACTAAATACTCACCATGACTGTTAAATATTGCTGCTTTTACAATTCTCCTGACAATGTCTTGATTTTTGGCCTCTGAAATGTTGAGCAGGCAGGCCACTAACGACATTCCAACTTTATGTGAAGACATTCTGAAATTCTGTAAGGAAAAGTAATCCGTGATGCTAAGGTACTATGTAAAGACCATCAATTACCAACAAATGAAGTACTGCATATTATCAGAGTAACAATTGTGATGATTTGCTCAGCTGCCTGTGCAGGCAGGCAGCTTTTTGACCATTGTTTTGATTTGCATGCTGCAGGACTCTGGAAAGAAAAGCTTCTGTCAGTTTTGCAGCTTGTGCTTGCAGAGGAATTTGCATACGTTGTCATGCAAATTGCCTGGCCACATTCATTGGAGGCGTGTACTATAAGTACTAGGTCTTTCCCACAATGCTTTGCTGTTCATAAGGATTTCGTCCTATGTAACACTCCTGGTGGGGTGTCAGCCTTGCTCTCTGTTTGAATGTAATTCCTGAATCTGCGCTAGGCAGATTTCCCTAGTGCAGTTAGGATTGTATTATCTGTATTGCCTGTTCTGTCTTGTCTTGCTTGTTGCCATTGTCCAGTCCCAACGGTGGTCGACAGGAAATGGTTCTGATCTCTGTTCTTGGAGTATAGCTGGTGCAGCGGTTGCTACCAGCTATCTCTTCTGTTCTGTCTCCTGGGATCGCGCTAGCTACTTTTCGCTAGCGCTGGGGATCCTTCTGTTCTGTCTTCTGGGATCGCGCTAGCCACTTTTCGCTAGCGCTGGGGATCCTTCTGTTCTGCTACTCTGTACTTGGATCGCGCTAGCCACTTTTCGCTAGTGCTGTGGATCCTATCTCTCGCTTGTCCCTGTTTTCGTGTGTCTGTTTGCTACGCTTGCTGGAGGCTCAGTGAGGTAACCGTTAAGCAAGCGCTCACGTCCTCTGTTTCATGTTTGTCTGTTAATGGTTAGTTAGGCGTGCTTGTCTCTATTGTGCTTATCATGTGGAGACCACGCATAACCGCGTGCACTGTTGCGAATGAGTGCGGTGTTCGCGGTTAGCTAGCGTTTGTTATTTTCCGTATCTCCTCATTGTATTATTTGCTGTGCCTTTGCTAACCTCGTATTCTGTCCTGATCTGCCTTGTGTCTCGTCTGGCGATCGCACCTCTCGCGATCGCGTTCCTATTTCATATCTGCTGTTGTGTGTGTGCGGTCGCGGGGTGGCGAATGGATTGGCGCACACACATACAACCTGTCCCTTTGCTCATTCTCATTCGCCTCTATTGCGATTGCGTTCTGCGTTTCGTACAATTCCTGTCTGGCATTTGTGAAGGTACAGAGGATTGGTTCCTCTGCACTCCCCAGCGCCATCTGCCGACAGGAATTTTCCCTCTACGGGTGCGTAGCACCTTTTGCTGGGTTCCTGCAAATTATACGCTTGTGGAGGATTTCCGCCGTGTCAGCGCACGCGTTGTGCGCTGATCACGGGGAAAGTTCCACAATCGTTACAACAATGAGGTGGGGCCACACTAATATTTTAAAATGTATATGAGGAGAAAGACTACAGTTATGTTGACTGTACATAATAACATAATACAATTACTGTTCAGCTTTTATTTTAATATTGCATAGAAATATGATTGATTGATTGATTGCATAAACATGAACTAACATTTTTTGAGGTATGAGGTTTGATTCATTTTGTAGAAAATTCAATAAACACCTGACTAGTCAAACTAACAATTCTATTTGATCAATCTGTAAAATTGGTGGGTACAGAATTTAGAATCAGAATTCACTTTATTTGCCAAGAACGATTGTCATACCCGGAATTAATTGTGGATCACATGACATTGGCAGTGTTACATAGCCAAAGAATGCATTGACAAACATGGGCGATATAAACCGAGACAGGCACAGAAGAATGCATTGAGGTATAGGGGGATGATAATTGAGATCTAACGACTAGAGTGTGGAGCAGTACAGAACAAGGATGACCGTGATTGGCAAGGCAACTATGGCTGACTAGGGGCTAGAGTTCTGCAGGTGAATACACCTGGCAGGAGGAATTCGCATTCAGAGATGGGTTGCCTGAGGGAAGAATGTGCTCCTGTGCCTGCTGGTTCTTGAGGGGATGGTTCTGTAACAACTGACCGATGGAAGGAGCTCAAAGAAGCAACTACCTGGGTGGGAGGGGTCAGGAGAAATCCTGGTGGCCCTTGTCTTTGTGTGTACATTAGGGTCTGCACACCCACATAATCATACTGCAGCAGTAATGCAGTACTGGCCCTTGTCTTTATTCTCACAGTGTGGAGAAGGTCTAGCAGTGGCAGGGGTGATCTGATGATCTTTTCTGCAGCGCTAATTACTCTTTGGAGTTTGTACTTGTTCTTGGCAGTTGCACTTACAAGCAAGACAAAAACGGAGAAGCAGAGGATGGATTCGATGGTAATGATGTAAAAGCTGGTCAGCAGCTCTCGTGGCATACCAAATGTCTTCAGTTGGCGCAGGAAGAATAACATTTGCTGAGCCTGCTACTGTATTTTTGTGTTCTACTCCGTTAGATACCCTGGAGACATCGGTCTCATTAATGAGGACTGGGGAGATTGTGGAGGGGTGTTTCCTGAAGTCTAAAATCAGTTCAACAGTTTTTGCTATGTTGAGGATGAACTTATTATCCTTGCGCCATCTGCAGATTCTCCCAATCTCACTACGTTGCGGTTGATGAAGCCGATGGTCACTGTGTTATGTGCAAATGTTGGTGTACAGGTAGAATAAGAGAGGTGATACTACACACCCTTGCGGTGCACCTATGTTCCTAGTTGTCTCATAGAAGGAGCAGTTACTGAGCTTAACTCTCTGCATTCTGTTAGAGAGGAAACCCTTGACCTATGCACAAGGAGTGGGGTCAACTTTAAGGTTGTCGAGCAGTATGGTGTTGAAGGCTGAGCCAAAATCCAGACACATGATCCTAACATAGTTTAAAACATGAGTCAGGACATCAGAAAAGGGACACAAATGTCACCATTCTGTAAAGCTAACTCTAAGCTTCTATCAAGAGAAGTGTAAATTCCCCTCCAATTTTGATCGGCCAATTTTACCACTTCCTTGTAGTAGCAGAGCTTTCCTGGGCAATCTGTTCATATCTGTTAGCCTTTATACTACACAGAGGTGTTAAAATTGGCCAGTGATATATCAATCAAAATTGGATGTGTATGCAGCTTTAGCCTTAAAGGAGTCGTCACGCAAAAAAAAAAAAAAAAGAGTTTCACTTACCTGGGACCTCTACCAGCCCCTTGCAGCCATCCTGTGCCCTCCTAGTCACTCACTGCTGCTCTGGTCCCCCTCCGTCAGCTCGGTTAATTTTTGCTGACCTCTGGGTCAGCAGGCCGCATTGCGTACATTTTTACGCATTCCCGCTGGTGCAGGAACATTAACGCATACATTTTTACGCGTTAGAGGTTCAACATGTTGGGGCACCAATTCCTAGCAGACGGCCATAGATCGACAGAAAAAAAATCATTAAGTGTATGGCCAACATTATACTGGCCATACACTGGCAGATTTTAAATAAATCAGCAGGACATACCAAGACTGCAGGTGGTTTAGGCTCATTTTATAAGCCCTTTGCTAAGTTTTGTAAATGGTTTGTGATGGTTCATGATCTGCAAAACGCTAGAACACCGGTAAAATCCTGCAAACCACAGTAAAACATTTCCATTAGTGCGATTTGATTCAGGCTAAAGCACAAATGTCCAGCCGGCTGCATTTTTTTTTCTAGCATTTGCTCTTGTATTAAAAGGATAGGAGTGCAATTAAATCATAAATGTGGTGCTATGCAACTGTCTTGCAATTTCCTTGTTTTAATTTTCTTTATTTTACTAACAAGTCAACAAAAACAATAACATGGGACCACACAGAGAAAAGTAAAACTTACATAAAACCTTGCTAAAGCATGCAAAAAACTTCCCTTTAGCAACCAATTTATTTAGAGGCTTGCAAGTGCTCAAGGCCAATTTATTTAGCACATTGTTTTTAGTTTTTCTTTGTTAGATTCCTAGCTTCTAATTTGTACTGCTGTAATGTGTATTTATGGCCAATTGTCATGATGTTAGCAGGAAAAGATCAAAGCATTCCAAGATAATCACAATAGATTAGAATAAATTGATTAGGTTATATCCCATATACCACATAGTTTATGCAAGTGTGAATGTCCAGCATTCTTAAAGTGCATCTGAACTGAGAGGGATATGGTGGCTGCCATATTTATTTCCTTTCAAACAATACCAGTTTCCTGGCAGCTCTGCTGACCTCTTTGGCTGCAGTGTCTGAACCAAACACCTGAAACAAACATATGACTAACCTAGTCCGAATTCAATCAGAGCACATGATCTGCATATGCTTGTTTAGGGTCTATGGCTAAGGGTATTAAGGTGCCCATACATCAGGCGATTTTGGCGGCCAATTGACCAACCAATTTGATTATTATCTAATTGGTTGAAAATCAGTGCCGCCAAGTGCAGACCCAATCGACGATATGTTGCGTTAGTCGATCACGCCTGGTGCAAGATGTCGAGCCGAAGTTGGTTGCTTGGGTGTAAGGTGGTACGGCGGCTGATTCCTAAATGAGCGATAAAACCCGTGCCGCAATGTATAAATGTGTCCCCCGTGTGCATTATACACTACCTGTCCCGTGTCAACCTCCACGCGGACTCTGTACACGCCACTTGTGCATCTGACATCAGACGCCATGCCCCAGTGGCGTGTACAGAGAGCTGCCTGGAGGTTACAGACACTGCATTGAAGGCTGACGCAAGACAGGTAATGTATAAATGCACACACGGGGGCACATTTATACATTGGGGGGCAGCGGCGGGGCGGACGCGGCATGCACATCCGATTCCCCTTAAGATTTTATGCTGAAATCGGACGGGAAGTGGCCAGCAGTATACGGGCAGCTTCAATGAAGAGACAAATGTATCTCTAATCGGATTACATGTAAATTTGTCTCTTTGTCGAATCTGCCCATAATCTCCTGATGTATGGGCACCTTTAGAGGCAGAGGCTCAGCAAGACAGCCAAACTATTTGCATTGTTTAAAAGAAAATTAATGTCTGACTCAATATCCCTCTTATCTCAGGTGTGCTTTAATCTGAGGCAGGGAACACACTTGACTTTCAGTTTTCCGCGCGCGTTTTTCTGCATACTTTTTCTGCACACCAAGTGTGTTTCCATGCAGGAAAACGCGTGCGTTTTTTCACAGAAGCTGATGTAAATGATAGAGGAAACTGACAAAATGTGCAGAATCAGGATGCAGAATGTCAGTTTTTTTTCTACGTGCGAACAACACAGTAAGTGTGCACTAGCACATTGATTAACATGAGTTCTCAGTCTTTCTGTGCAGAAAACGCGCACGAAAACAGTCAAGTGTGTTCCCCACCTGAATGGTGCAGGTTCTGGTGGAGAGGCTCCCACAGGCTGTATGGTTTCCACTTTCCAATTAATAATTGATAAGCATTTTGGCAAAACAAATGTGCATCATATAATGAAATATTTGCCCACTGGCGGTTCATGTCCACCCAATTCATATATACAAATCAACAACTTATTTGCAAGGTTGTGAATCCAACTTCAGTGACCTAATAAATAATTAAAAATGAATTCTCTGTTTTGCAAGTTACTTTACCACAAGACTTGATACTCTAGGCCTTATGCAGGAAAATCATAATTGGTTTTCTAATGTTTATTTAGTTGTTTTCAGTAGTATTTAGTAGTTTTAGCTGTACAGCAAAGATGTATTACTATTTATGCACATAAGCAAACTTTGAGACCAGCATTTTACCCACAACTGTTCTGAGAAAGAGAAGGCTTGCTCCCTTCTTATTTCACCCAATTGTAACATTTTAATGAGATAGTATCAAGATTTTAACCTCTTGAGGACTGCAGGACTAAACCCCCCAAGTGACCAGGCCTTTGTTTGTAAAATTAGCCACTGCAGCTTTAAGGCCAAGCTGCAGGGCCGCACAATACAGCACACAAGTGATCCTCCCCCTTTTCTCCCCACCAACAAAGCTCTCTGTTGGTGGGGTCTGATCGCTCCCCCCATGTTTATTTATTTTTTTATAAATATTTATGTCCGTTTTTGTTTTTTTTAAAACCTGTTTCTTTAACTATCTCCCCTCACTCCCCACAGCCAGCCAATTGCGGCGATCGGCTGTCATAGGCTTCTGCCTATAAGAACCGATCGCTCTCTTGTCCCCCAGGGGGACAGCCTTGTGACACGGCTGTCCCCAGTACAGCGCTGCTGCCGATCACAGCGATGTACATAGAAAAAGATGGCAATCACGTCGTCTAACAGTCTCCCGAGCGGCAATAGCTGCTCGGAGACTGAAGGCGGGGCGGAGCACCCTCATCCTCAAGCAGGTGGTTTTGGTGCACAGCACTAAACTAGGCACCCCATAGCAGTAATGTTATACTGCGTGGGACACGTAAGGTTAATTTGGGGCTCCGGCTATCTCCCTCCAAATTGTGACAACTTGGAGGGGGAATAGTATTTTATGCCATCGTGGATTTGAGCTGCAGCAGGGTAAGCTGTCATTCGGCTCAACCTGTGCCCATCTCTCCACCGGCATACATACACATACGCCCTCATCCCCTTCATGTACATGCACGACCTGCGTATTAGCACAAAGCCGCTCATGCGTGTAGGAAAAAGCTGAGTGACTGCGTGCTACTGTGCAGGTAGTACATTTCAGAGTGCAGCCAAGCTCATACGCACAAGGGAGCATGGCCGCAAGCAACTTAACCTTAGGGCCCATTTCCACTAGACGCATTGGTATGCAGAAAATGCTTTGCATCACAACACAAGGAAACTGCAACTAATTCAGGTCAATGGAATAGTTTCCATTGACGCGAATTTACCTACGCGATCTGGTGCGATGTGACGAGGGGGAAATTATGGATACCATGCTGCAGTTTTTCACAGCACAAATCCAATTCCCCATAGCCGCATAACGCCGCATTTGGTTGTATGAAGACAACTAGAAGTACTTGCGGAGGGATGGGAGCGATGTGGCGATCGCCTTACAACCTAAACGCCAGTGGCAAAGGCCCCCAATGTTGAATATTTTCAAAAGGGATCGGGGTAGCCTAGACTATCCAGAGGCTTCCTTCTACTGAAGTAGATAGCCCAAATATTTTTTTTTTACTTCATGTATGCGTGACGCATACTGCACTCTGAAGCTAACTACGTCTCAGGTTTTATACTTACATGGGGCTTTCTTGAGGCCGCTTGGTCCCTCGCCATTTCCTCAGGTTGGACTTCACCCCTGCAGGACAGCCCAGTATTCTAGCCGAATCATCAGCTATGATTGGCCAATCACTTACCAATTTCACCATTTAGTATGAGGGTCCACAGATTTAATTAATAATTATTATTATGAGTAGATTGTGTAGGCATAGTACTTGGCAGTGGTATAATTGGTTAGCGATTGCACAATCCTAATTAACCTGTTGCTGACCGCTCTACGGAAATTGGTGTGAACGCGGCGGCAGCCCCAGGACCGCTCAACACCAATTGGCGTGAAGTCCTAGGGCAGGAGATCACGTGCGCCGATGCGCACATCTCCCCTTGTACGACGGAGCTCAGCTCCGTCATCAGTCTCCCAGTGGAGATCGCTGCTAGGAGACTGTTAGATGGTGAAACCGCCGTCTATTTACATTGTACAGCGATGCGTTCTACGGCAGAGATGTACTTGGGACCACCGTATCACACCCTGGGAGGCTCAGAGAGTGATTAGCTCTCATAGGCTGATGTGTATGACAGCCGATCACTGGGATTGGCTGGCAGGGGGAGGGAGGAGATAAAAAAAAAAATAATAGTCCAATTTAGTAAGAAAAAAAAACAAATACCGGCAAATATAAAAAAATAAACAAACATCCCAGCAGGGATCAGAGTCCACCAACAGAAAGCTCTGTTGATGGGCAGAAAAGGGGGCAGGGGGGAGTGTGGGGGGGGGGGGGGGGGGAACACTTGCGTGCTGAGGTGTGCAGCCCTGCAGCGAGCCCTTAAAGCTACAGTGGCCTAAATTGTAAAAAATAGCTTGGTCATTAGGGTTGTGTAAGCCTATTGTCAGGAAGGGGTTAAATGTGTGTACCTGGCTTTAGTCAGCTGGACAGTGAGCATATAGGTTGTTGAAAATTATGTCCCTACTGGTACAACACGCACTGAGATAATACCTAATTCATATTATTATAGTTATTTAGTATTTATATAGTGCCAACATCTTCTGCATTGCTGTACAGGGTATATTGTCTTGTCAATTAACTGTCCCTCAGAGGGGCTCACAATCTAATCCCTACCATAGTCAACGATTTTTCCGCCGATATACAGCAGATTTGATCACCGTGATCAAATCTGCTGTGAAATCGTTGTGCAAACACTGACCAAACGATCGATTACTGTCTGAAATCGATTGTTCCCATCGATCCATCTGTGCGGAAGATTTTGCTCAATCGCCGGCGGGTCGGGAGTGCGTCGATAGCGGCGTTCGAATGTCCGACGACCGACGCTAGCGGCAATACATTACCTGATCCGGCCGGCACGTGTCCCCGCTGCTCCCTCTCCACTGGGCTCCGGCAGGCTTCACTTCTTCCTGTCCCGACAAGAAGTTTAAACAGTAGAGCGCCCTCTACTGTTTAAACTTCCCCGGACAGGAAGTACAGTGAAGCTGTAGCCCTGGAGCCAAGAGCGGAGAAGAGAAAGCGGAGACCAGGGGACTCGTGCCAGCCGGATCAGGTAATGTATGCGGGGGGGGGGGGGGGCGGTTACAGCGGCAGCTTCACAGATGGTGAATCGATATCATGCTGAAATCGATTCACAATCTGTTTACAGTAAAGGCAGCCATACGATCCCTCTCTGATCAGATTCGATCAGAGAGGGATCTATCTGTTGGTCGATCTGATGGCAAATCGACCAGTGTATGGCCACCCTCTCAGTTAAGGTTCCCTTTAACTATGCCCTATTTAGATATATATGATATATAAATCTAACATGATAAAAGACAGTTTACTGTATTTCAGGTTTAATATGGCAGGTGCCAACATAACCTGTCATGAAACCCATGGTGCTTAATGCTGAGAAAACATGATGCATTTTTTCCGCTCGATCGATTTTGCCGCTCGATTCCCCACTCGATTCTCTTATCTTCCGCTCGTTTTGGATCTTTTTCCATTCACTTCTATGAGAAATGGAGTTGTAAAACGATCGAACGTGAGATCGGACGTGTTGGAAATTATCGAACCATCTATCTGCTGGAAAAGCG